>NC_068979.1:31141272-31493818 GCF_016808095.1 Vigna angularis
CTTTGTCTCCTTTGGCGACTAACAAATTCATCTTACATTTAATTTCAAACAATATAATACCCACTAGCACTTTCATATTTATATATATTATATATATATATTATATATATATATATATATATATATTATATATATATATTTGTTTAATTTTTCTCATGTAAAAAGAAACAATTTCATTAAAACACTAAAAGAAACATAGGATAAAATTTATTGGCTTTTAAATACAACACCAGAATGGGATCTTAAAATTACATAATTCTCATCTATATTAAATGAGGGTATGTATACCTTTCTCCATGAGAAATTAGCCTTTAGTGTTCTAAAGATTCAATGAGAGATGAATAAGTGTGAGCCTTTTTCTCTTTGAGAGATTGTTCTTCAGTGCAGTGTTATGGAGATTCAATTTGATGGATGTAGGACAAAGAAACTTTTACATACTTATAAACCTCCTCAGTCAGAGGGTTACTCCTGTACCACTCCCAATTGCTCCCTGTATCACCACATTATTTTTAAATTTCAAAACTATCTTTTATATTTTAAAATATCCTACACCCCACCTCTTTTCTTAAACGGATGTCGATATCCGTTCAAGAAAAAAATTCTCCAAAGGATGTGCCACATCCGTTAACGAATGTACCACATCCGTTGAGGTATTTTTTTTTCTTAGTTTTTAATTTATTATATTTTAAATTAATATATAAATATTATTTAATTTTTTTAAAATTATTACTTAATTATTTATAAATTAATTTTATTTTATTTAATAAAATAATAATTATTAATTTAATTTATGTATTATTATTTAAATAATAATTAAAAATTTTTTAAAAATTTATTAAAACGGATGTGTCACGTCCGTTAACCGATGTGGCAACATTCGTTGAAGTTTCTTTTAGTTTTTAGTTTTTTAATTTATTATATTTTAAACTATATAATATATTATTTAATTTTTTTAAAATTATTATTTAATTATTTATAAATTTTTTTATTTTATTTAATAAAATAATTATTATTAATTTAATTTATGTATTATTATTTAAATAATAATTAAAATATTTTTGAAAAATCTATTAAACGATGGCCACATCTGTTGAAGATTTTTTTTTTTTAGTTTTTAGCTTTTAATTTATTATATTTTATATTAATATAAATATTATTTAATTTTTTTAAAATTATTACTTAATTATTTGTAAATTAAATTTATTTGATTTAATAAAATAACTATTATTAATTTAATTTATGTATTATTATTTAAATAATAATTAAAATATTTTTGAAAGATTTATTAAACGGATGTGCCACATCCGCGTTGACGGATGTGACCACATCCGTTGAAGATTTCTTTTTTTTTTAAATAAAAACAATAAACTAAAATATAAAATATGTAAACGGATGTCAATATCTGTTCACGGATATCAACATCCGTCGAAGGTAAAACGGATGTTGACATCCATTTTATAGCAAGAGCAAAATAGGTATTGAGTGGTTGAGGGAGCATGTGGTGGTGGTAGAGAGAGCAACATTGTCCGTCATCATTAGAAAATTGCTCCTTATTAACCCAATTATTGGTTTGCCTTTGCTTATTAATTTATTTACTTATTGACTATTTAATTATAATAAGTTATGTACACGAGACGTAAAACCTCACACTTATACCATATTATAAATGAATATGATACATGTTGTTAAGGTAGTATCGAATCGAATGCATAAATGTCAGAGGGGATTGATAGTGGAAAATATAATAGACCCAAGTAATCTTGCAATGATATATTTTGGTTTCATATTATATATGATAGTGAAATATAGATCTAACTCAACTCTATATATTATATTTTGTTAGTTTAACATACTAATTTATTAAATTTATTGAAATATAACAAAATGCAAAAAATGTCACCTTAGTAAAAGAGAATTAATATCGATGAACGAAATAGAGGAAAAAATTATTTTATAGTCTAATAAAAAAACTATAAGGAATTAAAGTGAAGTTTTCTATTTGAAAGAAAAAAATTGAAAATTAAATTATAGATAGGAAATAAAGTAACAAGCGTTGAAGACATGAAAGTAAGTGTGGAATTCTTCTTACTCACGAGGTCACCAATCTCTTCATGCATATAATAACTTGATTTATAGAATTCTCTATAACAATTAACATTTTACAGAATTACATATTTTTTGTTCATTTCCTATTTACAATTTTTTTCTAAATTTGATACGATTTAAAAGGGTTTCTATAAATATAAACAAATATCAACAAAATTAAACTTTGTTGTTCAGGTTAAAGAAAGTAGCATTTGGTGGAACAAATTGATGGACTACCTTGTGGGCTTTGCATCTTCTGTTTCAAGAGATTTAGTGTGTGGCGCATTAAATCAATTGCGTTATCTTGGCTCCTTTAACAATTCTGTCAAAAAGCTTGAGCAAGAAGAGGGCGATTTGATTGTAATAAGAGATGATGTCCAAAAATATGTTGAACATGCCAAGAGAAAAACTAGAGAGACTAGTGGACTTGTTGATAAGTGGCTGCAAGATGCTATCAGTAACATAGGCAAAGTGAATCAGTTGCTAGAAGAGGCAAGAACAAAAAACATGTGTTGCTTTGGATATTGTCCAAATTGGATTTGGCGATATCGTATGGGAAAAAAGCTAGCAAATAAAGTTTTTGACCTTGAAAAGTTCATTCATGAGGGTAAAAAATATGTGTCATTTGACCGCATCCCTACGCTACCTTCAGGCACCCTGCACATTCTTTCAGAAAAATGCATGAATTTTGAGAGTAGACAATCTGCATACAAGCAACTACTGGATGGAGTGAAAAATAATCATGTTTCCATGATTGGGTTGTATGGAATGGGAGGTTGTGGTAAAACCACATTAGCAATGGAAATTAGGAAGTTCGTAGAAGCAGAGCATCTTTTTGAAAAAGTTCTTTTTGTACCTGTTTCTAGTACAGTGGAAGTTGGGAGGATTCAAGAGAAAATAGCAAGTTCACTGCAAGTTGAATTTCCAGAAACCGAAGAAATGCAGAGAGCCCAAAGATTGTGCTCAAGATTAACTCAAGAGAAAAATGTTTTTATAATTCTAGATGATGTGTGGGAGAAGCTTGACTTTGGTCGTATTAGAATTCCTTCTTCTGAACACCTTAAAGGCTGCAAGATTCTCATTACCACTAGATCAGAAGCAGTTTGTACTTTAATGGATTGTCAAAGAAAGATTTACTTGCCAATTTTAATCGATGAAGAAGCATGGACTCTTTTCCAAAATAAATCACTTATATCAGATGCCACCTCTGATACCTTAAAGGATCTGGGAAGATTAATTTCCGATGAATGTAAAGGATTGCCGGTTGCCATTGCAGCTGTTGCTTGTAGTTTGAAGGGAAAAGCTGAGACGGTATGGAGGGTTGCATTGAATAAATTGAGACATTCTAAGCCAATAAATATTGAAAGAGGTTTGACTGATCCCTACAAGTGCTTGCGGTTGAGCTATGATAATTTGGATGATAAAGAAGCTAAATCACTTTTCCTGTTGTGCTCTGTGTTTCCTGAAGACTTTGAAATTCCAATTGAAATCTTAACAAGATGTGCAATAGGATTAGGTGTAGTTGGAGAAGTTGACTCATATGAAGAGGCAAGGAGTGAAGTGATTGCAGCTAAAATTAAGCTTGTTAGTTGTTGTTTATTGTTGGATGCAGATGATGAATGTGTCAAAATGCATGACATAGTTCGTGATGTGGCCCACATAATAGCAAAGATGAGAATAAGATTATCAAGTGTGACGTGGAAAAAGATGTTAGAGTGGAACAAAATTCAGTAAGATATCTATGGTGTGCGAAATTTCCAAATTATTTGGATTGCTCCAATCTTGAGTTTTTATGTTTAGGGACAAAGATGAAAGAATTTGATGGGATTTTCAAAAGAATGGGAATGCTCAAAGTTTTGATTCTTCTTAACGATGAGGATGGAAAAACACGATTGTCAACAATATCTTTCAAAACATTAACAAATCTTCGTTGTCTATTCATTCAGAATTATGAATTGAGCGACTTCTCATTTTTTGGCGGTATGAAGAATCTTCAAAGTCTCTCGTTATGTAATTGTTTACTGCCTTCATTTCCTGAATTACAAACCGATGTTGCGATTACACTAAAATTGTTAGACTTAAATGGATGTAACATTAAAGTGAAGAATTTTGAAGTGATTAAAAGAATCCCGCTTTTGGAAGAGTTGTACATTATTGATATTAGAGGAAAATGGCGGGATGCTAACAGTGAAGACAATATTGAATTCTTTAAGACGTTTAGCATTCCCAAAACACTGCAAAGGTATGGAATTGTATTAGGATCTCGTTACTTTCATCATTATAGTGATGGAGATATTTACATTCATGGCAGAACTTTTTTACTTAACCATTTTGACATATCAAATGAGGTAATAAAGGGTTTGGCAAAAAGAGCAAAGGATCTATTCGTGGCAACTATTCATGGAGGTGCAAAAAATATCATCCCTGATATATTTCAAATTGAAGGAGGAGGTTTGGATGAGTTGAATAAGTTGGAGATACATAATTCTGCAGAGTTAGAATGTTTGATTGACACTCGTAGTCACTCGAGTGAGGTGGTAACTCTCTTCTCCAAGTTGCATACGCTTGGAATTAAGAACATGAGAAATCTAAGAGTTATATGGCATTGTTTTCTTCCTGTCAATGGACCTTTTGAGAACTTAGAGATGTTTGATTTAAGTGATTGTCCACGGTTGACATTTCTCTTCACATATGTGCTTGCTCTAAACTTTGTAAAATTGAAAATATTAAAAATATCAAGATGTGATGAACTGAAGTATATATTAGCAGATGATGACAAAACGGAGGAAGGTGAAGATGAATTCACCACAGGGCATCCTGTACAAATTTTCCAAAATCTGCAGTATGTAAAGATAAATAGGTGTCGAGAATTAAAACATATATTCCCAGCCAACATTGTTGGAGGCTTAACTCAACTGAAAGTTGTTGATATAGAAGAATGTGAGAAGCTAGATCAAATATTTGGAGATATTGTTCCATCAACAGACCGTGATAAAGTAATAGAGGAAGGTAAGCATCCATATTTCTATAGCCCTTCAATTCCAACAACAGTTGTGAAGCATAGCCTAGTTACATTACATGGTATTCCTTAGTTAAAAATGGTGACACATGTAGCTTCGAACTTATATATTGTTTCATTGCGATGTTATTTTCCGTTAGTAAGGTTCAAACTGGAGACAGTACTGATCTACGTTCACTTAAATCAATTACTTGTTAATACAACCAAAATTGGTCTCAATTAAAATTAAAGACAATTATATTGCATGTGGAGTTGTTTATTAAATATAAAATTATTTAAAGGAAACTGTGTTGTGCCATTATTTTAGTTCCTAGAAACCAATATTTTTTTAATTTATAATTGCTTTTCAGGAACTCTATCCAGCCCTACAAGTCTGAAGATAAAACGTTGTGGGAAGTTAGGCTCAATTTTTACAGCATCTATAGCTAAGAACTTGACTTCTTTGGAAGGATTGTTCATAAAAGACTGCAAAAGTTTGAAGGATATAGTAACTCACGAAAGGGTCAACAAAAATCAGGAGGAAAGCATTGTTGAGGATGAACATGATTGTCAGAGTGATATTTCAATCTTCCAAAGTTTGAAGAAGATACATATCAGTGAATGTGAGTTATTGGAGGGTATATTCCCTGTTTCTTTTGTTGGAGAATTGAATGATATAACAAATAAAGAGGCTGCTGATTTGAAAGACTTCTCTAGTCGAAATAATACTCAAATTGAGCTTCCTGCTTTACAAGTACTTGAACTTCGTGGTATTCGGGACAGAACCATTGTTGGTAGTTATGATGTGATATGTCCATCTTTAAGAACACTATCATTGGATATTGGGAGATATGTTGGGTTTTTCAACATAAATTGTTCAACCGATGCTTCAGAAGCTACAAAAAGGGATTGTATTGAAATCAAGGTATGAAAAACCATCATTTACATTGTTTCTATCTTTGTGAATTTACAAAAATTAATCTAAATATTTGAATTTCAAGATGATGTTGTGTAAAAAGTAATAAATGGTCTTACATGCCCTGCCACTTACTAGTGACCTGAGTTCGTATCAATAGCTGCAACATAAATTTTTAATATGTAAGTATTGGGATAGATTATTTAGAATAGATTAACTTTGGAAAATTATTTTTTTTAATAGACTAAACAGAGAGCAATTATTTTTGCGAAGAAACAAGTGAATCTAAATAGTTATAGACATTGCTTAAACTTTTATCTATACGAACAATACGATAGAAATGGAATATGTTAATAATCAGAGTTAAAATAATATTTAGTTTGGTTTAAGAAGTATTTTGGTGTATAAATTGCAGATATCGAACTCAGATTTTGATCCGCCGGTTGAAAGTGTTGAATGTCTTTCAAAACAACCACATGGTTTGAACTTCATTATGACACACAATATTAGAGAGATTGAACTGAAAGGCTTTGATAAGGCAAAGTACCTTTTTAAACTCTCCATTGCTTCATCATTGACGATGTTGGAAATTTTGAGAATTAACGAATTTCTTGGACTTGAGTACATTATAGACACTGATGATGAATATGGCAAAGAGAATAAGAAAGCTATCTTTCCTAACATAAAAAAGCTCTATGTGTATAAGTGTTTGCAATTGAAATATATGTTTGGGCAATATGACGTAGCTAATAAGGATTATAAGGAGATTCATATTCAATTCTCAGCATTGGAAATACTCTCTCTTCGGAATCTACCAAAGTTTGTTAGCATTTGTTCTACCAACAATCTCATTGTGACGTGGCCATCTTTGAAGGACTTTGAGTGTTACGAATGTTTGTATCCATTTTACGGTTCAAGAGAGGCTATTATCACAAGTACGAAGGTAGTCTTGTCTTTTTTTTCTTTTTATGATTATTAATTAATTTTTCTTTTTTCGTTTATGTTTTTACATTTGCTCTTAATGTCCTACAGGATCCTAAAGGGATTCAGAACCATCTCCCCACTTTGCAAACTCTAAACATAATGGATTCTGATGCAGAACGTATTTTTTGTCTTAATGAACATGAAATGATTGGCCAACAAGTGAGTTTAAGGTTAGAGAAGTTGGAGTTGTATAATGTACCTCAAATGACTTATATTTGGGTGGGTCCCAACAATTCCCTTACTCTCCAACATCTTACCACATTAAAAATATGGAATTGTGGAAAGTTGGAAGTAATATTTCCAAAGTCTGTTGTAAGATGCTTACCAGAGTTGAAGCTTTTGAAGATAAGGATATGCAAAGAATTAAGAGAAATAATTGAAGGGGATAGAAATTTGTCTAATATTCTTTCTCCTCAACCATGCTTCCCAAAACTAGAAGCATTGCATGTTGATCATTGTCACAAGTTGAAAAGATTATTCTCTGGATCTGCTTCTAATGACCTTCCCAATCTTCATCTTCTGGCCATAAGTGGAGCCAATGAACTAGAAGAGCTTGTTGGATGTAAACAAGGAAAGATTAAAGTTGAGCTTCCAAGACTCAAACTTTTAATATTTACGCATCTGGAAAACTTCAGTCAAGAGATTGAATTGCATAATGTAAAGAATTGCATTGTCTACAAATGTCCGAAACTCTCTTTGACTTCAACAACTACATTTGAGAAGCTCCTTGAAGATTTTCCTTCTGAAGGTAATTCTTTTCTACATAAATGTTGGTCTTAACTCGTATACATTCAACAACGAAAATATATTAATTATTAGACTCAAATTATTTTAAGAAATTAACTCTTTTTTTAGTTATTTTCACATTTTGTTTGCACTATTACAATTTAGTTATCTATGTAATTTAATCTATCTTAGTGTACTATTACAATTTATTATTTTTTAATTTTTTTATGATGTCAAGAAATATTAAATAATTGTTATGTTAACTAAATGCTTTGAAATAAGTGTTGCATATGTATATATTGGCAGTGTTTCCAATTCCCAACCGAGTACCACCAGAATTTTTTAAAATTAGAACATTAACTTAATTTTTGCTGCAAGTCTTTTAATATTAGGTTCTGGTAATTTTAGTTATGAAGACGTAGAGTCGCCACTTTATTTTGATGGGTGATAAAAAAATTCCCAACTTTTTATATCTGTTTCTTTTTATTTTTAATTGTAATGATATAATGATCAATCATGGAAAGTTGAGGTTGTATTCCTTTTTGTTATGAATTTCATTTTCACGTGAATTTCCTAATATATATATATATCTTTCTACAGATTTCATAAACACTGAAGTTTGTAGTTGGGAATTTGAAGCCATAGTAAGATGCATATACGACTATTCAACTATTAATGATAGCAGTGAGTTCACTTCATCACAGGTCTGAACCAACCAATCTATGAATATGAATATAAAATAAAATAAAATAAATTTTATAGCCGATAATGTCTCATTATTAGAATAACATTTTTCAATTTAACGTACTAAATTTGATCTCCTTTTTATTAAAACAAATCAATGTGATCCATTAAAATTAATGTACCATCAAAGTTCTTACCAAACCTAGCTTTTGCATTGTAAATATGAAACTGACAACATTTATTGGAAAAAAGTTATAGCATATCACTGATAGACTAGCAATACCAACTACTGCTTTAGAATTTAGAAGCAAACAGTGAAGGAGGTTTTCCATACCAATATGCACTTGAAGAAGCAATAGTAATATATAGGGCTCCTTTCAAACTTTAGAGCCACTCACTCAATCCTACTTTTTCAATTTGTAATACACAGAAGATTGAGGACGTAGGAAATGAGAGCATTAAATCTTCATCCACTGGAGTTGAAGACATTGGCATTGGAGGTGCTGTTGCAACTCACATTGCCAAGGTAGTTGAACAAGATGATAAGATGAATGAAGGCAAGCCAGGAATAGTGGCAAGCCAAGGAATCCAAGTACAAGAAGGGTTGAACCTTTTGCATAAACAAGAGGGAATATATGTTGCTCCTAACAACAACAATGACATTTCTTCAGGTTTCTGATTTCTTATTTTCTCATTTCCATCCTATATTTCCATTTCACCCTCTCAAACTTTTTACAGCTTCTGCAGATATCCGTACAAGATTGGGAGCATATAAACATTTTGTTGATCTGGATGATGCACATATTTCTCTTCTGGTGGAGGCAATAACAACATATCCTCATCTCTGGAATGCTTCCAAGAAGTTTAGTGAGCGCTTTCAAGCTTGGAGGTTGAAAATTTTGGCAGATATGTTGCTGTTCCTTCAGAAGGAAAGTGACGATAGTGTTATTCCTCAAAGAGAAAAAGAGTTCGATAAACTATGTGAAGAAGCTATTGAAATTGGATTTGAGAGTTCATGGGTAGAGGAAATGCGTCAACGTGTTGTGGCGAGGGATCCTAAGCTGGAGGAGGATATTGCTAAGAGACAAATAAATGAGAACTCTAAGAGGTATGATTATTTTGTTGGATGATTATACATTTGGTGAATTCTTACAAGATTGATAGCATCAATTTCTGAGTTTCTTGTTCTTTGGCGAGCAATTTAAATTTGTTACACAGGTGTAGTAGTTGGGACATGGTACGAGATTCCCAGGATGCTGAACAAGGTAATGGGCCTAAGATTCGCTTGGAAGAAGGTTCTGACTTGGTTGATAATGAAGGTGAAATAGGTGTTGTTTCTACTGACCACATTGTGGCTCCGAGAAATGAAGAACCAGAGCAGGAATTTGTTGCAGAAGTTTTTACTTCAGAAATACCAAGAATAGCAACATCATTAACAAACTCGCAAACAGTTGAAAAGCCAACACCTTCAAATGTGAGTCTAATAAATCTTTTTATGAGTATTAGATGAGACTATTGTGATTTTACACCTTTTTATTACTTTGTTTAGCCATTGGTGGACACACAGCACACTAGTGAACCGTGTTTGATGGAGCAGAAAAAACCACTTGGTGAAATTCCAAAGGTAAATGGCAAACAAAAATACCATAAATTATTCTAAATTAATATGCATATCCACTTGCCATCCACAATGACCCTGCTAGTATAAGTCACAAAAAAGAAACGAAGTCTGCAACTTATTACACCAAAGCTACATATCATTTGTTCTTGCGCAGAGTTTTGAGCAAGTTGCCGTAGAGGAAACCATAGCAAAGAACACCAATATGACAGCTTCATCAATTTTTTCCGAATCCACGACCTCTAAGTTGGATCCAACAGTTACTTTACTAAGTAAATCACATCCACATCATGTAAGTTTATTTTATGCAATTCACATTTCTAACATATTCGGTCAGAATAAAAATAATGTTACCATTCTGATTTATTATTTATTGTACAAGTGGAATTGAAAAACAACAGAATTTCTAAGTCGGAATTTATATTTAATATATTTGTTATCATCACACTTGTTCCATCCAGGGTGAAATTAACAGCAGCCAAACTGAGGCACGCATTGCTAAAGAAAGTGAAGGCCATCCTAAAATCATTCAAGACTTTGGGGCCAATGATATCACGAGTTTATTTGCACCAGTTGTTGTTGGGAAAAAGGGTGAAGATAAGCTAGTTGGAAAGACCCTTGCTGAGTTAGAAAAGTATCTAAAGATGTCTCTGAAGGATATAGTTAGCTCTGAGACTAACAGCCTTTGCCTTTTGTCTGCTCTTAATTTCCTTTCCAACCTTCCTTTCAAAGATGTGAAAGTATCAGATGGACTGAAACATATTATAGACACTATGCACCGACACTTGCCAAGCATTCTATTCTCCTTTAAGCAAGGCTTTGCCACCACTGACAAGTTGGCAGAACTTGAAGCTCGTGCGAATGAGGTGACCATTAAAAAGAAGTTCTATGATGAAGTTCAACGGAAGGAAGTAGTTTTGAAGCAACAAATCATTAGGTTGAAGGAAGAAATAAGAGTTTGTGAGGTTGCCTTATCATCTCTGGAGGAGGAAAAAAACAAATGCATTGCGGAAACTGTAGAATACAAAACGGAGCTTGAAAATGCGAGGAAAGACGAATCTCAAATGTTGGAGGTGGCTCATAAATGGTCAGTTCTGTGTAGTGAATATGAGCTCAATCGCATGGCTGCTACAAATCGCTCGTGAGGGTTTTCGTTGTTCATTATTATTAAGGTTAATGTCTTATGTTTTTTCTAGTGGTTTATGCTTCAATAAGGTAGCTTGGTCCTAAATTAACTTAATGTGCACCCAACACCACTCATCATATAGTTTCAGTTTACTTTCCAAATTTCGATTGTTCTATTTTGTTGTATGTTTGGTATCTTATTTGTGTGTAAGAGGTTGTTCTTTCTTTCTTCAATGAATGTCTTTTGTCTTCTCTGTAGGGACTGTATCGTTGTCATTTTGTAATACTTTATTTTTGTTTTAATGTGTGCTTTTGGTTCTAATTTCCCTATCAGTTCACCCCTTTCTGTCTGCATGATTCCATAAAGCATAATAATATTCACTCCAAAGCATTTAAGGGATAAAAAATTTCATGTTCGAGAGTTGAATATATTTTGTAACAATGAAATATTAACTGTCAAAAAGGATTGGGTGGCATAATATAAGCCGTGTCAGCGTGGGGCCCATCGACCTTATACATAGATCTCAAAACGACAATAAGAAGGAGACAGTATAAGTGCATTACACCTTACGCAGCTAACACTTGCCGGCGCAATCACCTGTGTTCACCCCACACCAACTTCCTCTATCTACGCAATCCGACGGTCACAGTTCAAAACGATCGTATAAGTTTCTAATTTCTTTCCATTTTTTCAAATGCACTATCTTATAAAAAATATATTTTGATACAGATTCTTTTATAATATTTTAAGATAGTATATATACTATACTTTTACTGGTTCATTATTTATTTATTACTGTGTTACTCTAAACCTAATAGCAAAATAGCACATGTATTATATTAAAATGTTATTAAATGTCTCTATAAACATATTTAAAATAACCCAGTCTTTGACTCTTCCTAGCTTTTCAAATTGTCTCCACCTTAAAATAATAACAATATATAAATAAATAATTTTTTTTCTTTTGTTAAAGGCCAATTGGCCACATTACCTTGTTTATCCGTCAACTTGGTTCGTTTCTTTTTCCCCACTTGACTCCATGCATTTCTTTTTTTTTTCTTTATATTTTTCTCCTTTAATGTCGTATTCTTTCTTTTTTATTTTTTTAATAGAAAGGAAATTAAAGAAAATGTAAATGACCTTAATGGATAATTCTATAGATATACGAACAATGATAGTTTAGAGAGAAAAAAATAAGGAGGGCTAATTTTTGTGTATAATAGATACAACTTACATTTGCACAAAATAGAGAATTTATGTCATTGTTAATATGTTGGTTGTTTAAGAATTTATCACTCTAAAGTGTTATGACATATTTTTTTAATTTAGGAAAAGTATTTTAAGTTGGTTGACTTAGTTTAATGTAGTAACATATCTTTTTTTGTAACAATTAATGTATCAACTCATGTAAAACTTGTATTGCTGGGACGATTCTAGTTTAATTGATGTAAAGTATTTTTTTTATTATTACATTTGATTTATCTTCTTTATTTTTACATAGTGAATAGTGCTCTTAAAATTGATTAAGTCAAATTAATTTGGCTCACTTGGGCCTTGTTCACTTGAAGGGATTTGGAGGAGAGTAATTGAATGGATTTGAGAGGATTTGAAGATAAATTTTTTTTTTGTTTATTTGAGTGAATTTGGAGACAAATTAGACTGTTTGGAAGTAAAATTTGTGAGAATTAGTGTAAGATTTTATTGACGTGACAGATTAAAAAAAATTACTTCCAAATACACTCTAATTTATCTCCAAATTCACTCAAATAAACAACAACAAAATTTATCTTCAAATCCTCTCAAATCCCTTCAATTACTCTCCCCCAAATCCCTCCAAGTAAACAAGGCCTTGGTGATCAATTTATGATGAGTCGGACTAAGCTGAACCAGTTGCTACTTGTAAGTATTTCAAGTATTAATTTGGCTTAATACCTATTTTGATCCCTATATTTGTCACTTTTTGTTTGAAGTGGTTCTTTGTTTTGTAAAATTTATTAAATTTGGTTCTTTTCGCAGACGATGACTAAATTGCTAACGGCGTAAAGTCCACGTAAGAAAAACGGAATTATCTGTCACGCACTAGAACCTCACATTGATTGGCTCACATCATCATCATTTTTCCCAAATCAGAAGATGGTGGCTTGAGTGTGGTGCACGGCGATGCAGTGGTGGAAGGAAAATTAGAGTTTTTATTTGGGAAAGATGGTGATAACATGGCAAAATGATGAGAGCTAGCCAATATAAGCTCTACTGTGTGACAATTCATCCCGTTTTTCTTACGTGGACTGTACACCGTTAACGATTTAGATGTCGTCAGCAAAAATGATCAAATTGAACATTTAAAAAAAATTACTTTAAACGTCAAAAAATTTTTGAGGACCACTTTAAATAAAAATAACGAATATAGGAACTAGATATTAAACCTATTAATTTTTTATTTAATCATTTTGCACTTTTGATATTGTTATTCGATTATATTAATATATATATATATATATATATATATATATATATATATATATATATATATATATATAATCTTATGTTATTATTAAAATTGAATTTATAGTTACAGTTAATATTCGAAATTTCAACCACAAAACAAATAATACATTAATTACAATTAGATAAAAGAAAGATTACATGTGTTATAATTATTAATAAAACAACATTAAAATACAGCATGCTTGCAATAATATCTTATGTTTTCAAAATAACAGAATAAAAGTGGTTTAAAAACATTTTACTTACTAAATTTAATGCATACGGATTAAAATAATCCGCATTATAAAATCTAAAATATTTTTTAAGTAGATAATCAAAATCAAATTCATTCCAAATTTCTCAGATTAAAAACATTAATTAAACACTTTCTTTCAGTCCCAAGAAAAATAAAAAATAAAAATATACAATAAAATAAATAATATAACAAAGTGAAATAGATAAAAAATAATAATAAATGAAAAAATAAAGCACCAAAAGACCTTGAGTACAGAACAATCATTTGGTGATTATTTTTTTTTTCAATATTCATATTCTAAACGGTGAAGAAAAAATAATTTTTTTACGAAAATGAATTGATACTTTTCGAAGGGTGAAGTAATGAAATAATTCACCCATCTATATATAATATATGATATTTAATTAAAATATAAAAGTGGTCGAACTTTAGCCACACAACTCATCTTTTACTTATTGTTAACGTGCGATTGCAAATATTTCAGAAGAAAAATAATATTCTTTTTAGCTCAAAACACTACACATTTTCAATATCAAAATTTCTTTTTATGATAGGGAAAAATCAACCAATAAATAAACACTTGATTTATTATATGACTTACGTTACAAATCATCGGTGATCTCAAACATTATTGTCATATGATAGTGACATAGTAATGTTTTTTTTTCTTTTTGTTCTCTTTTTTTTTCCTTTTTTACATTTTCGAGACAAAGCAACAAAATAAAAGAAGTCAGTCCTACCAAATTATTCATTAGTTTTTTTAGTTTATTCCACGACCAAACAACACATTAAAGATAATTACAAATTTTAAGACTAATATATTAGGTTTAATTGTACTTTTGTTATCCCAAAAATGCAATTATATTATTGAAGTTTTACTTCTGTTTACTGAGCTTCTAACTATAGCACATATGCAACTTTAGTTTCAAATTTCAGGTACATTAATTAGATTTTTAAAATGTTGTAATTGTATATCATTTTAATTAATTTTAATTTTAATATCTTTCCTTATATGATAGTATTTTATATTTAAAATACAAAAATTACACACTTGTAATTGTAATACTAGATATTATATGGATATAATTGAAATTCGAATTTTTTTTTCTTCTATAAACAGAAATTAAGTTTTACACAAATTAAAAAGTAAACAATCAGAAAAAAAAATATGTGAAAAAATTAATTTGATATTTTCTTTCTTCATTTTATGATAGAAGTATTCGTAAAGAAATGTTTAAACATAGTAAAAATGAATGTTGAAATTTTTTGTGAGATAGAGGATAAGAAAGATACGATTATACACTCAAATAACACAATTAATGATTAAAATTACACAATGGCTAGAAATTAAAGTGTAATTAAATGAATAATAATTAGCATGATGGTGTTCTTAGCTCGGTAACAATAATTTATTGTAGGACGGTGACGGTGTGGCACTATTGCTAACTAGCAAAGTTCACAAATTAGAAGTCAAGCCTCTGAGGGTCAATTTCGTCAATTCGTTGAATTTTGTTTCAAATTTCAAAATTGGTTGGCTAAAGAAAAAAAAAGGCATCAAATTGTAAACGCCACAAAAATTCCATAAATGAAAGATAAAATCTTTTAAATGCAAATGAATCCATCAAATTGGTATAATTTAAGAGTAATAAATTTTGGAAATATATTTTAATTATTATAAAAGTAACAATTGAGATTAAAAAAATGATGATAAATAAAAATAGGTATTAAAGGTTTAATTTAAAAATGAGAGAAAGGAAAGGGAAAAAGTAGGCTGTTCTCCAGAAGGCGTGGATGGGTGGCGAATGAATAATTTTGATTTTCTCTCTCAACTTTCTCGGAAACCAAACAATTACAAACATCCCTTTTGTCAGAGAGATTGTTCTCTAACTTCTCACTCACACCAACACGCCAACAATCTTCTTCAATCACTGCGTCTCCATCATCATCACTCTTCACCAAGATCTTCTTCTTCTTCAGAAGTTGTGTTCACATTCTCAGCAAGCTTTGTTTCTTTAATTGTCTGTGGTTCTGGATCGGTCAAGAAACTTCACTAGGTGTTGTTTGTTTCCAGCTCCGCTTTCTCTGTTGCTTCTTTCTTTTCTTTTCTGCTTAATTGGTTACTGAGCGTCAGATGGATGGAAAAGTTGTCATGCTCAATTCTTGGGTGAGGTTCGAGTTTTTGTTTTTGCTGGTTTCTCAAGTCAAGAATTCGGAAGCGAGATTCTTAAATTTTCGCGATTTTAGAGGTTGATTTTTTAGTTTTCGTGATTCGGGGAATTGGAGGATCTGTTGGGGCAACTGTTGCAGCGGCATTTTTAGTTTGTGAGTTTTTGAATTAGTTTGAAGCATGGAGGTGGCTTTGAACTTTGAAAAAATGTTTTGAGTGTCAGATCGGGAAAGTTTTAGGTTTGGTTAAAGTGAAGGTTTTCCTTTATTGAATTGATGGTTTTGAGCTTTACAGTTTAGGTGCTAGGATGAGGTTGAGCGAGCTAGCGAGCGAGTGAGTGACAAATTTTAAGGGATGGGCACAAGCAACGCAGCACAAAAATCTGTGTCTTGAGCTATGGTCCCCTCCATTATGTTATGTGTGTTTATCTGAAATAGTCATTCAATGGGGCCTTGTTAAAAAGTTTGAGAGGCACTTTTGGTTGCAAAAGGGATCCCTTTTATTTATTTATTTGGAAGAAAATCTATCTATTCTCTTACTTCAGCATTTTGAAAATCTATCTTATGCTTGGTTGTGTTGTGGGTTTGTAGCAGAGCTATTTAAGGGCAAATGTCTGTGACATCCAAGGTCATGCCTGCACTCCACTCTATCAAATCGTTGCCCCCTGAATTCAAGATTAGTTCTGGTAAAATGGAAAACCATGGAGATGCGAAATTGAGAAGCAGTGATGCCACTGGATCAAGTAGTCCGGAAAACGATGCTTTGGTAGGGGAGGTTTCTGAGCAAGCTCTTAACCATGCGGGTGACGTGGGTCTTTATGATGAGGATGTAGCGTACAGCAGAAAAGGTGTTTCATTAGAGGACAGATCGTCCATTGCTGATGAAGACCTTGAAACCGTTCCTCTGTCCTTCCCATCAATTTCAATGTCCTCCAGAGAACGCAGGTGGAGTGATACCACTCCTTATTCTTCGAAAAAGGTACTTTTGGCTTCGGAATATCAATTTAATCACAGGTTGAATTTCTAATGTGCTTAAGGATTTCTGTGATATAATTATTCAGTTTTATGAATAACTTGATTTTTCTCAAAGAATGTGCGAGAAATTGATGTATTTATAAAAAATCTTTAATTTGGAAGTTTGCACATTCAATTTTTGTTAGGGTTTGTTGTAGGTTATTATTTATATTATTATATTGTACATGGTAGTTTTTTACATGATCTTTTAGAGTTGTATTCAGGACCTTCAGAGTACTTGTATTTTGTGAACATATTTCCTTTAGCATAGATGTAGTGATCTACCATAATCGCTACAGAGTGTGCTTCCAAAGCCATGAGAGTTGGCTAACAAGTACCAACATTCGCAGAACCTCTTACTAAAATTTGACTTTAGTTTGTAAAAGATTACTTAACGTTGGCTATCTAAGATGGAGACAATGGTAGGAAAGTTCACATTCCGTCAGTTTTGGTTGGACGTCACATTTGGATCATGGTCAAGATTTATTGCATATTGAAACATACAAAACAAAGGTTGGTCAAAAGGGACGAAAGATGGGAGTAGATAACTTAGAATCGATGGGTAACACCTTAACAGGAATAAAAAAAATTCCTAAAAACAAACTAATCTACTGGAGGCTACTTACTGTGTAAAACAACTAAAAAATCCACAATGAAATCACCAAAAAAACATAAAATACCATCATAATAGGCTTCCCTTCCTCCTGCATCAACATGTTTCTTAGGTAAGTCAATTATTTTAAAACTGTGACAACTTTTTGTACCTTTTCATTGGGCTTTGAAGGTTTTTAAATATTCAATTGGATTGATTGATGTGGATTGTTGGATATCGAGTATTAGAAAGAGCTGAGGAGAAACTATTGTGTGTATTTTGCTTTGGCACCAGTAATTAGTTAAGAAAACTATAGAAAAAATGTCTCTATTCTTTTGGAAGTTGCATCTATAAGAATATCTATTACATCCATTACTTTTGATTTGAGAGAACTCTCTTTTTTCCTGTTCATATGTGCTAAAAAGCACAATGCCAGGGTAATAGCCTTAAAGATAGTATTTACATAAATGGAATATTGATTTCCCTTCCAATACCTTTGCTGCAATAAATCTGGAAGCCATTAAAGGCTAGGGGCTATCCCGTGCTTCTTTTGTCATCTTATATATCTTTAATTTAGTGTTGCTTTTGTCATAATATCCTTATGTTGGGGTTTGAAAATTGAAGAAGAGTCATTATTCAGTCTCTTGAAGTTTTTCATTTTATCGACTCAATTCCTTATATCTCTTGTCAATTGTCTTGGTAATGAGTAATTTATGTATTTAAATATTTGCCATTGTTGGCAGTTAATCACTATTCCAGTTGGAAACAAAACAAAGATGTCTGTTCCTTGTTATTTCTATTTTTGTTTCCTTGATGGATTACTGTGTATTTTGCTTTATGGGGCCATGTAATTTTTCTGTGTTGGCCATTTTCCTCCTAAGATATCAAAACAGTGAATGCCATGTAAGCAAATCAGGACAATTCTCTCTAGTTTATTTGAGCCATTCCTCATTACTAGATAATTTAAATTTTTTCTTATCCTTACTGCTGAAGTTCACTATTACAGAAGCTTCAGTCTTGGTTTCAACTTCCGAATGGGAACTGGGAGCTGGGGAAGATGATATCAACTTCTGGAAATGAATCCATCATTTTACTGTCTGACGGAAAGGTAAGACAAATTACAGTATTTCTGAAGAGTGGTAATCTTCATTTTTTTTGGCTTTTTTAACACTTGGGCTTGATTATAGGTTTTGAAAGTGAAAGAAGAAAGTTTAGTGCCAGCAAATCCTGATATCCTTGATGGGGTGGATGACCTCATGCAACTTAGTTATTTAAATGAACCGTCTGTTTTATACAACCTGCAATATAGATACAATCAAAACATGATTTATGTAAGTCATTATGTCTCTTTAATGTTTTCCTCAACAATTTATTTCATGATCGTAGCTTCTTATGTATTTATGTGTATGACTATATACAATTCAGACAAAAGCAGGGCCTGTTTTGGTTGCAATAAATCCCTTTAAGAAAGTTCCTCTATATGGTAATGATTATATTGAAGCCTACAAGCGTAAAGCAATTGAAAGCCCTCATGTATATGCAATAACAGACACAGCCATCCGAGAAATGATACGGGGTAAATTTTTGTTTCTTTATATCTACGTTCATAGTTGCAACTTTAGTGTGCAAGACCACTTCCATTTATTTTATAAGAAGTTGCTGACTCTTGGTCTTTTTTCCTTCCAGACGAAGTAAATCAATCTATAATTATAAGGTCAGTAATTCTTTTTTAGAATTTTTATTTTTATTAGTGTCTTTGCTAAGACAACTGTATTTATTGTCTTTTTTGTAAGCTTCTTTAATTTAATGTTTTTTTTATTATATCTATTGTAATTTATATGAATATGAATACTAGTCTTAAGTTTCACTCTTGTATTTAAATTCTAAACTGAAACTTGTCATGATTATTGCATTTTTATTTACGGACAGTTAATTTCTGAATAATTAACTAATATTTTAATTTTTTGAAAACTACTCTGAATCTCGGATTGGTAATTTCCCCAAGAAGTTAGTCTGACCATGTGAGGTATGGAACGTATAAAAATGGAGATCTCGGTTAAAATACTTCCAACCTACTCAATCAGTTAGCAATATTTAAAAAGCATTTAGGAAGAAACCGCTTGAGTTATTAATTGTTTTAATTCCATTTTCTTAGTCTTCCAGATTTTTTCTGGAAAGCTTATCTGTCCATACATATTCATAATATTCCAGTTTCCATATAGAAATCCCCCAATCCACACCAAACGGTGTTATTTGGTGCATTTTGTTCCTTCAATTCTTCTTTCTCATTTCTCTCTGTCATTTATATGATGTAACTTTTGTATAATGGAGTTTCAATTTATTGGACAGAGACAACAAAAAAACTTATTTTTCCATCCTGGGTAACATTTTAATGGATGTAAAATGGCTTCTTCCTGCTGTTTGTAGAGTTTTTTTCGTTAATGACAGGCTCTTTATTGGATTTCAATCTTGCATGCCCCTTGATTGCTTGTGTTTGAGTTGGGACCGGTAGTAATAGTTACATGCAACTTTTCAGTGGTGAGAGTGGAGCAGGGAAGACTGAGACAGCAAAAATAGCAATGCAGTACTTGGCTGCCCTTGGTGGTGGAAGTGGAATAGAGTATGAAATCTTGAAGACTAATCCAATATTAGAAGCCTTTGGTAATGCAAAAACATTGAGAAATGACAACTCAAGTCGTTTTGTAAGATCCCTGACTCATGATGTTAATTCTTTAAGTTGGCATTCCTGTGAACTACTGATACATTCCCTCACTCAGGTCACAGAAACAGTAGAAACAGTTGATTTACGGGAATGAATATGTAGTATTGTGATGTATGCTAATGATAACACCGAGAATGGATGACCGTCTGAAGATTACATCAACAAATTTTCCCCTATATTCCTCTCCAGAATTCTCTTTCCTACATATCTAACTGACTAGCAATCTCCCACATCCCTCAATTACTTTTGTCCCGTCTGTTTTAGCCAAATATGTTATAATCTAGCAGGGTTAATATAATCACTAGTATGGCATTTAATTCCTATTATATGCGTCATTATTTCCTACAATGAAATCAGTTTCTATCTTCCCATGTGATATTTATATTTCTATCTTTACATTGTTGAATGGTCAAAACAACATATGTCACTTCTTTTCTCCTTTTCCCCTTTCCTTCTATCTTTTTTCCTCAAATTTCCTTTTCCCTCAATTTCTTATCTTTTATTTCTTTTTCTCTGGATTCTTTCTCTTTTATTTAATTTTCTCTGAACTCCTTATCATTTATTTATTTTTCTTCTCTAATTTTTTTTTCCTACTAGCTCTAGCTCTCTGTTTTTCTTCTTCTCCATCTCTCTTTCTCTCATCATAATTACAACACGTCTTTCCAATATTTCTCTCTTTATCCCTATATATTTGCTCTCTTTTCAACTTCCTCTCCATTTGTGAAACCAAATATCAATCAATGATTTGTGATATGCATTGAGTTGAGCAGAAACTTCAGCACTTGTACCTACCATACAAAATCCAATTTTTTTAGATTGAATGTAAAAGAAATCTCACTACAAATATATCCTTTTACATCATCTGTCATTCTAGACAACCGTAAGAAGGCTCACTAAATTCCACATCAATTCCCCGTGACTAGTCTGTAATGTTCCCACTAGTGTTGCATTTAATTCCTATTATATGCATCATTATTTCCTACACCGAGATCATGAATGGTTCACTGTGTTGTGAGTTTTTATCTTCCCATTTGACAATTTTGCTGCATGCTTAAAATAACATAATAAAAATTATAAAGAAAATCCAAAATTACATTGACCCATCTAGATCATATCAAAATACCCCTAACTTTTTACACTTTCCCAAGATTAGGCCTAGGCCAGTTACCTACTTTGGCTGATGATGTTTAATGCATTTAGTAATATGGGTTGCTGACAGCTTCTAGTTGTGCTTCTCTTTATATATTAAGCTGTGATCTCATTTCCTTTTGATTCTGAAATTTTTTCATTTGGTTGAATGTCACAGGGAAAGCTCATTGAGATTCACTTCAGTGAAACTGGAAAAATCTCCGGTGCTAATATTCAAACATGTAGGTTTTATTCTGTTTAAAAGTTGAAACCATGTGCCTTTTTTCCCACCAAAGTTTGCAACTAACCATTGTGGTAAATGTTTGTATCTGTGTTGGAATATGTGATTATCCTTGGATGACCAAAACAGTCTTGCTGGAAAAGGTAATTCTTCTTCAGAGCTATTTTTTGTTATGCATCAACTCTCTCATAGGCTTAGACTTCTAGGTGGAGACACATTAATGGTTTTATAATACATTTCTAAGTATTTTTGGTTTTACATTGTGCTTGTATTGCATCAGTTAACACTAGTTTTATTTGGTATGTGAACAGTCTAGAGTAGTCCAGTGCAATGAAGGGGAAAGATCCTATCATATATTTTATCAGTTATGTGCTGGTGCACCTCCATCTCTAAGGGGTAATTTCTATTTTATAATACTTCTTCACCCCTGCTAATATATTTGTTACATATTGTGGACAGTTTTTAAGTCTCTATATTGTCAATGGAGAAACAAATTATTCCTTGGAAATTATGCAAGTAGTTTCTATGAATTGTGAAAATCTACTATTTGAACCCACACACAATGGCGATATACAATTTGGCTAATATGATTCCAAGCTCAAAACTTCAGAAGTTCCCCTTTTCAACTAATTGTTTGATAAGAATAATAATTTTACAATAAACTATTTTACTATCAAAACCCAAACATGCACGTAGTTCCCAATTTATTGCTTAATTTTTAATTCAATAACTTTTATTTTATGTTTCCAACTAGCGGTTTTGATCTCTTTTTAATTATGGAAACACGGATAACATTAACTAAGAACTTAATGAAAACAATTGGAAAACTGGAACGCAGCTGACATAAGCTTGGTACTTGTGTTTGTCTTGTCTGTATCATTTAATGTTGTGTTCTTCTCTATAATATTTGACCTTCTATTTAATGGTTTGTTTGATTTATAATTCAGGGAAGCTAAACCTTCAAAATGCAGAAGATTATAAATATCTGAGGCAGAGCAATTGTTATTCAATTACTGGTATTAATGATGCAGAAGAGTTTCGCACAGTCATGGTACACTATCCTTGTAGTTTAAAGATGATCTGCCTCCATAGACTCTTGAATGATTTCTTACTTCTGCTTGACACAAAAAACAAATATACTATTGCCAACTTTCAGGAAGCTCTTGATGTTGTTCACATTAGTAAAGAAGACCAGGAGAATGTATTTGCAATGCTTGCTGCTGTATTATGGTTGGGAAACATATCTTTCACTGTAATTGATAATGAAAACCATATTCAAGCCGTAGAAGATGAGGGTAAGAAATTTTCAGAGCCTCTACTGACAATGTCTACCTAATATTGTATTATTAACATATTATAGAACATGTCAACATATTAAATATGGGTTAGTGCTCTAGATTTTGTGAAGATATTATTTAACACATCAGCATAACAGCGCATTGTCATAAATCTATTACAAATTCAGTTTTTCATTTCTTTTTGTATCACTTCCCTAAAATCTGATAATTTTAGCAATAACAATATGGAGTAGGAACTATATCAATATGATATCATTTACATTATCAGTTTGTATCTTATTTAGTGTTTGATCTCCCCTTTTTTGTTCCTTATCTAAACCATATGATTTTAATATGGTATTAAAGTCTATGACCTGGTGGATAGGATCAGGAATTTGATCCTTGTACCTGTTCTTCTAGGTAAAATTTGAATTTTAGCCCAATACAAGAGGCACTTTGCATTGTCTTACAAAGAAATTCGTCATCCATCCATTACTGGACATCTTAAGGTCGTAGGAGAATTAGTCCTTGACACTGAACCGTCATTTAAATTTTCTGCTGTATCAATGACTTGATTTCATTTTGATCTGATAATTTCTATTTACAATTTCATGTCTAATTTTTGGTACATATGTTTTTAACATGTATTAGATGCCTTAATGTGTTTCAAGTTATTCAATACCTGTTTAGAAGTGACCTTTTCTCTGGTTCTTATAGGTCTGTTCCATGTAGCCAAATTGATAGGCTGTGACATTGAAGATCTCAAGTTGACTCTATCTACTCGCAAGATGAAAGTTGGTAATGATAATATTGTCCAAAAGTTGACACTATCACAGGTAAAATAACTGTCATACTAAACTTTACCTTGGTCTAAAACTATGGATGGAAAAATTGTGACTTCCTAGTTACTAGAAATATTTGGAACATGAAGTTGTACTGCATTTCTGCGTGTGCATATGCCAATTTATTGGTGACGAACATTAACTTGTTTTAATTTTCTTGGGAGTTCTATTCAGCTTTTAAATGTGAATAATTCATGTATACATGGGGCATTAATCCTGTTATAATGACGCCCATTGGTTACTTAAAATGCATGGATCATGTTTAAGGTCTCGGTATTGCTCCTGCGCCTTTGCAAGACAGTGATTCATTTTGGAGTCTCTATATTTGATGTTAAAACATTTTCTTAATCATTATCCTCAATATACCTTTGATTTGTTAAGTTCATCATGGAATCATATTGGTACTTTTTTCTTTCTCAATATCTCAAATAATACATTGTTTGTCTTACAGGCAATTGATGCAAGAGATGCTTTGGCAAAGTCAATATATGCATGCCTGTTTGATTGGTTGGTTGAACAGATAAATAAATCACTTGCTGTTGGCAAAAGACGCACAGGCAGATCAATCAGTATTCTAGATATCTACGGCTTTGAATCTTTCAATGTATGTTTACATTAAACCTTGTGTACTTCATTACTTATTTTACCGTCTTCAACCTGTTGCATATTAAATATTTTGGCTCTATTGATACTATACCTTTTTATGCCTGCAGAGAAACAGTTTTGAGCAGTTCTGCATAAATTATGCTAATGAGAGATTACAGCAACATTTCAATCGTCATTTATTCAAGTTAGAACAGGAGGTATATATCCCACGCTTGAACAATTATTGAATGTCCTAGTACCTTAAATGAAATACAACATTGAATACCTCTGGAAATCGAAATATCTGTTTATGCTTGTGAATTGTTGCTTTAAGGAATATATCCAAGATGGCATTGACTGGGCTAAAGTTGAATTTGAAGACAACCAAGACTGCCTTAATCTTTTTGAGAAGGTACAAAATATCTTAGTTCCCCCTGACTTCTTTACTGCATAATCTCCAGTGTGCTTGTAAATTGAATGATTTCTGTGGGAAAATGTTATCTAGTTAGTTCAGCTTGGTAGGATATGTCGGGCTTGTATGCTCAAAGAAATTTATGCCATTTTGCCATGTCTTGTATATATCAACATATGCAGTGTAAAAGAAGAATATGACTTACAAAGGGAAAGATATGTGATTGTTTTTCATGCTTTGGTTTAATAAGTTCTATATATTCTGAAGCTTGGTCGAAACATGTTTATATTAGATGTAACACTTGTATAATTACTCTTTCCTTAATTTTGGGGTTGTAATTAATTACTTTTATCACTGTATTATCGATTTCATTATTTTGTACATACATAGATACATGTGCCTGTTTGTACTGTTCTAGACACACAATTAGCAAAACTTAGTATAGTATCAATAATCTGATCCATTTTTTGAGCCTAGAGAAGCCTCTTCATTTTTTTCCTGCAAAAACATACCAACATCTTCCTTTGCCTGATTCTCTTCCAACGCAGCATCCTTTTGCCTGTGTGGGACTCCATGACAAGAGTTAAGTAGTGAACTTTAAACTTAACTCAATCTCACAAATATACTCTAAATTGGCATTATCACTAGTCGATGTAGGACTTCCAACAACAAAGAGTGTCATTGTTGTGTCAACTAAACTTTTATTCCTTGCTGTGGTTATTCTGACATTCTTGATTAGAAACTGTGCTCTTCTTATGGCAACTACACTTTTATTCCTTGCTGTGGGTATTCTGACATTCATGATTAAAGACTAGAAATCTTGTGACTTAAACTTGACTTCTGATATATTTGCAGAGGCCACTGGGGTTGTTGTCCCTGTTAGATGAAGAATCCACTTTTCCAAATGGCACAGATTTAACATTTGCCAACAAGCTTAAGCAGCATTTGAATTCTAATTCATGTTTCAAAGGAGAAAGAGACCAAGCATTTACTGTTCACCATTATGCTGGGCAGGTATTATTCTGATCATGTTCTACAGGAATGATAAATGCTAGCAACATAATATTTGACGTGCACTTGTCAACTCACTTTACTATAGAAGTTGAAATTCATGTGTGACAATTATTTAGTTGTTGTATTGCCAATTTAATGGGTCCCACTAGACATTCAAAGTCAACCTATAGTAAGGAATGTGTTAAAGTGGGTGTTACTAGCATTCCTCTCAGTATATTTGTTTAAAATCTGTTGGCATGTTTACATGGAGAATCAATTTAACCTTGTGATATTTGTAATGTGTGTTATGTCTAGGTTTTAAGGAGGATATTAATAGTAAGACTATTCTACCACATTTGAATTGTGATATTAGTTAACTATTGCTTTATCGATATTTCATACTAAATATTTTGAACTCCCAAATGCAGTAATTGTCCTTAGAGGGTTACTCATTTCTTATTAATTTTAATTTAATCATATGACCTGACCGTTTGATAGTTCTACTTGTTGCTCCACTCAGGTAACCTATGATACAACTGGATTTCTGGAGAAGAACAGAGACCTATTGCACTTGGATTCCATCCAACTTCTATCCTCATGCACATGCCCTCTTCCTCAAATATTTGCATCTCATATGCTCACTCAGTCTGATAAACGAGTAGTTGGTCCCTTGCATAAGTCAGGTGGGGCAGATTCCCAAAAGCTAAGTGTTGCAACAAAATTCAAGGTACAGTACCTTAATCATGAAGTGATAAAAAACTTCATTTTTCACAAAAGAATCTAAGTGATGTGTGATCTACAAGTATATAGGATTGCACACTGTATGTTGCGTACCTGAGTACAAAACCCAACCAGATAACCTCTCACACACTCACACAACAAGCACAGAACAATGAACGAATGATAATGGACGAATAAATCTCTTTTATTGATGGTGATATCTGAATAAACAAAAGTAAACAAGGGTAATTGGGAGCATAACCTCCGTCAATTACTTGGGAGCATAACCTCCCTGGGAGCATAACCTCCCTCACAGGAGCATAGCCGCCTATCAACAAACTCAATAATCAAAAGCATGCCCTAAACAATAGTGTCTAGGCTTTATTTATATTCAATATTTCCCTAGAATATAGTTCTATTTACTATAATTAACTTGTACTTAATATTTCCCTAGGATATAGCTCTATTTACTATAATTAACTTATACTGAAGACATTATCATATGCTACGACCACCACGTCCTCGGTTGCTTCTGCCTCCTCCTCTTCCTTGTGGCACTCCTCTTCCTTGTGGCATTATCATAGCTGATGTTCCAATAACATCGATTGAATTCTCATCTTTCACCAATGGAGGTACTCGAAGAAGTCGAGTAACCAAACCATCCATTGAAGGGATTTGATCACCAGCTAAAACTTGATCACGTACATGATCATAATCGGAGTGTAAGCTTCTCAGAATTAGGACCATGTAAAACTTGTCAAGCTTTTTATTGATCCCTTCTAATGAATCAGCTACAAAGAAGTTCTTTAATTCTTCTACAGCACCTCGAGCCTTTGCTATATGAGAAACCATGTCATGGTTGACTTGTTTTAGAGAAGCTACTCTTTGGGTTGCATCAAAAAGACGTTGTACATCATTAGCAAAAATATCTTCTGCCCTTTTCCAGAATGATGAACATGTTTTATAGGGTCTCAAGATATCTAAAACCTCTTGCTCCACTGACTGCCATAAAATTGCGCATAACTGAAAATCCAATTTTTGCCATTGAGATTTTTCTTCATCTGGAACCATAGAGATATCTTGTTCTAGATGATCATGGTGTCCTTGACCAAGAAACCATAATTCCACAGCAGAAGACCAAGATAAATAATTTTTCCAATTGAGTTTTGCAGATGTGATGATAGGAGTTGCAGATAGAGAGGAATTAATTGCAGTAGATGCCATTACAGATCGGAAAATGAACCAGACTTGGAGAGATATTCAACTATTGGGAGAGAGAAAACCCTAGGTATCAATTACACCCACTGAAACAGGGAAGTAAGGTCAGATATAGGCTCAGGAGAGTGAGGCGAGCGGAACCCTAGATGCGCGGTAAAATTCCGACCAGCGTAGGGCGGTGCGTGAACAGTACGCGCGCGAGATCTGGCGGGCTGCGGCGGCGCGTGATGGCGCGTGAGGGCGATGCAGGGACGGCGACCACCAGGGTTGGGTCGCGCTCACGGAGGCGCACAAAACCCCTAAATTTTCCTGAGAAAATGGGGTACCGGCGTCGACGGCGGCGGCGGCGACGGCGGCGGCGGCGACGGCGGCGGCGGCGAAAATGGCGGCGACGACGGCGGCGGGCTGTTGATGGCGTCTACAGAAGAGAGCCCCGGTGCTTGGCTCTGATACCATTTTGGAGAATTAAGAGAAAGAAACTCTCTTTTTCATATTATTATCTTCACACTAAACACATACTTATACAATAATGAAAAACAGTAATCAACAATAAACAGTAAACAGTAGGCTCCTACAAAGCCTATATCTAAAAACATATTACATTTCAACAGTATGCACTAAGTGAGACACTAAAATTACTAATGAGAAAATTCACACAAAACCAGAGGATTTCAGAAAATAAGGCAAAAATCACTATTTAGGGGAAGTTAGGTCAATTCCAATCCCTTGGTATACCTATCTTTTAAATTGAAACTCCCAATTCCTTAGGTGAGTTCATTTGTAACATGAATTAGGTTTAGGAATTCAAAATATGACATAAGAATCAACTCAAAACCTTTGATAGTCAAGAATTTTGTTGTTCACTTTAGATCCAAACAGGAAAAACCATAGATTGAAATTGCTAGAAATGGATTACATGAGTTCAACTTCAAATTGTTAATCTCTTCCTTTAACTTAAACATTGCAAAACTAAAAAATTGTATATGTTTTGAATGTATTGTATGTCTAATGTAGACCACATAGTATGTATTTATACTATTTTATAGAATCAATTATAATAAAAACAACTAATAATTAGGAATCAATCACCTAATTTCCTAGATTATGTAACGCTTAATTTCCTAGAAATTGTTCTAACAAAAAGATAGGAAAACGAGAAGAGTTTAAGAGTGTTAAAAGTGAACTTTAAGTCTAATTCAATCTTACAAAACTTACTTCTAAGGTGAGGTTTGTATCCACATATATACTTTAAATTGACCTTATTTCTAGTCGATGTAGGACTTTCAACACACTTTGGCATGAGGTTTGTATCCTCACACTAAAGCATAATGTCTAGTCCTACGCACGAGATGTATATACCTTGGCGTGAGGGGGTGTTAGAAGCTCATATATATACTTTAAATTGGCTTTATTTCTAGTTAATAAATAATCATGGTGTAAACATAAGGCTCTACTGTGGCCACATAAGGCTTTTGGAGTGCACATGCTAGTGACTTCAATAACCAGTTCCATCACTTTACTAATCCTTTGGGATATTTAAATGTCAACTAGAATTGTCAAAACGAGCCACACGACCTGGTCCAGTCCATCACGGGTTGACCACTTAGTGAGTTAATCCAATTTGACTCAAGAAACTTGAACCTAGTCCGACCCACCACGGGTGGTGGATCAAACAAGTTAGCTTAATTAAAAAAAATTACAATTTTCTTTTTATTTTCGATCTAACATTTATTTTAATATGTAATCAAAATCCAAAAAGTCCAAACCTATTTTAATTTTTTTTTCTCATTTTAGACAATAAATAAATCATTCATCCCAAAAATTAAATCATAATTCTAAATAAAATATAAATATTCTCAAAAGTCAATCCAACGTAGTCATCTCAAAGCTTAAAATGGGTTAAAACATTTGATTAATGAGAGACAAAGGTAGGAGTGAATGAAGTGTCATGAGTGTGGGTCTCTCCCCCCAAAATTTAAAAAAAATAAAGTTTGCTTGTGTAGTTGGGCTGGACTTTAAGTTAAGAATGAGGTGGATTTTTTTTTTTATGTTCAGGTTGGCTCACCAACTCGGCTGGCCTCAGGTTCAACCTGGGTGAATTAGGTTCTTAGTGAGGTGAGTCCATTTTTGGTCCATAGTGAAATTTGCAAAAAAAAATTTAACTCAACCTGGCTCATACTCATGGTGGTCCGGGTTGACTCACGGGTTTTAGCTCATTTTGGCAACTGTAATGTCAACCTTAACAAAATACACAATTTGAATGAAACCAAGATGGAAAATCGTTGAAATCTAAACCAATCTATGTAATAAAATTTATACGAAGGAACTAGTATTTACTGTGAACCTTTAGTGTGGGAGAAATATGACATTAAGCCCTATTTATCCCCCAAATCCACTTATAGAATGGGTTATAATACAACGAAATGGATTTATCACAAATGCTTTAGCAAATTAATATTTAGTTTATTCTTATTATTTCTTTCATTGTTTTGAATGAATAATAATTAAACCATGTATTATTTGGAAGGTAGATGAATCGTCTTTCCCCACTACTAAAAGCTACTTAAATATTTATTTTTTTTGGAGAATTAAGAGAAAGAAACTCTCTTTTTCATATTATTATCTTCACACTAAACACATACTTATACAATAATGAAAAACAGTAATCAACAATAAACAGTAAACAATAGGCTCCTACAGAGCCTATATCTAAAAACATATTACATTTCAACACTCCCCCTCAAGCTGGAGCATATAAGTCATATGCCCCAAGCTTGGAACATATGAATTGAATTCTAGGCCCCCTTAGAGATTTGGTCAACATGTCTCCGAGTTGTTCATTAGAATTGACAAATTCAGTAACCAGTTCCTTTGACAACAACTTCTCTCTAATAAAATGACAGTCAATTTCTATGTGTTTCGTCCTCTCATGAAACACAGGATTGGAGGAAATGTGTAGAGCTGCTTGATTGTCACAGTACAGTTTCATTTGCTCATTTTCACAAAACTTCAATTCTTGAAGAAGTTGTTTAATCCACACAAGTTCACATGTAGTCAGAGCCATAGATCGGTATTCAGCTTCAGCACTAGATCGAGCAACAACGTTTTGTTTCTTACTTTTCCAAGATACAAGGTTCCCACCAAGTAAAACACAATATCCTGTAGTAGATCTTCGATCAATTGGACTACCAGCCCAATCTGCATCGCAATATCCTTCGATCCGAGTGTTTCCCTTGTTCTCATACAATAGTCCCTGTCCTGGACTTCCTTTTATGTATCTGAGAATGCGAAGTACTGCATTCCAATGATCAACATGTGGATTTTGCATAAATTGACTCACAACTCCAACTGGATAAGAAAGATCAGGTCTTGTTATGGTAAGATAAATGAGTTTTCCAACTAGTCTTCTATATCTCTCTGGGTCTGAGAAAGGTTCACCCTGATCTGTCATTAACTTTTGATTTGGGTCCATGGGATTGTCAATGGGCTTGCAATTTGTTAGACCTGTTTCCTCTAAAATGTCAAGACCATATTTCCTTTGTGAAATGATGACACCTTCTTTTGACAGTGCCACTTCAATACCAAGAAAATATTTTAGACGACCCAGATCTTTAGTTTGAAAGTGATTGAACAGATGATTCTTTAACTGATTAATTCTAGTGATGTCATTCCCTGTAATAACAATATCATCAACATACACCATGAGATAAACACATTTGTCAGGAGAATAGTGACCATAAAACACTGAATGATCCGCCTCACAATGTTTCAGTCCAAATTTTTGCACCACCTGACTAAATTTACCAAACCAAGCTCGAGGTGATTACTTTAAGACATAAAGGGAACGACGCAACTTACAAACTAATCCAGACTCCCCCTGAGCAACAAATCCAGGAGGTTGCTCCATGTATATCTCCTCTTCCAGATCACCATGAAGGAAGGCATTTTTAATGTCTAACTGATAAAGAGGCCAATGACGAATGGCAGCCATAGCAAGAAAAATACGAACGGTACTGGTTTTAGCCACAGGAGAAAAAGTATCACAATAGTCTTGGCCATAAACTTGAGTATAGCCCTTAGCTACCAGTCGAGCTTTAAGGCGATCAACTTTACCAGTAGGACCAACTTTAACAGTATAAATCCATCTACAACCAACAGGCTTCTTATCAGGAGGAAGAGGGACAAGATCCCAAGTGCCATTGTGTTCAAGTGCCTTCATCTCATCAACCATGGCTTGTCGCCATCCAGAATGAACAAGTGCCTCATGAATATTATTAGGAACCTTAGTCGATGATAATGAGGAAACAAAGGAGAAATATGTAGGAGACAAGTTATGATAACTCACAAAATTATAAATAGGATATGGATTGCGAGTAGAACGAATACCTTTACGGAGGGCAATGGGCCAGTTATCATCTGAATCAGTAGAAGGTGAAGATGATGAAGGATCCATGGTCTGAGGATCTGATGCAGAAGGATCTGAGTCTCGAGGATCGTCAGTGTTAGGAGTTCGAGATTGGGTTCGACGTTGATATGTGATAAGAGGTGGAGGAACAATGTTATTTGGATTTTGATTTTGAGGTACTGAATCAGGAATAATTAGAGGATCACATGTTGGTAAAGGAAACATTTGTTGAACAGAGGTACGATCCTCCATGGAGGAAGAAAAAAAAGGTGTATCCTCAAAGAATGTGACATCAGCTGACATATAATATCTCTTTGTGGAGGGAGAATAACATCTATACCCTTTCTGAAGACGAGAGTATCCTAAGAAAACACACTTGATAGCTTTTGTTGAGAGCTTATCAAGACCTGGAGAAACATTATGAACAAAACACATACACCCAAATACACGTGGGGAAACATGGTATAAAGTGTCGTTGGGAAAAATGACAGAGTGAGGAATTTTATTATTAAGAGAGGAAGAAGGCATCCTATTGATAAGAAAACAGGCAGTGAGGACTGCATCGCCCCAATGATGTACAGGAACATTAGTATTCAACATTAAGGAACGTGCAGTTTCAATGAGATGTCTATTCTTTCTTTCTGCAATGCCATTTTGTTGTGGAGTGTGAGGACAGGTTGACTGGTGTAAAATTCCTTGGGAAGATAAGAATGAAGAAAATGCTAGAGAGAAGTATTCCTTAGCATTATCACTTCGAAGAATTTTAATTGTCTTCCCAAATTGGTTCTTAATTTCAATAAAAAAGGACTTGAATATGGACAAAAGTTCAGATCTCTCTTTCATTAAATAAACCCAAGTACATCGAGAGAATTCATCAATAAAGGTTACAAAATAATTAAAACCAAATGAAGTAACACGACTTGGTCCCCAAATATCTGAATGAATTATTGAGAAAGGAAAATCACACTGTGTCTCAGATCTTTTAGGATAGGAAGATCTAACATGTTTTCCTAATTGACAAGATTCACAATCTAAGACTTGGATGTTTTTGAGACTTGGAACCATCATCTTCAACTTGAACAAACTTGGATGGCCTAGACGATCATGCAGAAGTTTGGGGGATGAAGTGGTAAAGCAGGAAACTGAGGAATGAGGTTTTAAGAAATAAAGTCCTTGAGACTCATGTCCTTCTCCAATCAGACGACCTGTCCCATGTTCCTGTATAACAAAAGAATTGGCCGTAAAGGTTATGGAACAATTTAAGGTACGAGTCAACTGACTCAAAGAGATTAAATTGTATGGACAATTGGGAACATATAACACAGAATTTAAACTTAGTGAAGGAGATAAGGAAACTGTTCCAATTCCCTGAGATTTCACTTTTGATCCATTGGCAACGGTAATGAGATGAGGAATTCTTGGAGAAGACAATGAAGAAAATGAAGGAATGTTACCAGAGATATGGTCTGAGGCACCTGAGTCCAGAATCCATGGATTATGACCTTCCACAGATTGAGATAGGCTGGCTGTAGGCACACTAGTCATGACAGAGGATTGGCCAGGATTAGACGGTTTTCCAGACTTGTAACGTAAAAATTCTTCATATTCTTCATTTGAAATTCTGGATTCTAGATCACCAGATTTAGACACATGAGCAACTTTGTCTGGATATCCATGTAGAACATAACATTTGTCTCGAGTATGGCCTAGTTTCTTACAGTATGTGCATTGAGGAGGAGGACGTATGCTACGACCACCACGTCCTCGGTTGCTTCTGCCTCCTCCTCTTCCTTGTGGCACTCCTCTTCCTTGTGGCATTATCATAGCTGATGTTCCAATAACATCGATTGAATTCTCATCTTTCACCAATGGAGGTACTCGAAGAAGTCGAGTAACCAAACCATCCATTGAAGGGATTTGATCACCAGCTAAAACTTGATCACGTACATGATCATAATCGGAGTGTAAGCTTCTCAGAATTAAGACCATGTAAAACTTGTCAAGCTTTTTATTGATCCCTTCTAATGAATCAGCTACAAAGAAGTTCTTTAATTCTTCTACAGCAGCCCGAGCCTTTGCTATATGAGAAACCTTGTCATGGTTGACTTGTTTTAGAGAAGCTACTCTTTGGGTTGCATCAAAAAGACGTTGTACATCATTAGCAAAAATATCTTCTGCCCTCTTCCAGAATGATGAACATGTTTTATAGGGTCTCAAGATATCTAAAACCTCTTGCTTCACTGACTGCCACAAAATTGCGCATAACTGAAAATCCAATTTTTGCCATTGAGATTTTTCTTCATCTGGAACCATAGAGATATCTTGTTCTAGATGATCATGGTGTCCTTGACCAAGAAACCATAATTCCACTGCAGAAGACCAAGATAAATAATTTTTCCAGTTGAGTTTTGCAGATGTAATGATAGGAGTTGCAGATAGAGAGGAATTAATTGCAGTAGATGCCATTACAGATCGGAAAATGAACCAGACTTGGAGAGATCTTCAACTATTGGGAGAGAGAAAACCCTAGGTATCAATTACACCAACTGAAACAGGGAAGTAAGATCAGATATAGGCTCAGGAGAGTGAGGCGAGCGGAACCCTAGATGCGCGGTGAAATTCCGACCAGCGTAGGGCGGCGCGTGAACAGTACGCGCGCGAGATCTGGCGGGCTGCGGCGGCGCGTGGCAGCGCGTGAGGGCGTTGCAGGGACGGCGACCACCAGGGTTGGGTCGAGCTCACAGAGGCGCACAAAACCCCTAAATTTTCCTGAGAAAATGGGGTACCGGCGGCGGCGGCAGCGACGGCGGCGACGGCGGCGGCGACGGCGGCGACGGCGGCGACGGCGGCGACGGCGGCGGCGACGGCGGCGGCTGGTGGTTGATGGCGTCTACAGAAGAGAGCCCCGGTGCTTGGCTCTGGATACCATTTTGGAGAATAAAGAGAAAGGAACTCTCTTTTTCATATTATTATCTTCACACTAAACACATACTTATACAATAATGAAAAACAGTAATCAACAATAAACAGTAAACAATAGGCTCCTACAGAGCCTATATCTAAAAACATATTACATTTCAACAATTTTCATAGATATTGATATTTATTGCACTTTATTTGATATTGAAATTATTTTATCTGTTGGTGTTCAGGGCCAATTGTTCCTATTGATGCAACGACTAGAAAGCACTACTCCACATTTTATTCGCTGTATTAAACCAAATAATCTCCAATCTCCTGAATCATATGAGCAAGGGCTTGTATTGCAACAGCTGAGATGTTGTGGGGTCCTTGAAGTCGTTCGAATATCTAGATCGGGTTTTCCAACAAGAATGTCTCACCAAAAGTTTGCCAGAAGGTATAATGACAGAAAAACTGGTGATTTAGTTGAATCAGAATTGGTTTTGCACGTGTCTAACCTTTTTCTTTATCGGTGCATGGAATCAGATATGGTTTTCTCCTCCTTGATAATGTTGCATCTCAGGATCCACTTAGTGTGTCAGTTGCAATTCTTCATCAGTTTAATATATTGCCTGAGATGTATCAAGTTGGCTACACGAAATTATTTTTCAGAACAGGACAGGTAATATATGATTAATTTTTTGAATTCTATACAACTTCTTTCTCAGATCCCCCAAAAGATCTTATACTAACTCCATGTGCTTTCTAAACCAGAAAATTTTGAGCTTTAGTGATTTGGTATTAGGTTGAATTATATTTTATAGTTTGTAGTTCTATTTATACCTGCAATTGATTTCCTTTATGAAAGTTGTAGGAGCGTAATTTATTTTAAATATATTCCAACTTATGATGCATGATGGCATTGCAGATCGGTGTGCTTGAAGATACTAGAAATCGTACCCTCCATGGTATTTTACGTGTACAAAGTTGTTTTAGGGGTCACCAAGCTCGTGGTTCTCTCAAGGAGCTTCAGGGGGGAATCAGTACTTTGCAGTCATGTATATTCTTTTCCACTACCTTATTCTTTAAGTCATGTTTAGTGCAGAAAATTTTAAAGAAATGAACACGCCTTGCCTATTCATGTAGTTATTAGGGGGCACAAAACCAGAAAGGAGTATTCAGCTTTACTAAAGAGGCATAGAGCTGCTGTTACTATACAGAAGCACGTGAAAGCAGTATTTGCAAGAAACAGAATGAAGAGTATTAGTGATGCGGCAACAGTCATACAAGCAGGTAAAGATTATAGATGATAAATTCTAAAATATATGATACCAATTTTTGTTGTATGGGATATTTAAATTAAGGCTGTTAAAGATAACACCATTTCTTTTTTTCAAGAATAAATGGGGAATGAAGCCCAAGATAGTTTTACATAAAAATGATGTTTTTTGTTGGAGTCTGAACACCAGTCTTTTCAATGGCGTGCTGTTAATAGTTTTTCCCAATTTTATTGGACCTACCTTTTGCAGTTATTCGGGGTTGGTTAGTCAGAAGATGCTCAGGAAATATTGGATTTTTGAAATCTGGAGACATGACGGTATTCTCTTTCCTATAGTTTAGAAACTAAAATATGTGGACTCTTATGTTTTATATTATATTCAACTTGTAAAGACACCATCTTTGTGATTCTGACAATCATGAACTTCGAAACAGATGAAAGAATCAGATGAGGTTCTGGTTAAGTCATCTTTCCTGGCCGAATTACAGCGCCGGGTACTTCAGGCTGAAGCAGCCTTGAGAGACAAAGAAGAAGAAAATGACATCGTTCGTCAACGGCTCCAGCAATATGAGAGCAGATGGTCTGAATATGAATTAAAGATGAAATCCATGGAAGAAGTGTGGCAGAAACAAATGAGGTCCCTACAATCTAGCCTCTCCATTGCAAAGAAAAGCCTTGCAATTGATGACTCTGAAAGAAATTCAGATGCATCTGTTAATGCAAGTGATGAGAGGGATTACAGCTGGGATGTAGGAGGTAATCACAGACGCCAAGAAAGCAACGGGGCAAGATCAACGAGTGCTGGTTTAAGTGTTATAAGTAGGCTGGCTGAAGAATTCGAGCATCGGAGTCAAGTATTTGGTGATGATGCCAAGTTCTTGGTTGAGGTAAAATCTGGTCAGGTAGAAGCAAGTTTAAGCCCAGATCAAGAGCTTAGGAGGTTAAAACAAATGTTTGAAGCTTGGAAAAAGGATTACGGGGCTAGACTGCGTGAAACAAAAGTCATTTTAAATAAACTTGGCAATGAAGATGGCGCACTTGAGAAAATGAAGAAAAAGTGGTGGGGAAGAAGGAACAGTACACGGATAAATTGAGATTTTTTTCTTTGAAGTTTAAATTTATCTAGAATTCTAATTTTTAAAGGTTCGGCTTTGGTCTATGCACTTTTTTTAGTGCATTGCCAATTATATATCCGAGAGTGAGGAAAATACAATAGGAAAGGATAGGGTAGGAGTGTTAGGATGAATGAATTTACTGTAGTTGGGTTAGTTGTTGCTAGCCACCTTTATTAGTAATGTCTGAGTGAGATGTATATGGATGATGCCATTGCTTGTCAAATTTCTTGAGGCCCCAAATGTAATATACAGTAAGCAGTGTGTTGGCCCTGCAAAATTTGTAAAAATTGATATTCTTGTGTATGATGAGAATCCATAGCTATTGATGTAGTTTTGTTATTGCAAAGAGAAGAGGTAATGGCACTATCTTGATGAAGAACGTTTTCGGATTACGTCGGGAATCGTTTAGTTTAATATTAATTTTTACTTATTATATATTATCATCTTCTAACTCTTCATATATTCTAGAAAAAAAATTCCCACTAAGTTTGTGGTTTAGTTTTCTAGAAATATCTCTCATAATTCACTCCATCAAATCCAATAACTCAGAATATGGACGTATGCGGAACCTCCTTACATAGCTACTCTGTCAAGGAAAATTTTCCATTGTCTGAGTTCCATTGCTTTACCATAAGATTGGACAATCTCAACTCACAAGGAAACTATTGTCTACTCCAAAATCCTGGGAATTTCTAATTTTTAAATTTCCAATTATCATTTCAAAAATGTTTTAAAATTATTTATACTTTTATTATAGAATGTTCTAAAGTGATCTTCTAAATAAATTGAAAGAAATTTCTTATTATGCATTCTGAAAATTCCGCTCTAATTTAAAAGTTGCTTTTCTGGGTAAACTAAATCTAAAACATTTTAATACATTCTAATTATACTTTTCAGAGATTTATATTATGTCTTCCACTAACCCACGATTCTACTAATATAATTTTTAAAATATGTAATAATGAGCGCCGCCGACTTTTTACAATATTATTCTTAGAAAATAAAAATAAGTATAAGTTAGACCGATGGTTTCAACGTTAGGATTGAGAACACTGATATAAGGCTGTGATGCTCGTTTAATGCTTTTACTTTTATATTCATAATAGCATTTTCTAATTTTATGTTATATAACCTTTTAAATGTCGAAGAAATGTATAAAATCTTTAATAAATGACATAATTAGTAACAAGTTTTCCTCTGCAACATCACAAAAATGGATCGAAATAATTAATGTAACCTTTTCATCAAGGACTAAAAACTGAAAAGGAGAAAAAATTGAGTGACTAAACAATTTAGGCATTTATCCCAAAGAGAAGCACTCAAGTCGAAGTTGTAGACAAATCAACGATGTAGCTAATGAAAACACTTCTATCTCTTCATAACGCAACTCAACTCTTAATTTGTAATTACATTTTAAAAATTGCCAATGAATATTTTGGTAAGGTTTTCTTAATGTAAATAATTTTCTTGTGATTCAATTACTCAAATAACCATATTCAAATATATATATCAAAGGATAATATGCAGATTTTTTTGTCATATTCAAAATTAAAATAAATATTTATAGTGGTTGAATTCAAACACTCAACAAATAGATCTCCTAGTCTATCTGTGAATCAGCATATAATTACAAGCTCCAAGTTAGTTCAAATTTGTCAAATAAAGCAAAATTAGTACTGACCAAAGCCTGGCCAGAATTTGGCTTGACTTGCAAGCTGAAAAGAACAAAAAAATTATAACGACTCAGCAAGATAAATCGAAAAGAAAACTATTACTTTATAGATTGAAATTGACAATTTAAAATTCAAAATCACTAGTAAAGGCATACCGAAAGGAAATTCTGGGTAGTAGATTCAAGCTTCCTTCCTAGTTATCCTGCAAGTGTACAAAAGTAAGAGTTAGTATCAGAGGCCATTGTTCTTGAGAAAAATTGCTGTATTGACAACAGCAAGGATCGATCGATGTAAATAGCATACAAAACAATCTTTTTTCATATGAACAAACAATAAATTAGACTTCATACTGGAAATTATTTAAAGGGAGTAACAAATGCCAAATTCTACATGTATATGGTAATTTTACCTGAAACAATATATTCCCAGGGCATTGGTAATTTCATGAATGACTGATGTGGCAAAATGCAAGTAAAGTGCCACTGTGTTCATAGAAACAGAAGAATCCTTAAGTAAAACAAACAGAGTCATAGGGATAAAGTATAAAGAAATTTACTCCACCTCAAATGTTAGGCCAAACAAAATTTAACTCAGTACAGCACAGCAATGCTGATGTATCAATTTCTCATGATCGAAATAGTTTGTTAATACTTGATAGTAATTTCTTAGTAAGATGAGCTTCTTTATGTTACAAGCACAACAATACAAACCATAATCATAAATAAACATCTGATACAAAAAGATTGATAGCCAAACATTGGTGTGTGCTACATATTTGTGGTGTCAACTCTTTTTTGATAATTTCAAAAAGTATTTTTGCATTGGAATATCTGAGGATTTTGGAGATGGTGAAATTATTTTTACCATTAATATTGTGGAAAATAAATAAATATGTTCAAAGACAACCAAAGTAGTTATGTTATTATAAAGTCTACTTAGCCAATTTATGGTGCTCGTCTAAGTTCAGGTTATGGCGCCTTTCTGTTTCCTTTTTTCTATTGTACTTTTTTCTTTCTCTTTTTAAAGAATATTTTTGCTTTAGAAAGTAATTATTGAACACTCACAAGCTAATCTACACCTAGAAAGAGAAACAGAGAGAAATGCAAAGATAGATATATGACATGACAAAAGATAGAGAGAAATAACGAGTTTCTTGTGAATTGTAGGAACTACTATTTAGGTGTCAATATATGACTAATAATTCACTTTCCTAACTCCTAATAAAAATCAGAAGTGTCAATATATAACTACAAATTCACTTTCCTAACTACTAAGAAAAATGAGAAGGCATTTATACCTGAAAATGCACAGTAACCAAGAAGAACTAGTCTCTCATCTAATAAAGGAACCCTGCAAAGATACACACACACACATATATAAACGAGTTTTAGGATAAGAAGCAAACGAACATGAAAAGAATCAACTAATGAAATTCAGAATGAAAAATCACAGTACATACCCGTCATTCAGCCTTGATGCAAGGACATTAGCAATGGCCAATGGGAGATACACGAGGGACTGAACAAGATAAATAATACCTAAATCAATTATCTTAGTGTAATACAAACAATAATAATCAATCACTGAAATGGAATCATCTAAATGTTTTCTGGCATGTTTTTTGTAATTCCACCAATGATGGACAATGATCATCAAGATTAATCTCTACACAATAATATAATGTTATACCACTAAATACATAATCGATAATCTAAAAATTTATTATATAGAAATTCAATCCAGAAATTTTCCCCCAAAAATGCGTGACTTAAACTTTTATCTATGAAAGGATTTTTACTGGAATTTTAGAGAAAGAAACTCTTTATATGTTTTTATTATCTTCACACTAAACACATACTTATACAATAATGAAAAACAGTAATCAACCATAAACAGTAAATAGTAGGCTCCTATAGAGTCTATATCTAAAAACATATTACATTTCATCACTCCCCCTCAAACTGGAGCATATAAGTTATATGCCCCAAGCTTGGAACATATGAATTGAATTCTAGGCCCCCTTAGAGATTTGGTCAACATGTCTCCGAGTTGTTCATTAGAATTGACAAATTCAGTAACCAGTTCCTTTGACAACAATTTCTCTCTAATAAAATGACAGTCAATTTCTATGTGTTTCGTCCTCTCATGAAACACAGGATTGGAGGAAATGTGTAGAGCTGCTTGATTGTCACAGTACAGTTTCATTTGCTCATTTTCACAAAACTTCAATTCTTGAAGAAGTTGTCTAATCCACACAAGTTCGCATGTAGTTAGAGCCATAGATCGGTATTCAGCTTTAGCACTAGATCGAGCAACAACGTTCTGTTTCTTACTTTTCCAAGATACAAGGTTCCCACCAAGTAAAACACAATATCCTGTAGTAGATCTTCGATCAATTGGACTACCAGCCCAATCTGCATCACAATATCCTTCGATCCGAGTGTTTCCCTTGTTCTCATACAACAGTCCCTGTCCTAGGCTTCCTTTTATGTATCTGAGAATGCGAAGTACTGCATTCCAATGATCAACATGTGGATTTTGCATAAATTGACTCACAACTCCAACTGGATAAGAAAGATCAGGTCTTGTTATGGTAAGATAAATGAGTTTTCCAACTAGTCTTCTATATCTCTCTGGGTCTGAGAAAGGTTCACCCTGATCTGTCATTAACTTTTGATTTGGGTCCATGGGAGTGTCAATGGGCTTGCAATTTGTCAGACCTGTTTCCTCTAAAATGTCAAGAGCATATTTCCTTTGTGAAATGATGACACCTTCTTTTGACTGTGCCACTTCAATACCAAGAAAATATTTTAGACGACCCAGATCTTTAGTTTGAAAGTGATTGATCAGATGATTCTTTAACTGATTAATTCTAGTGATGTCATTCCCTGTAATAACAATATCATCAACATACACCATGAGATAAACACATTTGTCAGGAGAATAGTGACCATAAAACACTGAATGATCTGCCTCACAACGTTTCAATCCAAATTTTTGCACCACCTGACTAAATTTACCAAACCAAGCTCGAGGTGATTGCTTTAAGCCATAAAGGGAACGACGCAACTTACAAACTAATCCAGACTCCCCCTGAGCAACAAATCCAAGAGGTTTCTCCATGTATATCTCCTCTTCCAGATCACCATGAAGGAAGGCATTTTTAATGTCTAACTGATAAAGAGGCCAATGACGAATGGCAGCCATAGCAAGCAAAATACGAACGGTACTGGTTTCAGCCACAGGAGAAAAAGTATCACAATAGTCTTGGCCATAAACTTGAGTATAGCCCTTAGCTACCAGTCGAGCTTTAAGGCGATCAGTTTTACCAGTAGGACCAACTTTAACAGTATAAATCCATCTACAACCAACAGGCTTCTTATCAGGAGGAAGAGGGACAAGATCCCAAGTGCCATTGTGTTCAAGTGCCTTCATCTCATCAACCATGGCTTGTCGCCATCCAGAATGAACAAGTGCCTCATGAATATTATTAGGAACCTTAGTCGATGATAATGAGGAAACAAAGGAGAAGTATGTAGGAGACAAGTTATGATAACTCACAAAATTATAAATAGGATATGGATTGCGAGTAGAACGAATACCTTTCCGGAGGGCAATGGGCCAGTTATCATCTGAATCAGTAGAAGGTGAAGATGATGAAGGATCCATGGTCTGAGGATCTGATGCAGAAGGATCTGAGTCTCGAGGATCTTCAGTGTCAGGAGTTCGAGATTGGGTTCGACGCTGATATGTGATAAGAGGTGGAGGAACAATGTTATTTGGATTTTGATTTTGATGTACAGAATCAGGAATAATTAGAGGATCACATGTTGGTAAAGGAAACATTTGTTGAACAGAGGAACGATCCTCAATGGAGGAAGGGAAAAAAGGTGTATCCTCAAAGAATGTGACATCAGCTGACATATAATATCTCTTGGTCGAGGGAGAATAACATTTATACCCTTTCTGAAGACGAGAGTATCCTAAGAAAACACACTTGATAGCTTTTGCTGAGAGCTTATCAAGACCTGGAGAAACATTATGAACAAAACACATACACCCAAATACACGTGGGGAAACATGGTATAAGGTGTCGTTGGGAAAAATGACAGAGTGAGGAATTTTATTATTAAGAGAGGAAGAAGGCATCCTATTGATAAGAAAACAGGCAGTGAGGACTGCATCACCCCAATGATGTACAGGAACATTAGTATTCAACATTAAGGAACGTGCAGTTTCAATGAGATGTCTATTCTTTCTTTCTGCAATGCCATTTTGTTGTGGAGTGTGACGACAGGTTGACTGGTGTAAAATTCCTTTGGAAGATAAGAATGAAGAAAATGCTAGAGAGAAGTATTCCTTAGCATTATCACTTCGAAGAATTTTAATTGTCTTCCCAAATTGGTTCTCAATTTCAATAAAAAAAGACTTGAATATGGACAAAAGTTCAGATCTCTCTTTCATTAAATAAACCCATGTACATCGAGAGAATTCATCAATAAAAGTTACAAAATAATTAAAACCAAATGAAGTAACACGACTTGGTCCCCAAATATCTGAATGAATTATTGAAAAAGGAAAATCACACTGTGTCTCAGATCTTTTAGGATAGGAAGATCTAACATGTTTTCCTAATTGACAAGATTCACAATCTAAGACTTGGATGTTTTTGAGACTTGGAACCATCATCTTCAACTTGAACAAACTTGGATGGCCTAGACGATCATGCAAAAGTTTGGGGGATGAAGTTGTAAAGCAGGAAACAGAGGAATGAGGTTTTAAGAAATAAAGTCCTTGAGACTCATGTCCTTCTCCAATCAGACGACCTGTCCCATGTTCCTGTATAACAAAAGAATTGGCCGTAAAGGTTATGGAACAATTTAAGGTACGAGTCAACTGACTCAAAGAGATTAAATTGTATGGACAATTGGGAACATATAATACAGAATTTAAACTTAGTGAAGGAGATAAGGAAACTGTTCCAATTCCCTGAGATTTCACTTTCGATCCATTGGCAACGGTAATGAGATGAGGAATTCTTGGAGAAGACAATGAAGAAAATGAAGGAATGTTACCAGAGATATGGTCTGAGGCACTTGAATCCAGAATCCATGGATTATGACCTTCCACAGATTGAGATAGGCTGGCTGTAGGCACACTAGTCATGACAGAGGATTGGCCAGGATTAGAAGGTTTTCCAGACTTGTAACGTAAAAATTCTTCATATTCTTCATTTGAAATTCTGGATTCTAGATCATCAGATTTAGAAGATAACATTTGTCTCGAGTATGGCCTAGTTTCTTACAGTATGTGCATTGAGGAGGAGGACGTATGCTACGACCACCATGTCCTCGGTTGCTTCTGCCTCCTCCTCTTCCTTGTGGCACTCCTCTTCCTTGTGGCATTATCATAGCTGATGTTCCAATAACATCGATTGAGTTCTCATCTTTCACCAATGGAGGTACTCGAAGAAGTCGAGTAACCAAACCATCCATTGAAGGGATTTGATCACCAGCTAAAACTTGATCACGTACATGATCATAATCGGAGTGTAAGCTTCTCAGAATTAGGACCATGTAAAACTTGTCAAGCTTTTTATTGATCCCTTCTAATGAATCAGCTACAAAAAAGTTCTTTAATTCTTCTACAGCGCCCGAGCCTTTGCTATATGAGAAACCATGTCATGGTTGACTTGTTATAGAGAAGCTACTTTTTGGGTTGCATCAAAAAGACGTTGTACATCATTAGCAAAAATATCTTCTGCCCTTTTCCAGAATGATGAACATGTCTTATAGGGTCTCAAGATATCTAGAACATCTTGCTCCACTGACTGCCACAAAATTGCGCATAACTGAAAATCCAATTTTTGCCATTGAGATTTTTCTTCATCTGGAACCATAGAGATATCTTGTTCAAGATGATCATGGTGTCCTTGACCAAGAAACCATAATTCCACTGCAGAAGACCAAGATAAATAATTTTTCCAATTGAGTTTTGCAGATGTAATGATAGGAGTTGCAGATAGAGAGGAATTAATTCCAGTAGTAGATGCCATTACAGATCTGGAAAATGAACCATGCTTGGATAGATATTCAACTATTGGGATTGGGAGAGAGAAAACCCTAGGTATCAATTACACCCCCTAAAACAGTGAAGTAAGGTCCGTTTTAGGCTCAGGAGAGTGAGGCGAGCGGAACCCTAGATGCGCGGTGAAATTCCGACCAGCGTAGGGCGGCGCGTGAACAGTACGCGCGCGAGATTTGGCGGGTTGCGGCGGCGCGTGAGGGAGATGCAGGGGCGGCTACCACCAGGGTTGGGTCGCGCTCACGGAGGCGCACAAAACCCCTATTTTTTTCTGAGAAAATGAGGTACCGGCGGCGGCGGCGACGGCGGCGACGGCGGCGATGGCGGCGACGGCGGCTGGTGGTTGACGGCGTCTACAGAAGAGAGCCCTGGTGGTTGGCTCTTGATACCATTTTGGAGAATTTAGAGAAAGAAACTCTTTATATGTTTTTATTATCTTCACACTAAACACATACTTATACAATAATGAAAAACAGTAATCAACCATAAACAGTAAATAGTAGGCTCCTATAGAGTCTATATCTAAAAACATTACATTTCAACAGTGTAATACAAACAATAATAATCAATCACTGAAATGGAATCATCTAAATGTTTTCTGGCATGTTTTTTGTAATTCCACCAATGATGGACAATGATCATCAAGATTAATCTCTACACAATAATATAATGTTATACCACTAAATACATAATCGATAATCTAAAAATTTATTATATAGAAATTCAATCCAGAAATTTTCCCCCAAAAATGCGTGACTTAAACTTTTATCTATGAAAGGATTTTTACTGGAATTTTATTCTTAAACGCTTCAAAGAAAATATCACTGACATGTTTGGCGTTGAAGTTTTCCAGTTTTCAACAGATTGGTTTTACAAAAGCCCTACAGCCATCGAGCTTCAGCTCAATTGGTTGTTAATGGATCAATATTGATGACTGAATAACAAATTTGAAACTTGAAAAATAAAGATTTTCATTGAATAAGAGGGCATTGTTATGAATCAATATTTGATGTGTAGAAACTAAAATTACTCTAGTGCCACAAGAAAAATATCATTACAAATATTAGAAAATGGTTTTGGAGGCAAGCAATGACTAGTTCCCCTCCTTTAAGACGGTCAAGATGATCATCAACAAATCCCGCTAATTTGAAAAGTATACCATTTACATACTACCATTGAAGAAAAAGAGTGTATTTGAATAAAAACTCCGAACATCCATCCCTAGCCATCATGCTCTTGTTTACATGACAGATTGAAATACCACGGTTTTTCTTCAAAGAGAAAAAATATAAATTGAATGCTGAAAAAGTGTACAGAGGGGTTGCTGAAATGGTGTTTTGTGTCCATAAAGGAGGCTGCATATATAGGCTAATGTTAATCATTCGATGCAACAGTTTCTCAGTAATCCAGACACTATTGGAACAATAATACTCATAACCTAAAGGATATCGAGAATCTTAAGGGATTGAGACTCGTACAATCTGAGTTTTATAGTTATAGTAAAACATGTATGAAAGAGAAGTCTACTGAAAGAGTGGGTAACTTTTGGCTCGCGACATCATTGTGTTTCAATAGTTTTATAATGAGGACAACGGATAAATCAAGTGTCTTAATAAAGTAATTCATTATGTAACATTTACACAAAACATACCATGCACATGCCAGTTTTTAAACCCTTAGGTTCGTCACATAAATGAGCCAAAATCATCCTTCCCTGCAAAATTAAGCTTCCCTCATAAAAATCAATAATACATGGAGTTGTATGTATAAGGAAGCTAGCAGCAATATATATAAAAGGTTCTAGAACAGACTGCAAGAAGATGAATTTGTGCTTACTAGGAATATATCTTTCAAATTCATGATTTGTGATGTAAACAGGGATTGGGATAAAAATATCTTAATATCTCTTTAGTAATTAGGAAACATATCCCTAGAATCTACACATTCATCTTCAGCACATTTTGTTTCCTTTTTTAAGAGAATGTGATTGTTATAGGAGCTAAGAATGTAATTATTATGATTGTAACTAATAAAATATTTCTTTTATCCCTCCCGTTATTTCCACTGATACCACCTCCAGCTGCTGCCAGCCTTGAAGACTGGTGAGACAAAAAGTGTTTTTTTTCCTCAATGGTTGAGGTGAAATTAACTCCTATGGTGGGTTCCTACCGGTTTGATGGTCGAAACTATTTGCAGTGGAGTCAATACATTCTGAGGATTCTAAAAGGAAGGTCAGGATTAGACCACATCAATGGTGGAGAATCGGGGTCAAATGAACCTAACTTTTAGGTTTGGGATAATGAAAATTCACTAGTGGATGTGGCATTCCATAGTCCCGAGATAAGACAAAATTATATGTTTTATACCTCCGCTTAAGAAGTTTAGGATGACCAAAATAACACATGGTCTTTGAAAAAGGACTTTGCTGGCTGTTATATGACAATGAAAGAATAACAGACCGAGTTCTCTCTATTATAATATATACTGGAATTATTATAATGATCTTCCAAATGTGGTAGGTCCCTACCGATGCAAATTTATTTGCAGTGGATTCAGTCTATTTGGAAGAATATATTATAATAATCTTCCAAACGAGGCATAAAAAAGTCTGAATGCTGCTATAAAAATTGAAAATAACAAGAAAAGCCAACCATTTTTCAAATTTAAATACAACTGCCATACCACAAGGTATCCAAAAGTAAGTCCTGTCCCAATAACAACTAAATGTGGATATCTCCCCATGATGTCTGATGGTGACAAATAATCCCTGCATCAAAAATCAGCCAAGTGTTTATAAGAAGTAAAGAATAATGGAATAATGTGCATATGTTCAAACAAACTGGGTAAAAATTTGATGCATCTTGAGTTGAGTTTATACCACATAAGAACTCCTCCCACAAGTACAACAAACGGGTAAAGCTGCCCAAGAACAAACACATTAATAAAGCATCCAGATCTTAGAAGAACATCATCATATGGAAAAAATATATTACCATTGCCAGTGCAAGTGGCATGCTTCCATTCCTTGCCTTCACAACCTTATAGACATTAGTAACACTGCATGTAACAAAAAAATAATGTTGACCACCAAATAAGCTAAGTAAAACAGCCTACAGAAATACCAGGATCATTCTGTAATTAAATTGGTGTAAAACTTTAACCTAATATCATATACGCAGATATTTGTAGGCTAATTATTATCAGATTCTAGATGTGATTTAAGGTACTGAATTCTGCATACTCTAAAATAACACCAAATGATCATAACACGAAAGAAGAATGTCATAGTACTAGAAAGGATTGATTTGAAAGAAAGAAGACTCTTATTCAGTTAATTAATTTGAAACAGTAGAACAACTTCTATATATAGAGAACTCAAACCCTAAAGTAATAATTACAAGAAATTTCTAGAATGTGCTAACAACTTCTAACAGATTCTAGTAATACATTTAATATCCTACCAACAACTTTCAGTATTGCATTTAATATCCTACTAATAACAAGACTAAACATATCTTGAGATTATAGGGTTTAAGGAAGTAAAAAATGAATAGACTCTAAATACTAGGTTAATAGATTAATATGGGGAAATATAGTGGTACAAAGCACTTGGCCCTATTTCTGTAAAGGTATTTAAGTTGCTTTAAAGCCTCATCTCTATTCACAAGATCTTGTGCAACCACTTCCACTAATGTTTCTCCCATGCTAAATTTAGCCCAAATAGGTGTTGATCTTCCAAAAACCACTTCAAATGGGGTGCAGTATGCAGCTACTAGGAAACTATTATGCCAATATTCAGCCCAAGGTATAAACTCTGCCAAATGGCTGTTCAAAACAAAAGCACCTAAGATAAGGTAACCAGTATTCTATAGAGTACCTTGGTTTGCCCATCTGACTATGAGTGGCAAGTTGTACTCACATTCAATGTAGTTCCCTGTAATCTAAAATTTATTTCCAAAATAGACTCAAAAAAATAGAATCTCTATTGCTTAAATGGAAATTGTCCCCATCTAATGACTCCCTTAAGAAAAATCCCAGCTATAGACCTTCTAACTCTCCATATTTACTTAATTTGTCCAGTACTACCAACAATACATAAAAAGTTTTCGATTCACAAAGACCCACTATAAAATTGACATTGATCTCATATGTTTGTAGAAATATGTTAGAGATATCACATTGATTAAAGATATTGTCAAATTATAGTCTATATAAATGGATGCAAATCTCACCTTACAAGCCAAGTTTGTAAAGTTGAATTCACTTTCTAAATTAGCATTAGAGTCTATCCTATCAAGATTCATTGATCCTATCATGCCATTACCGAGCCATTTTCGGACCTTGATTAGAGATATGACCAAATTATAGATACAAGAGGGTGCAAAGTCAATTTTATATTGTTGAGTTACGCTTAAAGTCTATCCTCTAAAAGAAAGAGTAATGGCTACAATAACCATGTTGTCTATGGGAGTCAAGCTTGGTATTTACTTCCCTATTTTACATGATAGGCCACTACATACTCCGTCATTTTTTAACATATGGGGGTATTAGTATGGTCTTACATTAAACAGATTTGTCCCTGATTTGATAATAATTTGATCTACATCTCTTGGCAGAGGGAGTCCTTTAATTTCTTGAAATAATATTGCATATTTGTGTAAAACATTTTTTATTTGGGTTGCTGACAACTTCCTCTTCATAAACTAGAGCTTGGACATTACGTCAACTTCCTCTTTAGCCTATTTCTTTAGAGCATTTTATAAGATATCATTGCTATGGATGGACTTGGATCTCCTTGTAGTTTGATACTGTACCATGCATGTTAAAGTTTTCCAATTTGTTCCAATCTTCCCTAAAGTCACCAACCATGCCACACCAAGAATCATATCCCCTCCCCCCAATTCAGACAAACACCAATTTCCAAACTGCACACTCATTCATGCTACAGCCTCGAGTAGGTTCTCTATTTCCTTCTCCTAATCTTACATAATGGGGCTCGGTTGCCTTAGGCAAGATTCCCCAACTTTTCATTACCTTGCTAGATATGAAACTATGACTAGCCCTACTGTCTATCTAGGTCATAATTTCTTGACCCTGCAATTTTCCTTTTAGCTTCATAGCTTGTGGTTGTGTTCTGTCATGCCACCTGCTGAACATATTGAAAGATTCATCCATTAACACGCCATCTTCCCTAAAATTCTTGTTTATATTATCTTCCTCTTCCATCATGGTTATTTCCCATCGTTGTTCACCTCTTCCATCGTGATTATTTCCCCATCATCACTCACCTCTTCATCCTCAGCCAATATTATCATCCACAAAGGTTTTTTCAGGACATTCAGGTACCTTGTATTGAATGTCATCGTGGCAGTGAATCCAAACGGTTTGTTGTTTAGATGAACAATGGTACAAGTAAACACCATCTGAACCAGAGCTTCCACTCGAGGTAGTTTACAATGTTGAAGGAGTTCACACTTGAGAGAGAGATTGTTGAAGTTCAAGTATGCCGGAGCCCTCTGTTGTGTAAAAAATAAGTAAGGTGAGCAACATATAAATGAAAATGACCTACAAATCCACTGTCTGATGGTTTTGGTTGAAAGTGGTGTCAAACTCCCTTGTGTGTTGACTCATGACTGATTGGTGACGATTATTTGGTGTTTACCCCCCTCGGATTTTCCAACATTACTGCCAGTGTTACCATTATTATTCCTTTTTCTGCTATCTATAGGAAAATCCGAGTACATCTTCATTAATGAATCATAAGTCAATATACAAGAAAACATGACATCACCTTTAACTAAAAACATTAAAGCAATCAGAATAGTTAGTCTTTCTCACATATATGTTGCTCAACTTACCCATTTCTACACAATGTAGGGCTTCAACTCAAACATCAATTCCAATGGGTAGCAATAACAATGAAGGTGGCAACATAGTGATGGTTGTTGTAATGATAACGGTGATGATGATAGTTTGAGTATATTATAAACACAGCAGTTCTTAACAGCTGTCACTAGAGCAACTCTTATAAATAGATTTCTATAACTGTCGTTAAGAAAAAATATAACTCAGTTAATCTCTTTTGTCCTTTTCCTGCTTTTCAGTTTTCTACATAGTATCAGTGCTTAGTGATTCTTATGGCTGACTCGAACCCTAATTCTATCTTATCAAAGATAGCAACAGTAACTAAACCAATTTCACAAATATTTTTCCCTGTTTTTTGAAAATGAATGCAAAATAGATTCCTAATCAAGATAAAAACCATTCCAGCTGCTTTTTTTGCTGAACACATTTTTGTTTTGAAAATTGCATTTTAAAACCAGAAACTCAACCACCCAAGACCGCCACCTGACTTAAAGTATCTAGACAGTAGAAAGAAAACTATAGGAAACTATAAAACATTTGAAATGATACAATATAGGAAATTATTTTCTATATTCAAACTACCTTGATCTCAGTTTCACTCCATCAATGCTGAGCATAACTAGTTACAAAATAACAACCAAATGATATATAGTTCAACATAAATGAAAATATGAGATATCAGAGTTCGAAATAATTAACAGATTTTGGGCCAAGAAGAAGGGAGTATTGCACATGCTAAAAATGTTGAACATTAATAATTTTAGCTGTACATACTTGCATGTAACTGTCGGGGTAACACCAAAAGCTATCATCAAACACAATACAGCTTTGAATGTTGGGATTCCTGAAACGCACATAAGAAAAATAAAAATCAAGTTACTAATCCAAAACAACTATATCTAAACCAACAATTTTTATTACAATATACAGTACAAGCAAATGGAACCCACTTTGATATTTGAACCAAACAACCTTAACTTCATTACACCATATTTATTAGACAAGTACGCAAAAATGAATAGATATGATTGTGATTGGCTGGCTTCTTTTGTCAGTTTCAATTTATATGCTTGTGTTATTAATAAAGAAAGTCCATTTTAATTTCAATTTGTTTCTTGTTTCTAAAATTTTGCAAAGGAGATGGGGAAACAAGATTTTGTTATTTTCACCATTTCCTTGGCAATTTCCTGAAAGTAGAAAACAAGGTGAAAAAAAGTAAATAATTTTTTAATAGTAATAAAAACATATAAACTGAAATGAAAACTAAAAAACAGAGATGCACCCCACGTACTATTAAGTCTTACTAAGCAAAGAATGATCTACTCAGAACTATTGATTTATGATACACGGATAAAAATACAACATGTTTATCTGATAAGAAGGAAGAGCTAAACTGCTCTAAAATACAAAAAATCTATAGTTAAAAGACTGAAAGGTAACATTAATAGTTTTCCCACTTTCCATAGGTAAGAAGAGAAAAAGATTGCATAATTGCATTTATATGACCTAAACATGTAATAAACTAAATTATGACCCTACAAGTGTCATCATCTCATTTTAACAAATTAAAACAATAAACTAAATATTATAAATATTATTTTTAATATTCTAGGACCATGCTATAAAATCTTTGAACCATTTTATTTTTCGTCTTCAAAGTGTCCCTATACTCATTATAGATGCATATTGTCCGTACTTAACAAAAAAAGATGCCCAAAAAAGTTAATGAGAATTCAAGACTTCAACTAAAAAGCTGTAACTAAATCTGGCAAATTTAAAGAGTCCAGTTAAGCGAATGCAGATGATTTATGCACACAGTAAAATATGTTCTTTATGGCTATTTACCCAAATACAAGCTCATATAACACAAGCAACATCAGTGCTGACCAGGACATCTTGTCATATGGTAATGAGTGAACATGAAGAATTAAATGTTTGATTGAAAATGAGGCCATATTGCAGTAAATATAAAATTGCTTCATGTAAAAGACAAACAACTGTACAAAAAGTTCTCCCCAAATACAAAAAATTGCATTTTAGGTGTTATGTATAAAACTTGGAAAAAGGTATAACAACTCCCAAAATACCATAAAATGAAGAATGTCTTACCCTCAAGATAAGGAAGCCAACTTAAAAATGGCAAAGACTTTCCAAATGGCTGAGCCCACCACTCAGCACCTGTATAATAAAATAATAATAAATAATAATAAAAACAACATACACAGGATTCTTATGAAAGTTAGTAGTTGTGTGTGTAAACACAACAAAAGTCCATACCCACGATACCAGTGAAAAAGTGACAGATGTATATTATCATCAAACCCTCTGTGGGCCCATTTATAACGGGCAGTATAAGTGTATTGGTGAAATAGCTGCATCCAAAAAAACATTTAGAAGAAATCAATATCCTAGTCTGTCTAACAGCATATGCAAAATATGGTGTTAAAATATAAGGTTAAATATGTTCTTAGTCCTTGAACTTTCATGCAAAATTGAATTTTGTCCTTGTCCAAAACTTTGTACCACTTTCAACCCCATACTTTTCGAACGAATGGATAAAGTCCACATCAGACAACGATGTTAAACATTTGAAGATGTGGCAAATGGCATTGCACAATGGATTAAAGTTGTAGGTCCACATGGCTGTTTTATTGTTGACATAGTGCCCCTCAGAGCTTAGTGATGGTGGACCTAGAGGTGGAGGTTAGGATGGAGGGCAGTGGATAAGGTGGTGAGGCTGGTGGGGGTTACAAGGTGGTGGTTATGGTGGTGACCCTCACGGTGTTAGTGGTTATGGAAGCACCCAAAAGGCCAATGTGAGAAGCATGTCAACACTTAAACAGTGTGGATATACAATTTTAATCCACTGAGCAACGCCATATGCTACATCATTAAATGTTTAACGCGTTGATTGACACAGACTTCATTAATTCATTAATAAAATACAGGAATTAAAGTGATACAAAGTTTTGGACAATTACGCAATTTAATTTCAAATGAAAGTTCAAGGACTAAACATATTTAACCTAAACTATATAATCATGCCAAATTTTAAAATTTGTGATTTCACACAAGGGAAGAAGCCAGCTTAAGAATACGAAATATTTCATTACAATACATGAATACAAACAGGGCATTGCAAAACAAAATACTATCATATAACATATCATCTATCATATATTAATTGAACATGATAACTTACTGCTCCCAAGTTGCACCATAAAATGTAATTGCAGATATTAACCACCACCAGAAAGTACCTCTTCCACACATGGCTGTGCTCCCAAAAGCCAATGATTCAAACTGAAAAGAAGTTATCATATATGACAGTCTTTAATCTCTTCCAATCACTTAAGAGTAATAGCCAAAGTTAAAGAGACATACCGTACAAGCAAGTGCATCACACCCTGCAAATAAAGTTGAAAATTTCTTCATTAATAACAATAAGGTAAGCACAATGAAAAACAATCAAGTGAAAAACACAAGCAAGAAAATCACCATGATCAAAGAGCTCTCCTAATGGGCTTGAGGAATTTGTTCGTCTAGCTTGCTTCCCATCAACAGCATCAAATGTCTGGAGCACCGACACACACAAACATATAAGAAACCAATAAAATAACTATTGCAAATAATGGAAACTTGGTCAAGTAGTAAAGATCTTCCATGGATAAACCATATGACTATTGCTTAGCTATGTGACATAGCCTGCTCATGGAACAACTAAAGATAGTAAGATATAAATAATCAGAAAGGCAATGTTGAAAACATTAAAAACAAAGAGTTCGAATATTGATTACTTTTTTTGGAAATTTCACTGCAATATGAAACAGAAAGTCAGATGTAAACATGTTTCATAGTCAAGGGTAAAATTTTTAAAAATCCTACAATCATAATATAAAAGGCTTCAATAGAACCATTGAACCACTAGATTTGTACATCTAAAAGATTCAGTAATTCAAATCATTTACACTCGTGAAACAACACCATTATAATCAAGATTCGAGAAACTAGTAGAGGCCAAATATCATGCGCTTCAAATGAGATCACGATTCAAGGCAACTGATTACCACATCAGTAAAATTTATCTCGCTTGGTTGCCATCAGGGCAGCAAAACAGGGCTACCCAAAATAAAGATTGAAACCAAAGTCACAGGGACCCAGAACTTCGCAAGTACCGCACCACAAGTATTTTATCCTACCTGGTATAAAAACAGAAGTAGTCCATGGGCAAAATGAACCCATCTTGGAGGAGCTGAGTCCAAATGTGGAGAGTATATCTGAAAAATAAATAAATAAATAAATTTATGTACAATGTATCTAGGAATTCACTGTTTCAATACAGCCACTGTATAAAAATTTATGTACAAAAGAAATTATCAATAATGCATGAAAGTAACCAACAATCTTAAATATGATTAATATACTGGTTTTAAAAATTGCAAATTTAATTCTATCATTTGACAAAATGACAAATAAAGTGGAGCATTGCGAACCTATAACTGCTATGACTTTAATTTTGGAAGTAGGAAGAATTATGGACTCGAGTTCCACTTACATAACCAATCAATGCAGACACTAATAAGAACATAAATCCCATAAGAGTTATCTGCAATCAAGAAATTTATAAATTTATTAGCACCAATTTAAATGCTTAAGATAACAACAGTAAAAACAACAGGTGACACTACAATAAGAAAGGAGGTAAAGGTGTACCATGTTTGGACTGCAAAGATTTGAAGAATGCCGATATATCATGATAAATTAAACAAAAATGTATGAGTCAGTGTATTCAGAAGTCAAAAGCTAAAATTACAAAAGTAAAAATAACTATTTTGTTGCTAAAGAGTAAATGATACTCTTATGAATAAGAGTGCATATATAGTTATAGCCAGAAATTTGTGAACTGACAATGACACTATTCAGCTACAGTAACCCTAAAAAACAATATTACTATTATTATAATAAATATTTATAAGAAAAGTTACATGACTTTAATAAAAACACTCAATCTGCTCAAATGAAGTTCATAATCTGATTTATCCTTCTTGAAGTAAAGAGATATTTCTATATAAACAGATAAAGAAGTCAACATAAAGAAATAACTTAATTTCACTCAAATGCTAAGAGTACTCACGGCATCCATAGGGGGAAAAAATTAACAAAGCGAGTCCAAAAGGGTTGCAGTACATATTTGGCCACGTAGGAATGATCTACTCCACTATATTTATATTTGTGCAAAGCTGCAACACCGTGAGACCCAATATAACCCATTTTCTCTCTGATATAAGTCCAAAATAAGCTTCAAGGATATCCCAAGCCTTAGCACAACCTGCTGAACTTGGAAAAAGAACAATTAGACCAAATAAATATAGGAATCTGCATGATGCCCATTTAAAAATTGACAAAAGATTGAATTTGAAGATAAAAAAATCAACTTGAACGAATTTGAAAGGAAATCCAAAATGCAAAACGATTAACTGACAAAAAGCCAGAATTATAAAAGTATTTTACACTGAAATAGGGGAAAATAGATTAACTGCAAAATAGTACTTAGCAGCCATATTTAAAACAAAGTGCTTAAACTATAATAAGTAATGAAGTGGAAAACCAAGTTTCGTATTATTTAGTCAGGCTAGCACGTCAGGCTTTAGCACACTTAACATAAACCAGCTTACGATTATGTAAAGTGAACATTGTAATAGTTGTTTTGACAATGAAGGCAAGCTTCATTGGCTAATGTATTTTGAAAAGTGAACACAAATATGGTCAAATATTTTTCTATTAACTTTTGTTGTTTTCATTTGCTAGTCCATTATTTGATACAGCATGTACATTTTAACACTTCTTACAGTGTCACCTTGTCTTGCATTTGGATAAGAGATTTCAAAAATTCCAAGAAATTGAAATACATGACATTTGAATTACTTGTAAGTTGTAATTAAATTCTCTTCATTTTCTAAATATTTTGTTTGCATAGAGTAATTAAAATATCTTACATTTCAATTTTATTATCTGGATAAAGTAACTGAATTTCTCTTTTAAGATAAAATTTCAAATCAACCGGTGTTCTACAACAAAGCAGTAAATATCTAAAAGAACATAAAGACACAACTTATAAAATATTAATTACTGAATTGAAGGTTTCTGTCAGGTTTTATTAACATATAAAAAATGCTTGGAGACAAAAATATGGAAGTGAAAGCTGAATCAATACATTGCAAATAAAAATTAACGAAAAATTCAGCTCACTAGTAGGAATAAACATAATTTTTCAGCTCAATGCAAACCCAGTGATTCTCTTTTCTTTCAAAAGCATAAACCTATTAACTTCAAAGAAAAAATACCCACCAAAAGGAATACACTCAACAACACCAAATTTGCATGATCTAAACAAACCACCCACCCAACTTTCTCAAAAACAAAAACACAAAGTAAAATGTTCATAGTTACAGCAACTAGACAACATAAATACATGCCATGAACTACAGAATCCAAGCCTAAACCTCACAAGCTTAGGCTGACACCCAATTGTGTTATAACCTCACATGAAATGGAACTCAATCAATACCTCTGAAAGCTAAAACCCAAAACTCGCATATAAGATTCCATAGTTCTTACAAAAACACCACTCGAAAATGGAAAACAAACATGAACACGTTCAAGAGCAAGATCAAAAGGGGAACTTTGACCTGATCCAAAAAGGAACAAAGCTATACAGTGATATCCATTTTGTTGAAATGTATTATGCATATGTTACTGTGTAGCTACTGTGTAGCCCAACTTTGATGGTTGGGATTAATTCCCACCTACTACATACTCTATTTATAGAGTATCACACATTGTAATATATCATCAAAGAAATAAAAACTACTTATGTAGTTATTTAACATGGTATCAAGAGCGGGACAAAATCTGGCTTCTGTCATCTCCATCACCATCGCCGCCGTCAACGCCGCCGTCACCGCCGCCGTCGCCACCGCCACCGCCGCTGTCCACCGTCGCCTTTCCTCCGGCGAAGTCAAGGGTTAGGTTCGCCCTGAGAAGCGCGACCCAACCCTGGTGGTCGCCGTCTCATTCGTCGCCGCACGCTCCCACACGCGCCACCTTTCTCCGGCGACTCTCAGGCGCGTGCATCTCACGCGCCACCCTCCCGGTGTCAGAGCGACACCGCGTCTCCACCAGTCGTCTCGCCTGAGCTCCCTGAGCGTGTTTAGGCACTTCGTTTTGTGTTCTGGTGTTTTTTGTTCAAGACCTAGGGTTTTTCTCCCTAAAGCTATTTGTCTCTGTTTCAGTTTTTTTTCAGATCTGGAATGGCTTCTTCTGGAATTAATTCTTCCTTCTCTGCAACTCCTATCATTACATCTGCAAAGTTGAATTGGAAAAATTATTTGTCATGGTCTTCTGCGGTGGAATTATGGTTTCTTGGTCAAGGACACCATAATCACCTTGAACAAGATGCATCTATGGTCTCGGAGGAAGAAAAACCCCAATGGCAGAAACTAGACTTCCAGTTATGTGCTGTGTTGTGGCAATCGGTTGAACAAGAAGTTCTAGATATAATGAGACCTTACAAGACTTGTTTCTCTTTTTGGAAAAGAGCTCAAGATATTTTTGCTAATGATATACAAAGACTTTTTGATGCAACCGAAAAAGTATCCTCTCTCAAACAAGTCAATCACGATATGATTTCTCATATAGCAAAGGCTAGAGCTGCAGTAGAAGAATTAAAAACATTCTTCGTAGCTGATTCATTAGAAAGTATTAACAAAAGACTTGACAAGTATTACATGGTCTTAATCCTTAGAAGTTTGCACTCTGATTTTGATCATGTCCGTGATCAAGTTTTAGCAGGAGATCAAATCCCGTCAATGGATAATTTGGTTACTCGACTCCTTCGAGTACCTACTTTAGTGAAAGAAGGGAATTCAACTGATGTTATTGAAACTGCAGCAATGGTAGTTCCACAAGGAAGAGGAAGAGGTAGGAGTACTCGAGGAGGTCGTGGAGGTCGTGGAGGTCGAAGTGGGCGTGTGCAATGCTCATACTGTAAGAAAATTGGCCATACCCAGGAAAGATGTTATTCTTTACATGGTTTTCCTGATAAAACTGTGCAGGTGTTTAGATCTGATAATCCAGAATCTAAAATTTCCGATGAAGAATATCGAGAATTTTTGAGGTACAAATCTGAAAAATCTACCAATCTTGATCAATCATCCTTAATGTCAACGGCATGCATTTCTCAAACTAGAGAAAGTCAAAATTCATGGATACTTGATTCAGGTGCTTCAGATCATCTCTCTGGTAACCTTCCTTCATTTTACTCCATTTCCTCTCAAAAAATTCCTAATTTAATTACTGTTGCCAATGGATCCAAAGTAGCATCTCAAGGAATTGGCAAAGTTTCATTATCTCCTTCCTTAAATTTAAATTCTGTTTTGTACATTCCTCATTGTCCTTATAATTTAATCTCTTTAAGTCAATTGACTCGTTCACTAAATTGTTCCGTAACTTTTACTGCAAATTCCTTTGTTATACAGGAACATGGAACAGGACGTCTGATTGGGGAAGGACGTGAGTCACGGGGACTTTATTATCTAAAGCCTAGTTCATCTGTTTCCTGTCTTTCAACTTTATCTCCTAAACTTTTGCATGATCGTTTAGGTCACCCAAGTTTGTCTAAATTAAAAATGATGGTTCCAAATCTTAAAAACATTAGTGTCTTAGATTGTGAGTCTTGTCAGTTAGGGAAACACGTTCGATCTTCCTATCCAAAGACATCTGAGACACGATGTAATTCTGCTTTTTCCACTATTCACTCTGATATTTGGGGACCAAGTCGTGTTACTTCCTTTGGTTTTAACTATTTTGTTACCTTTATTGATGAGTTCTCTAGATGTACCTGGGTTTATCTAATGAAAGAGAGATCTGAACTTTTAGACATATTTATGTCATTTTTTAATGAAATTCAGAACCAATTTGGAAAGACAATTAAAATTCTCAGGAGTGATAATGCCAAAGAATATTTTTCTAGTAAACTCTCATCCTTTTTATCATCTAAAGGAATCTTACATAGGTCAACATGTCCTCATACTCCACAACCAAATGGTATAGCTGAAAGAAAGAATAGACATCTCATTGAAACTGCATGTTCCCTGATGTTAAATACTAATGTTCCTATTCATCATTGGGGGGATGCTGTCCTCACTGCCTGTGTTTTGATAAATAGGATGCCTTCTTCTTCTCTTGATAATAAGATTCCTTACTCCATAATTTTTCCACACGATCCTCTATATCATGTCTCTCCACGTGTGTTTGGGAGTACCTGTTTTGTTCATAATGTCTCTCCTGGTCTTGATAAACTTTCTCCAAAGTCTATTAACTGTGTCTTTTTAGGATATTCTCGTCTTCAAAAAGGATATAAATGTTATTCTCCCTCAACAAAAAGATACTATATGTCTTCTGATGTCACTTTTTTTGAAGATACACCCTTCTTCACGTCCTCTAAGCAAGAATGTTCATCTGTTCAAAACATGCTTCCTATCCCATCATGTGATCCCTTAGTCATTCCTACTTCTCCAGTTCCCAATCACACTCAAAATGCAGATGACATTATTCAACCACCTCCTCCCTTGCCTGAAGATCCTCGAGACTCAGCTCCTTCTTCACCAGATTCCCAGACCATGGATCCTTCACCCTCTGTTGAATCTGATCAGGCTTGGCCTATTGCTCTTCGGAAAGGTATTCGATCAACTCGTAATCCTTATCCTGTTTATAACTTTTTAAGTTACCATCGTTTGTCTCCTACCTATTTCTCCTTTGTTTCCTCTCTTTCTAACATCAAAGTTCCTAATAATGTTCGTGAGGCACTTGATCACCCTGGATGGCGACAAGCCATGATTGATGAAATGCAGGCACTTGACAATAGTGGTACTTGGGAACTTGTATCTCTTCCTCCTGGTAAGAAACCTGTGGGATGTAGATGGGTTTATGCTATTAAAGTTGGTCCTACTGGTGCAATTGATCGGCTAAAAGCTCGTCTAGTAGCAAAGGGATATACTCAGATTTATGGTCTCGATTATTGTGATACATTTTCTCCTGTAGCCAAAATCAGTAGTGTTCGTCTTTTTCTTGCCATGGCTGCCATTCGACAGTGGCCACTTCATCAACTGGACATTAAAAATGCCTTTCTTCATGGTGATCTGGAAGAGGAGATATACATGGAGCAACCTCCTGGATTTCGTCGTGCTGCTCAGGGGGAGTCTAATTTAGTTTGTAAATTACGTCGTTCACTTTATGGTTTGAAACAATCACCTCGAGCTTGGTTTGGTAAATTTAGTCGTGTTGTGCAACAATTTGGATTGACACGATGTGAAGCCGATCATTCAGTATTTTATGGGCATTCTACTCCTAACAAATGTGTTTATCTTATGGTCTATGTTGACGATATTGTGATTACAGGAAATGATGTTGCGAGAATTGCTCAATTAAAAGATCACTTGTTCAACCACTTCCAAACCAAAGACCTAGGTCGGTTGAAATACTTCCTTGGTATTGAAGTGGCACAATCAAAAGAAGGAGTCGTCATTTCACAAAGAAAATATGCCCTTGATATTTTGGAGGAAACAGGTCTTACAGATTGCAAGCCTATTGATAGTCCTATGGACTCAAATCAAAAGTTAATGAGAGACCATGGTGAACTTTTCTCAGATCCAGAAAGATACAGAAGGTTGGTGGGAAAACTAATATATCTTACTATAACAAGACCTGACCTTTCCTATCCAGTGGGAGTTGTGAGCCAATTTATGCAAAATCCACATATTGATCATTGGAATGCTGTAATACGCATCCTTAGATATGTAAAAGGGAATCCAGGACAAGGAGTGTTATATGAAAATAAGGGAAGTTCTGAGGTAGAAGGATATTGTGATGCAGATTGGGCTGGTTGTCCAAATGATCGGAGATCTACCACAGGATATTGTATACTCCTTGGAGGCAATCTTGTATCTTGGAAAAGCAAGAAACAAAGTGTTATTGCTCGATCTAGTGCAGAAGCAGAATATCGTTCTATGGCCTTGGCTACCTGTGAACTCATGTGGATCAAACAATTCCTTCAGGAATTAAAATTCTGTGAAAATAAGACTATGAAGTTGTATTGTGACAATCAAGCAGCTCTTCACATTGCCTCCAATCCAGTGTTTCACGAAAGAACAAAACACATAGAAGTTGATTGTCATTTCATCAGAGAAAAGCTATTGTCCAAGGATCTCATTACAGAATTTGTCAGTTCTAATGAACAACTTGCAGATATTTTGACTAAGTCTTTAAGAGGGCCCAGAATTCAGTTTATATGTTCCAAGCTTGGTGCATATGATCTATATGCTCCAGCTTGAGGGGGAGTGTTGAAATGTATTATGCATATGTTACTGTGTAGCTACTGTGTAGCCCAACTTTGATGGTTGGGATTAATTCCCACCTACTACATACTCTATTTATAGAGTATCACACATTGTAATATATCATCAAAGAAATAAAAACTACTTATGTAGTTATTTAACACATTTAAAAGCAATATTTCATAAGAAAAAAATATCTCAATAAAAAATAACTTTTTTTAGCATAGGGGATGCTTCCAAATTGATAGAAGGATGTGCAAATGCAGAAAAGCAAAATGAAAAATGAAATGCGTGGCTGAAAAGAAATGAGAAGGGTTAAACTTCTTCTAAACACATGGAATCATTCAAATATAAACCGTGTTCCTTTGTTTGGTTTTCAAAATGTATATTTTTCCAAACATTGTTTTCTAACCGTTCATATTTTTTTATTCCTAACTTTTTATTTTTTAAAAATTTAGGCATGAGAGACTTGTTTCAACTTTCAAGGAATCAAATATAGAAGTGGAAATATTTATTGAAATTATTTTAAAAATACCTTCATGGGAAACTAAGAAAAAAGAACTCAAAAAATAAACAAGATAAAGTGGATTAAGAATTATTTATTTTAAGGTTGAAAAAAAAATACCAAGAATTTCAATAATAGGTAGAGTTAGTATGCAGGTTATGTCTACAATGAAAATAGAGTATTTTGAATATTAAATTAATAATATAAAATCAATCACTTTTGATACAAGAGATCATCTACACATTGAAATCCACCACTCACTCCATTGTATACCAACATCAAAAAATTGAAGGGGGAAAATACCAAGGCAATTTTCACCAATGGATAGCTACCACACAAAAACATGACACCACATTCAATTCAAAAACCTTAGCAATAGCTTTATGGGTCTATCTCACTTATACATCAAATGATACCTTGTATTGAATGTCATCATGGCAATGAATCCAAACAGTGTTGTTTAGATGAGCAATGGTACAACCAAGCAACATCGTTGAGTACTTGTGGACAAGAGCTTCCACTCAAGAGGTAGTTTACAATATTGAAGGGACTCACTTGAAAGGTAATTTCTTGAAGTTCAAGTGAATTGAGGTCCTACATTGTGTAAAACTGAGTAAGTTGGGCAACATATAAATGAAAATGATCTACAAATCTATTGCTTAATCGTTTTGGTTGAAGATAGTGTCAAGCACTCTTGTGTGTTGACTCATGACCGATTGGTGAAGACCTTTCGGATTTTATCCCCCTCTGATTTTCCAACATTACTACCATTGTTACCACCATTATTGTTTTAGCGAGCATCTATTCGAAAGCCCAAGAACATTCTCATCAAGGACTCATAAGTCAATATACAAGAAAACATGACATCAAATCGAAAACCTTGAGACAATCAGATTTGTTAGACTTTCTGACACATGTTGCTCAACTTACTCATTTCTACACAATGTAGGACTCCAACTCAAACTTCAAAAACTTCAATAATGGTGGCAATAGTAATGGTGAAGGTGGCAGTATTGCGATGGTTATCTTTTTTATGATAAGAGTGATGATGATAGTTTATGAGTATATTGTAAACAGAGCATCATTTCACTGCTTTCTCTAAAGTAGATAGTTAGATTGTGCACAGCCTTCATTAGAACAACCCTTATAAATAGAGATTCAATCTCACACTTCTCACGTTGGCATTTTGGGTGCCTCCATAACCACCACCACCACTGTCACGACACCCTAATAACCACCGCCTTTGGGTCCACCATCACCAAGCTCATTACCTCCAAGCCCGCCACTGTAATCCCCACCAACCTAACCACTTTATCCACCAACAAGCCCTTCACCCTAACCCCCACCTCTAGGTCCACACACCATCACTATGCTCAAAGGGAGCTTTGGTCAGTTTTAATTTTTCTCTATCCGGCAAATTTGAACTAACTTAGAGCTTGTAATTATATATTGATTCATAGATATAATGGGAGATCTATTTGTGATGTGTTTCAACTCAACCACTATAAATATTTGTTTTAATTTTGAATATGACTAAAAAAATCTGCATATTTTCTTTTTTATATATATTTGAATGTGGGTTAGACATGGTTATTTGAGAATACAAAAATAGAATTGCAAGAAAATCATTTACATTAAAAACATCTTACCAAAATGTATCATCCTTCATTTTTACATCCCAAAAGTATATTACAACTACTGTCATGGAAGCTTTTTAGTGCTATTGAATAATTAGGGCAATTATTTATGTATACTGGTCTTTTGTGTAGATTAGTTTCAAATACCGCTAAGATTTGGTTGTTTAACCAGTTCGGTCCATTATCTCTTAGTATTGGGGTATCAATTCCTTGCTTGTATAAGGGTTTTATCACTATATGAATATAATATTCTTTGATATGCTCTGTAATTAATTGTCTTGATATTTAAGGGTATTGATTCCTAACATTGCTTAATATCTACTTCCTTTTCTACCGTTTTAATTACGTATTCCTCTTTAAATAAATCAGTTACTTCAGCCTTATACATAGTAAATATTTCTAATTTTGGTAGTGTCCATTTATTTAATGGGGATTCTATTTCTGAGATTATATGGTTATTTAGTTCTTCTTCACTTCTGCCTACGTCATCTACATTTTTTTTCCTTTGAAAGGCTTACCAACGGAGTCACTACCTCTCCTTAGGGCTTACTACCGTAAACACCTATCCTGCCGACCAACACTTAGTTTTTTATTTGGATCGTTCTTTGTCTATTTTATTAAGTTTTATTCTTAAAGAGCCGAAGCGAAAACAGAGTAAATTCAAACACAGAAGCCTAAAACAACCAAAATCCCCTATATTCCGCCTAAAACAAAAGCAGAGTAAACTCAAGCACAGAAACCTAAAACAACTAAAATCCCCTATATTCCCCAAAATCTGGCTCTGATAGCAGTCGGTACCAGATCGACAGCGGAATAGGCATTTAAAAGCATGATAAAGATAATATATAAAAACCACACAGAAAAGAAAAACAATACCAAAATCTTATTATCCAAATACTAAAAATAAAGCACGCAAGTCAATCAAAAAAATCGAGACACACAAGGCAAATAAACAAGAGAAAGAAAACAGCGCGTGGGATCTAGAAACCTCACTATAATGGTTATAAAAACAAAAACTAACAGGAATAATTAATACCTTTTTGTATTAATTGATTAAATTGCCGCAACGAAATACGCTGTAGAGACCTTAATCATCCAATACGAAAAATCAGAGAATCTGAAATTCCAAGAAACAAAACGAGTGAAGAATTGAGAGAGAGAAAGCGAGAGGCGTTGAGCGAAACCCTAGAAATGAAAACGAGCTAGAATTGAGAGCGAGCTAGCGAGAGCGAAGTGAAAAGACGGTCTTGCCCTTGTCTAGTTTGCGGGACGTATTATTTTCACTTTTCTTTTTAATTATGTTTTATTTTTGTTTCTCTCCTTTAATACAATTAGTTTTCTTCTTACGGGTGACACATTCTCACTCCATTAAGATCGACAAAAACATATATATTGTTTTCTCACTTCGGAAAAATATTTTAATAATTCGATAAGGCACTAATATAGTCTAATAAGGCACATGGAGTAATACTTCATTCGAAAGTTAAAAGTTAGAAAAGTGAGTAAGGTGTTACTCAAACAATATGATATCTCCACCAAGCTATCTAAGTTTTCCATACACCTTAACAAATTATTTGGATTTTTCACTGAGCTACTTGAGTTCTCTATGAACCTTATCAGGTTATCCGAACTTTTCACCATATTATTCATTTACCTTATCAAGCTATTTGGACTTTCCACTAAGTTATCTATATGTTTAGTCGACTTGGGGACACAATATACGTGTCTTGTCAACCTAATAACTAGGCTGGAGACATGGCACACTGTTTGCTATTGAGTTATCTTACCGACCAAGGGAAGCAGTACACATGTCTAACTAATTGTGATACGCTTTACTTCGGTATAATTATCATTTATTACTTTAACTAACGTCATCTATCCAAACCACCGTTATAGAATTTTTTTTCCTAGGCCTTACATAGTACACATCAATTTGTGGGTTTGTTTTTCTTTTTATTAAATTTGTGTCAATATTTTCCTCCACTAAACTCATGGAAAATCAATATACAATACAAGATACAACCATAAAAAAAAATCTTAATTTTCTAAGTATTATGGATATTTCAAATAAAGTTGTAAACTATGAAAAAATTGGTGAAAAATAATACAAAAATAAAAAACATACCTTAAACAATGGATTTTTGAAAATTTAAGAAACATAATCCCTTTTGGGAATCGATCATGGCGTTTGTCACCCCATTTCCAACAACTTTAACTTTTAGAGTGTTTCCATCTAAGGTTCATAGCAAAAGTTATGACATTTTGAAATTTTTCACTACCAGATATTGACAACTTTGAAGTTGTGAGCAATATCTCATATATGGACACTTTACAAAACCCTAAAATAGGAAAAAAAAATTATAAAACACCAACCTTAAGGTTGCCACGGTTGGATGACCTTAGAGCCTTTAGAACACACTTCAGAACGCACTTGGGAATGCTACACAAAAACCAATCAATGGGAACAAGAAAGATGTTATAAAGGGCACTGAAATAACAGTAACGTGAGTGAAAATAAACGAAAATCACATTAGACCTCCTCCTTGTCACCGTAGTTGTTGGGTGACCTTGGTGGAAGCTCGTGCAAAGAGAAAAGTAAAGAGGAAATGAGGCTCACGCTGTTTTTAATTACTTTTTTAAAACAACTTAATGTGACCCAACAAATGATAAACATTAAGAAACAATTTCACATTGGAGCCAGGGTGGGCCGACATCAATTTTGAAATTGACGTGGGTTGGCCGATGTCAAATTTGATGAATTTATTTACAAAAGTGTCACCACACATTTTTAACATTGGATATTGTTATGCCTGACATTGACATGGTGATGTTAAAAGCCCTTTTTGCACTAGTGACATTTTTAACAATGAGTATTGTCAAACTTGTATTATTAGTGTATGGACAGACTTGTCTAGTTTTTGTTGCTAGACTTGTTTAATTAGTATATAGACAAACTCATTTAATGAGTTTACCCATACGTCAAATCAATGTGTGGAATGATTCATCTAATATTTTTTGTTGTGTTTGTTTAGTGATTGTATGAACAAACTAATATATATTGTTAAACTTGTATAATCAGTTCATTGACAAACTCGTTTAATATTATTTGTTATACTCGTCTAATGAATGTATGGAAGGCCTTATCAAATATTTTTTGTTATACTCATCTAATTCATGTATGAGGGTAGAAATGTCTTAGTAAAAGAATAGTTGTTTATATTTTTCAACGTTAGGCTGCTTAATGGAAATTGATTGGTTAGTAAAGAATCGGATTTAGTTTATGTAATAAGACAAATTTATATAAACATTCTAAACCCAATGTTGTGAAAACTTTTGGGACACCATAACAAATGTTTATTTTACTTTAGCACATAAGGTGTTTGTGATTATGAAAGCTTCAAGAAGATCTCTACTAAACACGAATATAATCCCTTAGGTTATCTAAGTGTTAAGGTTCACTTTACAGGAGCTCAAGAGGAGGAAGAAAATAGTTCAATTAACAAACTGAAAAGATGATAAGAAACACAATATGTGGAGCATGAACAATAAAAAAACAAAAACATAAAAAAATAAAAATGAAAAAGAAGAAGAAAAAAAGAAAAGGGAAGAAGACACGTCATTTAGGGAATGGTCTAACTCAAGTAATGGTTATTGCTACTTGAACCAAAGTTGAAGATAAAACAAGGGATAAACGCACTCTTAAAAAAGAGAGACATACTCACATAATTGAATATGAGTAACTTTTAATCAAAACATTCAACCATGAGAGATTGAAAGGTTTAGGGACCTATAAGAAAATATAATGCACTTTTTTAAAACCTAGGGCAACTCCTTGTCCTCCAAGCCTAAGGATCATGTTGAGGCACTTCTAAAAGCTCACATAGTTGAATATGAATAATTTTCAATCAAAATATTCAACTCAAGAGGAGGAAGAAGATAGTTCAATTAACAAAATGAAGAGATGATAAGAAACACAATATGTGGAGCATGAACAATAAAAAACAAGAACATAAAAAAAAATAAAAATAAAAAGATAAAATGGAAAAGAAGAAGAAAGAAAGAAAAGGGAAGAAGACACGTCACTTACGGAATGGTCTAACCCAAGTAATGGTTATTGCTACTTGAACCAAAGTTCAAGATAAAACAAGGGATAAGCGCACTCTTAGAAGAAAGAGACACATTCACATAGTTGAATATGAGTAACTTTTAATCAAAATATTCAGCCATAAGAAATTGAAAGGTTTAATGACCTATAAGAAAATATAATGCACTATTTTAGAACCTAGGGCAACTCCTTGTCTTCCAAGACTAGGGATCATGTTGAGGCACTTCTCAAAACTCACATAATTGAATATGAGTAACTTTTAATCAAAATATTCAACCATTTATAAGAGATTGAAAGGTTTAGAGACCTATCAAAAAATACAATACACTTTTTTAGAACCTAGGAGAGCTCCTTGCCCTCCAAGCCTAAAGATCATGTTAAGGAACTTCTAGAAGCTCAAAGATGACCTTTCTTGGCTTCAAGATCGAGCCTTGGTCTAAGGTCCCTCTCCTCCAAACAAGGTGTAAACATCAAGCTAGGGGTGTCCCGAAGTAAGCTCCATGTTGTGCCCATTAAAAAGAATTAGTGCCCATTAAAAAGGTATTACGTGCGACCACACTTATTATTAACGAGTAATAAATATAATTTAAACTAAATTATGAAAATGAGATAAAAACTAAAAAATATTTTAAACCTAAAATGCTAAGAGTTTTAATGTGGACTTAAAGCATATAAAACTAAGAAACTAATGTATTTAAACAAAGTGCAGTATAACAAATTCCTGCCAATGGGGCCCACAGCATGCATCTTTTCATATCGAAAATGGAGTCATGAAACCTTGATTATCATTTAAAAATTAAAAGGTAAAGTGAATATTTCAAAATTTATGGGACAAGTAGAGGAAGTTTGGCCGTCTTTTAAGAATGGTTAAGTGTAAGCTTAGAAATATCAGATTTCCTAGTTGTTTCGGCAACCCGCTCAACTTTTTTATATTCCAACTATACAAGGTTTTGAGTCGCTAATGTGTTCTATATTAATTTGCTTGTCGCAACGGAGGAACTGGAGAAGATTTTTATCTCTGAATTAATTAATGGAAAACTATGCAAGCCAATTTGTAAGTTAATAGTTAAACGAGGAAAGGTCTTAACTATGTTACTTAAAGCCGAGGCTTGAACAACCATAGAAGATTGAAAAGCTGCCACATTTGTTACAAAAGTTACTCTAGTATATTCCAAAAAAGTTAATTTCTCTGATAAAAAATCATTTAAAATTAATCCAAATCAGCACTAAACATAAGATAGGATAGAAATGATGATGTGTCAATGGGATAGAAACGCCAGAAATAATATTATACACGTCAATTCGGATCTTAGCTATACATTTGATGCTGAGAGTCAAATCTTGTGAAAGCAATATCCAGAGAAGCCAAATCTATGTCAAAACCATAGCTCTGACCTCCATACTGCACATACAGATATTCTTTGGGTGACATGGGAGGAGGGAGAATTTGAGAGATTTGTGGTAACTCCGGCCTAGGTGGAGGCAAATTTTCTTTATATTTAGTGTAATATATGTCAGCTAAGAGAAGCCATACAAGATCAGGATCAATAGATGCAAGTCCATGGAGGGCATTCAGGGAAGCATCCCGAAGTCCAACAACACCGCTACAGGCTATCCCCACAACCAAACCACTAACCTTCTTCAGAACAAGTTCTAATGCAGAGGAACTGCTCTTGTTACGGCATAAGTCAGCAATCATGTTGAGCACTGCAATCTGAACCTTTAGATGGGATGTCTCAGCCAATGAATCCTCTGAACTCATGGAACTGCTTCTATAAGGTAGTTGCAAAGGAATCCTTTCATCTTTGGAAAATGACTTTTTATGAAATGGGGATGTGATCAGAAGTTTCCAAAAGTGAGCCCCATCAGAGAGGAAACGACGTGTGAAGAAATCTCCTCCACAAACGGGCACTACACTGCTGATCACACTCAAACATCTCCGCACAGCCTGCCAAACATGAGTTGCATCCCTAAAATATCTCTCAAGCAAAATCATCCAAACAATTAAGTAAGAAATGACCGCCAACGAGGGACTACTCACCACTGGGTTCCTGTTCTGAATACAAGTAACCAGGAACGGCCATATTTTATTCATTGCTGGGAGTAGCCTGTTCTCGTCAGCCCCTTCTTCATTAGCCTCCAAAGTATCCTTCAGCTGATACAGTGACAATGATTCTAACGCTTCTTCAGTTGCTTCTTTAATTTCCCTTTCATGTTTATAAGCAGCTTCTATTTTTGCTATTGCCAAAGTTCCACTCTAAAACCAGAAATTATCAAAATAGCAATGAGAAAAATACAAAATATAACTTATTGTTCAAAATGATTTTAGATTATTACTCAAACTAGCAGGCAAATAATAACTGACAATCACTATCCAAAACCCCGTCATTTTGTGCAAATTCAGCAATATAAGAACCCTATGCCATTTGGAATAGTTATCCATACAATTTTACTTTTATAAAATCCAGTTAGGTAGGTCATTGACACGGATTTGCTTTCCGTTAAGAAAATAATTCGTTACTGATGGAGGTTGTGTAGAAACTAGGAACTAGGAACAAGATGTCAGAGATGCCTAAAAAGGCTTGAATTCAATGAATGTCAACAGATAAACCTCCTAGGTAACAGAAATACAAAACAAAGCAAAGCATCTATATAAAGAAAAGTGCTTAAGAAAACCTTAATACAAACAACAGTACAATAAAGCACTCAAATATCCCTACATATGTATGACAAATAAAAAAGAGAGATGAGTTGTATAAAACTGGTTTTAAAGCTTAAACCATTTAATCCTATTTCTCATTCAAAACAAAAAATATCGGAACAGTGAAATGAAAGTTACCCTTTAGGCATATCCTCTTCTTTTTCTTACTCATTTTTAGCATTGTCTATAATCTGAAGTTCAGATCTTTCATCTCTATTTTTAAATTTGCAGTTTAATCAAAATGGCTGTTCAGAGTCCAGCAATTCATGAAAAAGCATGCAAAATTGCCTTAAGTACCGAAAAAGAATACATGCTTCTCTTATTTACATCAATGGCTAACATGTTGAAGTGTAAAGCATTTCAATCAAAAGATACCTCAATTATATCCAAGGCTGCTAAGCATATCTCTTGCTTGATAGATGCTAGAAGTGGGATTGCTGCAGTAACACATGAACCAGCAATAGAACCAACTGTTCGTCTATATCTTCTTGAATCATTTAACTTGAATAAAATTTCCTCCCACTGATCTACAAGCAAAACTCTTCACTTAATAATAATTGACAAACAACCATTACCACAAGAGAACAGGTATCACATAATCTGGTTGATGCAGAAGCACCAATATAAGTCCTATTACACTGTTCTATAGCAACACAATCAAGGAAATTAACAGTTTAAGTAATAAAATTACGGGTGTGAACCCGATAAAGTCTTAGGAGGTCTAGCACTTGACAGACATGGTAATCGTAACAACATGAAAATATAAATGATTGATATACTAAGTAAAATTAAGGTAATAGTAATTCATATTATGTAATTATTACTTACCACTAATTATTATCACTCCAGCATTATACTATAATGAAGAAGGTTGTTGGTTCAAAGTGGGTAGGGTGAACTTGCAGTCAGCAGCGGTGACAGCATAAGCAGATACCGCAGTGTCAGCCGGCACCGAGAGTGCACTGCACAATAACGAAGGAGGTTGTTGGTAACTGTGGGTAGGTTAGTCTAGGTCAATAATATTATGTTATAATGTTTGGTTTGGGCCAAGTTGTAAGGCCAACTTATTTTTTTAAAATAAATAACACTTCGTTGACTCTCACTGAAAAAATAAGAAAACTTAAATAGTAATTTGGCCCCCTATATTTAGACATTTGATTTGTTTTTGTTCGTGTTAGTAATACTATAATTAAATAGTTTATAGTTAGTATATTGTGGAGCTATCTTTGTATTTGTAGTTTTCTCTGTAATTGAACAATTGTCAACAGTAGACAGCTGTCCGTAAATGACTCATAAATAAGTCAACGTACTTATGATTGTGCAAGTAATGTGAATAATACACAGATCCTTTCACTATTATTTTTCTCTCGTCTCTCTGTCTCATTTATCTTAGATGGTATCTTAGTTGTTTGGTCTTTATCTTTGTGTTTTACTCAATTGAATATCTATTTTTGTAAAAAGACTCAATGTGGTCCCTATTCTCATATTTATAGACAGGATTCTGATTCAATGTGTATTAGGGTAGATCAAAGATCAATTATAGATACTTAGATAAAAAGATAAGTACCACATATAACATTTTCCCAATACAACTACTTCCTAACTATATTTAATGCCTATTCTAACGGTACACATCTCTACGAGTATGTGTGTGTGTACTTGTAAGTGAAAGGAGCTCAAAAGGTGAACTATGCAAAAAAGAATGCTACAAATTGAAGGATTGTACTCAAGTCAATGATTCCTGGAGAACTAAAAAAGAATTTTAAATGATGGATTGAAATTCAAACCTTGCTTAGTTTCAGCTGAATTGGAGATTATAGACCGGACATCTCTGGCAAACAACTCTGTCTGAGTGGGTAACAGGAAAGCTTCATGTTTTGATGCCTTCACAATTTCTGCTACAGCCTGAGATGAACCAGTTTACAGTGCACTAACTGATATTAGAACTATGCAAACATTTTGAAACCTAAAGCCCTTCAGAGATGCATGCTAACTAAATAAGAAACAAATTGAAAAAAGAATAGCCATATCTATCCCTAAATTAAAGAATGGTAAATATCTCATGTAGATATTTTGAAAACTGTTCCAAACCTGTATTCAATGATGGCATTAGGATTTATTACTACCAGGTGAAGATGAATATAAAAAGATGGAGGAAATAGTGTGATTAAAATCCACTCAACAAGGAAATGGAAGCACAATTTTAGAGGTTGTAGCTTGCAACATACCTTTAGGAATGGAATAGTTAGATCAGGATGCTGATGTCTACCCAGTATTTCAAGTTCCATTGACACAGAGCGCATCTGTTCATTTACAAATAGTTAGACCACAAGAAATAAGAAATAGTTAGACATGCTGGCAAAAGAAGAATTATCATAGCATAGCCAACAATGAGGAAGGTAGTTTGCTTAAAATGGCAATAAGAGGCCATGGTCATACTGGTTCCTCAAGCAGCGGCAAAATCTTGTGAGCCACTCCAATGTAGGACAGCATGGATGCTAGCACATTTGGAACATGATGATTTAGGTCCAAATGACGTAATTGTCGACATATTGAATCAACCACATAGTCTGCATTTTCCAAAACTAACTGCCCAACCTACATAAATATATTTAAGATAAGATAGCAATAAATAATAGTCATTAAAAAATTAGAAAATTAACAAAGATCATGACTGACAGTTGGAAAGCCAGATGTGGTTGAAAGTATATGCAACACAGAATCTGCTGAATTTCTAACTCTGTAATTTGAAGAACTAAGATTCTCCAGCAATAAATAAAGTGAAGAGTGTAGAAATCCACTAGAAACAAAATCTCTTCCAAGGCACATATTAAAGATGCCTACTCCATCAATAATAACCTGTTTCACAATAAATAAACCCTTTTTTATTTTATGTCAAGTTTCTACAGAAGTAAATATGAAAAAGAAACCAAATCATAATAAATAAACAGCCATGTCAGCTTATAAAAATAGCTTCTTTCCTCACGCAGCATTGCAGCATCTTGGAAAAAGTATAGGCTAATATCTTCTTCAACCACAGCATTATGCAGCAAGTCAGCAGTTCCACAATCAATTGGAACATTCCATACCTCAGCAGATAGATACTCATGCAAGATCCCACCAATGCATTCAACTAAATAACTCCTTATACCTTTATCCTTGGGCATCTTCCAGAAAGCAGTATGAAATGCACAATTATGAAATATACTAGCAAAATCATTACTTGCTCGTTCTGATACACCAAATATTATCTCATTTAGCATGCATGCAGCTGTGCTAGCTTGCCTCAATAACTGTCCAGAACCATGCCTGTCATACCAAGACTGCCAGCTTTCTTCATTGTATTCTCTTAAACGAAGCTCAGAAACCAATTTACGGAAGTAACCTAGCAGGGTCTCAATCACATGCAACATAAGCCCTTCACTTATATTATCTAGCAGTGACAAACAAAGGTAATACAAGTAAATCCAGGTTAAAGATAAACACTGTAAGAGCTATGTGAAAAAGAACATTGAATTGAAAATCACCTGCCACTAAAGATAAACCCACAAACCGGAGAATCCCCGCAAGAGGCTCGTATAACTTAAGACTACCAACATAACTAAACCAAGGGGGCATGCGAGGAAGCTCATAGTTATTTTGAGCAGTTTTCACAAGTTTTTCTATACTCTTTTCCTCAATAAGCTTGTATTTAGGGAGTTCGGATAAACCAGAACTTATAAGAGAGGGGCTATAATTGAAGAAATTAGCTCCAGATTTCAACTCTGCAATGGAGGGAAGATATCCCAGGGCTGACGATCGATCTGTTGAAGTGATTTTTCTGAGCGAACCCGAAAACACTGAATTATGACTGAGACATGCAGCAAACAAATCTAGAAATCTAGTGGCTTCAACCTAATAATTTCCAAGCATCAGAATAAAAGTCCATGAAAGAAAAATATGAAAAAGGGTTTAATTGCACTAAAACAATAAAAAAAGAAAAATATAAAATAAAGGAGATATAACCTATGTTCTATCTTAGAAAATGTGAAATTTAAACTTAACTCAACCTCATAATCAATTTATAACATGAGGTTTTCATTTTCTTATATACTATAATTTGGTCATATCTTTAGTCTATGCAAGATCTCAAGCATACCCGCCGCTCATGCTGAGTACTGAACATGTCAAGCAAGAGACTAAATATTTGTAGGTGGTTCAATAACAAGTGACATGATAAGTCCAACAAGCCTCAAAAAAATAAGCTCAAACACCATCTTAGGAAACGTACATTTTAAACTTAACCTTATAAAAAAACTTATAAATTAAGGTTTACACTCACTCATATACTATAATTTTCTGTAGTCAATGAGGGATCTTCAACATTTAACTACAATAAGTAATACTTCATTGCACAAAACCTAGGCATGCAAGATTAAACAATGAACAGGTGACTTTATATGAAATGTCAGGGCATTTTACAGGATGTACTATATTCAATGTAATGTTTTAGAATAAGTGGATAAACAGGGAGCATTACTCCTGGTCCTAATTAATAGAGATAGAAAAAATCTTTAAATATAATGAAATATGGAAAACACTCCTAAAAGATAATCTAAAATATTCCAAGAGACTAATTATGGTATATTTTATAGATATTCATTTGAACCTTCAAGCTAAAGCTTACTAAGCTTTAAAAGCTTGCTGTGTAAATAAACACACTAAAATTAATTAAATAAGGAAGCCAGTAATGGAGTATAATGAGATTAAAAAACCACTCCGAAGATAAAATACAGTTAAATATTCTAAAAGAAAAAAGATTATTTACGAGATATTTTCAACATATTCTAGCAATAAAACCATAGTTCTCAAGATAATATAGATGCCTTGTCAAGTGCAATTGGTGTTATCTTTAAATTAAAGAATATTTTGAACTAACACAATTACACCTAGTTAGTTACCAGGGAAGTTTACTGTACACCCAAAAAAAGGAGGTTTGGGTCTTATAATTTGGTATCTAAAAATATTGCTTTGGCATATAAATGGCTTTTCCTAGACTTTGTGTCGTCCCTCTTTATTTCACAAAGCTCCTGCTGTTCAGTTCTATTCTTTAACTCACTCAACTATTTCCTAGGATTTTCACTTTGAAGAAAAGTGATAGGGAATTTTCTGAATTTCAGTCTTAGATAAAAGCTTTGGCAGTGTTCTCAGGCTGCAGTTCTTTGTTATATTTGGTTGGAAAGAAATGTGAGAATCCTCTCGGGGATGTTAATCTCCTAGTGAGTTCATTTGCGATAGAGCAGATTTTCTAGCTTCATTATGTTTTACATACGGTGTTTTGGGAAGGATGTCCGTGTTAGATTGACATGTTACTCTGCACATTCTTTATTTCTGTTTTTTTATCAGTTTACTTTTGGCTGTGCTAGTTTTAGTTCTTGCAGATTCTATCCTCCTTTTGTATTTTTCTTTTTTATCCTAGTAATTTCTTTCATTACCAAAGAAAAAATAAATTACAATTTAGAATAAACACCAATTTTTACCCTGTACAACTAATTAGTTTCTTCCACTATTCCAAACCAAGATAACCATATCTAAAGAAACAAAACAAATCATGACTGTAAAACAGGAGAAATTATAATAGACGTATAGAAAGAATGTGTGCAATTATTATAGAAGCACGTACAGGAGACTGAAGATGAGCCAATATTAGACTAGGACCAGAATAAAATATTATTGTTAGCAATTTCTGAGCATGTAACACAGCGTATGACTCCTCATGGCCAAGTACTACCCTGGGAAGCTTTTCAAGGTGCCTGAAGTTGAAAGAGGAAATATTTCTGATCAGGGAAAAACCTAAGGGGGAAAACCATCCTCAACGAATAACGAGTCCAAAATAAATGATGAACCTGATAAAAATCTCAGTAGCATTCTGTTTTATAACATGCTTCAAATTTTGTGAGAACAAATACTCAAGGAAATCTTGTGCAGTTGAAGACACATCATTGGATACATCAAAGACCAAGGCACATAAGCACTCCTGAATCATTAGTAAATGAATTAAAATAAAAAATAAAGAAGATTACTTGACAAGATACATATCTTCTGAAATATTCCATAACAAAAGAAAAATAACAAAGTTTCATAGAGTTTAATTTTCAGGCAGTCAGTACAAAAAAAATTATACACTGTCAATCAACCAGTAATCTTCATTTAGCATTCGGGACAATGTGATTGGATGACTAAGTAAGAAACATTTACACCATTAGTGCATTCTAATTAAACTCTTTCATAAATAAGAGCAGCAGGAGGAAAAATTTAAAACACGCATTGCCCCACTTCCCTACTTCATTGGACCAGAAAAATGCAAGTACACACAATAAATTCCTGAGTGTAAGCCAACTTCTTTCACTTGCCCAACACTTAGCCGTGGGTGAATAAACTATTTGTGCTCATTAGAGGACCTTTGTGTTACCCTTGCTATACCCATTACTGAAGACAAAAAGGCTCTACACAGCAGTACTCACTTTGTTGGTGTCTTGACTGGAGCATAATGTCAACGAATTTAAATAATATCTTCACTCATTAAACCATCCAAGAGAAAGAACCGGTTTCCAACCTATTTATGGTAAAGGATAAAATATAACTGCTTTCTTTATCGGTTTTATAAAGGGAATGGAGAACAGAATGCGGTGAGTACTGAAACTCACAAGGTTCCAACCCAGTATTGCTATGAAGTGCTTGCTAAGGATTAGATTGCACTTAGTTACACATCCATCAGCAATTTTTATTATATAGCATTGTCTCGTCTACCTGCATACCAATGGTTATTCCTAGTTAACCAGTTCAGGGCTCACCAAAAGCATCAGTCTACTCTCCCCCAATGTGTAGAAGCACTCTGACAACAGTCCTTTTATGGCATCAACAAGTCCCTTTCTCACCTTTTGTGAAGGGTGAATACAGATCTGAAATTCAATGATTTTACTGATCAAATAAAAAGTTACATTGTATATCAAAAGATACAGATAGCACTCTAGTTTCAAACATCCAACGCTGGCAAAAAAGACAAGGAAACTAACATCATGAAACATACGTCTGGAAATGTTGCATCCAACAGCTTATTGACATGTTCTGATGTCCTCTGCATCCAATCTTTTGTTCGTTTCACATGCAGAGACAAGTTCTCTTTATCAGGATCAGTATTCCCTGTTTCTTGGAGTTGAGTTTGGGAATAAGAGATTTTTTCTGACTCAACACCTGTATCTTCTGTAGCTTTTGTATTAACACAATTTTTAACTTGCAAGTGACGAAGCTCCTCCAAAAGAGAAAGTGTTGAATTACACTCATTTGAATCAAAGTCTGAAGATGATTCGATATCGAGGGCAGATGCATTAGCATCATCCTGGAGGACTATCATCAGAAACTCTGTGAACCCTCTGATTGCTTGGTCAATAGAATCCACATTACCAGCAGGACCACTTATCACTATTTTTGCACTGTGTAAAACTTTAGCTAGCTGACTAGCAATGCCAGGTAAAAAAAATGCTAATGCATCTGCAGAACCAACCTACAAAAGTAAACCAGCACAACCAATTGATTGATTTCATATTTACATTTAGTTAGAAAAGAATTTAAATATATTAAAATCCAGTTTTGGATAGAGAGGAAAAAGCCTCTCACTTCATGTATTTTAAGACTTTGACTCTCCCAATTTCCACTCCATAACCAAAATCCGGGTGTGCATTTTGTAACATGTAAGAAAATAGAACAACTTCAGAGGATTCCAGAGGTGCAATAAAAGGTAAACCTATTCGATGTAACCCTGATAATTCAGTTATTTCATAGCCTTCATTGTAGTAATGGGATAGAAAAAGCTTTTATAAGTTTGGTTCTCTTCCTATTATTGCTTCTTTATAGAAAAGTCCAATCAAACAAGCAGGGAGATGACTATTTTATTTCCCTGATAAACTTGGTTGTATTTTTTCCCTTTTATATCTTTTATGAGAAGGATATCTTAACCTCCTTTATTTATACTATTGGCCATTCATCTCTATAGTAATTTATCTTTCCTTGGCAAAAAATGAATAAATAACTCTTACATGTGTTTCAAAAAGTATATTTCATTGCATTACCTTAGCAACAAGCACCCGCAGAGTTTTGAATGCTTCAATTCGAAGTCTTGCAGAACCTTGTTGTCCCCTGGCAGCCTCTGTATCTGCAGTCTTTTCATAAGACCAAATTGGTATAAATTCAATAATATGTGCCAACTAAATTTCAGAAGAAAAAAAGGATGGGAAATTCCACTTAGTTCCAGTTTAAAAAAGAAAGATCTCTGTCTTAATTAATTGAAGAAGTTATCTTATTCTACAATACAAGTGCTACATGCTTTAAAATTTTGGTTATTTTGTTATAAAATGCTACTATCCATTTAATAACCCACCCAAAAGATAAAATAAAATAAAAGCATAACAGAATAGGAATTTAACCAAGAAACTCTAACAAAAACCAACATACTTTAAGAAGAAGTGATAGCCAGTGTCCAATAGCAGCTGATGCAAATTGAGACTGAAGAAATGCAAGTAGACATTCTCCCGATTCCGAACCACTCACGAAAGTTTTATGAAGTCTATCATTATTATCTCCACCCCAAAGTGCCGGCAAACCAGGGATTTGTTTACACACGCAAGACATATCGGAACAAGAATATAAACTCAAAAGCAGTGCCTTGACACACAACAAAATTCCTTCACGAAACTCCTCTGAAGCCTCGGAGGGTGACAACATTGCCCCATATGTTAACTTTTTTAGTAGAACAACCATCTGTGAAAGAATACCAACGTTTAGTATGTGTGTCAGTCTCGAACCAAACACCATTTAGTTAAGAGTTTAGACAGCTGTTCATGCCAAATGAGAAGTATGTACTTGACAGCCGTCATGAGTTAATACAGCTACGGTGTAAAGACCAGTCAAATTGGCACTTGTAAATTACTTAAAGCCTACCAAAAACAGAATGTGCAACACTAGCAAAAATATAAACAAAAAACAAACCTCATATAAACACCGTTTCATGCCACTGGCTATTCAGAAACAAATGGCGCATAACTATATCAATGTGACCCCAAATTATCGAGGGTAAGTAAGCTTAGATCACTGTCTACTATCAGCATATAACCCCCTTACATCACAGAGCATTTTAAAGGACCTAGGTAAACAATTAAAAAAAATTAATAATATTGCACAATATATCTACACTTATTCCACGTTTTACTCTAAAAAATATTTAGAGGGTGTCCTTCATCTCCTATTTTGACCCTAAAGGCCGGAGTACAACGCAGCGCAGCTTCAGTTTCTGTGCATTCAGACCCCAAATCCACACGTCCCTAGATTCCTTCTGCTCTTTATTTATTTCTTTTGTTCATTACCCTTCCCTAATGAGGAGGGAGAGCAGCATAGCTCTCAATTCACAACACACCCAACACACTCAACAGTGGCAGTTCGATTTTACTCAACAAACAAACAAAAGCAAATAAAATCCCAATGTAAGAAAACATAATTTGCATACAATCTATCCAGAACAAATGTCAACGGCATAAAGCAATAAGCACACGCACCTGATCCACAGAATTCAAACGACACTTCCTCAGAAGCTCTTCCAAACATTTAACCACACCTTCAGCAACGCCATCACTCACTTCAACAGGTGTTTTCAAAACACCAGGCGTATTATAATTTTCCAGAGAATCGATTTTCAGGGTAGACCTACACTGAACCGCTGCATCCAGCAGCAGGAGTAACGGAAATAGAGCGTAGCTGGGAAATCAAAATCACATAAAAAGGTGAGATTGAGTAAAACAAGCATTAAACAAAAACTGAAATTTGAAACAATAAAACTCCACATGACAATACATCAGAAAAAAAAACAGCCGAATTCATGTGCTGTTAATCAAATTAAAATTAGTCTTAAATTAGGGTTTATGGAGGGTGTAGAGTTTGTGAAGAGGTAGCTTACTCGAAGAAGGGCTGTAAAGCAGAGGGTGAAGAAGTTTGAAGGAAACGAAGGAGTTGGGGAATTACGGTGACGGAAGAATGCTTCTGATTATGAATGTGAGGGTTTTGCAAAAGGTCGAGAAGGTGCAACGAGTGTGATTTTAAGCGTTGAAAGGTGCTGCTTTTGAGTTGGTCAGTTTCCACTTCCTCTTCGGTGAGTTTGTCCATATCGCTGTTGAGACGCAGAGGCAGTGTACGGTTAAAGAAAACGAGTTCAACAGATGCCAACAACGTGTTTGGTTATTTGACGCTGAAAGAGAACGCGATCACTCTTGATGAGTAGCTTTTTCGTTTTCGTTTGTGATAACGCGAAACAAAGGTCTCATGCAGCAGTAGAAGCAGCGAGGAAGGACTAAACTCGGTAGAATTGCCTAGAAAATCCGAAGAGATGCTGTGGGTTTTACTTGACCCGAACAGAGCTTCATATTTCTAGTGCTGTGAAAATGAAACATTCCGTTGGTCACTCAATCAACTAATCTAATTAAGTCACTTATTTGAAAAAAATTAAATATGACTCATTCTATCAAGAGATGAAGTAATTAGTTAAACGGGCTTACTTAATATTTTTTTCAATTATAAAATAAATAAATAAAATTTAATTCAAATCTAAATAAATTTAAATTCAAAATAATATTAAACATAGAAACAATTCAAAAAAAAATACAATACAGTCTAAAATCTAAAATGAGCTTAAACTTTTACTATAATCCAAAATCAAACACACAAAAATAAAACAAATAAGTATTTAACTTTGATCATTTTTATTTCACTTATATATTTATAATATTAGAGTCTTGAATGGGTAAATCCACAATGTCATGGTATCTGGTGTTATGTTCGGAAAGTTTGATATCCTTCTTGGTTTACCTTTCTACTAAGATGTCTGGTATATATCAAACTCTACCGACTCTCCATCTCGACGAGAGCTATGATGCCTCTGTTTACTACGATCTCGTCTTGAGTGGCAAGATCATCGACGAGTCTCTTTGGTTATGCGTCAGGTTCATTTACTCCGAGCTCTTCGAGATTTATGCCGAGCATATCAACTTGCTAATTTATTAATTTTCCGATGTATTTTATGGAATCCAAGGACACTACTAGTTTTGCGTCTTGGTGTGGGTTGTGATATTTGCGTCAACCAGGCTCTCGTTCGAAGTGTTGGCATATCTGCGTCTTTCTTTCTTTCTGTGTCTGGCTAACCTATTTGGTTCGCTCCAATGTTGAGGAGATCGATCTTAGTTGAAGTGGTGGGAGCGTCCACGAGTCTCTCCTGTTTTGTGCCAAGTTGACTTACTCTTGTGTTGAGGAGACCAGTCTCGGCTTGTACTGGAATTTCGTTGAGCTTGTGGGTTATGCTTTGTTTGGGAGTTGTGGAGGTCTTCTCCTAGGAGTGTAGTTGAGATCGAGGAGATGGTTTTCCATCCTTCAGGCCTGTCAGCTTCTGGTAAAGCTCCTACAGCTCGTGGAGGTTTGCCTATCGTTGGCTACAAAGGGCTTCGAGCTCGGCATTGTAATGTCATCGTTGTTTGTTGTTTTGTTGGATTAGTATCTGCATTTGATATTGTATGGTTTTAATTTGTTAGATTCCATTTCGTAGGAAACATGTGCTTGACTCTAAGGGTAACCATGGGAAAGTGAGACCGAGAAAGAGTTTATCAAGGTCCCACGGTGGGCGCCAAATGATCTTACCAGAATCTTGAGTTTGGATTTACAAATAAATGACATGATCGTAGCAGTAGCTTGAGTGCTCTTAATATTGAATCTCTTGTTTTAAAGGGCGAGATCCACCTATAAAAAACTCTTCGACACTTAAGTTAATAAGAGAGTTTAGGATCATTATGAGTATATTGAGTATGATTATGAAGTAAGTATTCCTTGAGGAACACTAGATACCATATTGAATATATTTAAACTAGATATAAAATTAATCTCCTCTTGTATCTAAAAACCACGTAGGATAATGATGTATTTATAATAAAAAATTATCAAATATATATAACAACCAAACATAAAAATAATAAATAAAAGACATTTTTAAAAACAATATTAAGAATATCTATCAATATCAAACTATAACAAAAGTCTATACTTCCTTCGTTAATATAAAACACAATATATCTAACCATCTTTAAAAGACTAAAACAATATATCTAACCATCTTTAAAAGACTAAAACAATATATCTAACCATCTTTAAAAGACTAAAACAATATATCTAACCATCTTTAAAAGACTAAGACGTTGACGGATAAGTTATTAAATAATTTTCTATTTTTAAGTTACTGAAAAAATTCAGTTAACATACTACTTCTTAGGGTGAAAATGTTATAACTAAAACAAGTTACTAGTTTATTGTCACAGTTTCAGGTATAATCATTTGGGTCCCCAAAAAAACTTGTAGTTCAAATTTATGTCATTTGGTCAAACACATGAAATTATTTTGGCTAGATCTTTTGTTAATGCACAATTAAACTTTTGTAGATTTCGGTTCATCTTCTTAAATGTTGCCAAAATATATTAAAAAAAGTTTCTAAACTTCGCAATCACAAAAGGTTAAGAGATGCAGGCAGGGCTAAAGTGGCAATGTTGAGCAGAATAAAAGTTGATGTTGGATTATGACATACAACAAACATGATTAGAATGCAATGAAATAGGACTTCACCTACAGTTATGAATCAAAATAATCTTAGTTACTACTACATCACACTGAAACATATATATACACAAACAAAACCCAGAGCATACATCATGGTCAAACACTGTATGAACCATCATCTCCACTGTTTACCCTCTACAAAAGGAGTCATGCACTTCACTGTCCCTACCAGTATCAACACTCTTCCCAAAGCTAATGTTCTTCAAACCATAAACACCCTAATTTGTATCCTCAAATGTCAGTTATCACTGTCCACGTATATCTCATCAGCTTATTACAAGCAAATACTAGTGTACAATCCATCTCGTATTCACAACGTTTCTGCTGGCTGCTTACAGTTGCCCAAGAAAATCTTTTTTACCCTATTCCTGCACACGCACAATGATGCCATTCATCAAACTATCTTGTCACTGAAAACATGGCCAAGCAAAGAAAAAAGTTAACTTTCTGCTATGGGAGATCACACATTGTCTAAGTTCATAAAAAATATAATAATAGCAAACTAGGGAACCAACCTACCATTTTTTTTTTCTTTTTTATCATTTAAACTTGGGGAGGGGAGTCAGGCTCTGAACCACAAAGGGAAGCATACGAAATTGTATCTTCCTTGGATATAGCCACAAAGTTCAGAGGAGCAGTAGACAATCTTCTCATTTCCTTAAAATATCCATTCTGACGGCCAGAGTAGGACCGCGGTGTCAGTAGTTCTGATGTTGTTCCACCACTTAGGGAGTTCCGGCGAGGCGTGGGAGGCATAGATCCATTGCCATTTGCACGGTAACTATTTGTCTTTCTAAAGCTGTTATTTTTTCTTGGACTAGGTTTAGAACCATAAATGGCTTCCTTTTGATTTAGAAGTAGATCTTGCATCTTCTTATGGTCCTGCAAGATTCAACAAAACACTCCCAATTATCTATAAATAGTAGTTCAGCATGTAGCAATATTTCTCAGAACATCAAAATTGAAAAGAAAGAAAAAATCCTGCTGACTTTTAGATTCAAAGATTAATAATTTTACCCTGTGTCGTCTCTTCTCTTCCTCTTTCTGCTGTCTGGCCAGTTTATAATCGTCCAATATTGAAACCAACCGTACCTATAGATCATATTGACAATAAAATTCACCTACTAAAAAAAGGCTTGAAGATAGAAAACACAACCACAATAATTATATATTACTTCAAAGCTCACCCCATCATATAGAAAATGAGTCTTCTTTTCATCTTCCCATGATAGTGTTTTGTTAATGAGATTGTCAACCATAGCTGGAAAGATAGCATGTCATTAGAAGAAGTCCAAATGGCACTGTAAAAAAATAACAGATAAGCATGCATGAAAGCAGTACCTGGAATTTTGGCTACAGTTATTCTAGCACGTTCTGCACGTTTAAGATTAATGTGTGCACCTCGCCCAGCACTGTACCGATTGTCATCCTGAAATTATATGCTACTTCAGAGAAAAGACTAAATGATCTAACACTAACAGTGTTCACGATGAAATCATATTGCAAAAGCACTTATTTGAACTGCAATACTTGAACTGTCTAATGAAAAGGGAATATTGATAGTCTCTGGCGGTATCCTGTAATTAGTGGGCAGCACTATTATTACAGTTTTCTTACAAAAGTATGGCATCACAAATAGCCACACCAGAGTGATAGAGTTTGAACAAGACGCATAACAAAAATAGACCTGTTATATTAAAGATACATAAGAAAAACTCAGGATTACAATAAAATTGTAATCAGTATTTTATAAACTTTGGTTTCATCTACTTTCTCTTCAGACCATCTGTCATGGGCCTTTTTAGGATGTACTCCAGACAAGTGATTTTGAATAATCCATACAAGAATCTCTCTTTTCTAATAAAAAATACAAGGTATATTCAATAATCCCTCAACCAAAAAAGGTAGCATACGAAACTTCCAATGAAAATAGAAGAGTTTGGGCAGGCGCAAGAAAAAAATTGTAAAATATAATTTCCCACTTACTTGATTATATTCATCAAGCCAATTCTCCTCTTCACATGCAGAAAGCCACTTGTCAATCCTATCTGTTACTTCTTTTCTGCTCAAAGCTTCATCTTTTACCTTAATTATCTGAGCTTCAATGTTGGCTAATAGCTCAGAAGGATCCACCAAGCCTATAAAAGAAACAGTAGAATTCAACGTCAGATAATTTCCTTCTAAAACCCAAAAAAAAGAATTTTACATAGGTGTGTTTGGTTCAACTTATTTAGAGAAATAACTCCATATTTTTGTTCCCTCCCTAATAGAGCTTCGAAAAAAAATATATACTCTAAGAAAGAAGATGTTCTGTAATAACTAAGAGAGAGCTTAAAGGTAAATAATCTATGAATGTATTGGAACAGACCAGAATCTATCAATGCACCAGCTTTCTCGGCAGAAGTACTTGTATCTGGTTCAATATGAGTCAATCTACATATTTCCTCTAACTCTGACCTCTTCTTAAAAACAAGTTCTTTCATTCTGCTAGCTTTTAGTTTCGTAAGCCTGTCCACTTCCGCTGAAGCCTGCAAAAAGACTCTTCAGTTTAGGTGCTGCATCTCCACAGAATAAATTGAAAGAATGAAAAAATAAATAAACAAAGGGTGAGGAAATAGAAAGAAACTTCGAGACCTTCTCAATCATCTCTGTTGAAAGAACACCTCGATCAATGATTTCTGTTTCTGACGTTCCAACAATAGAAGTAATCACCCTAAAACAGTTTCTCTCTTCTTTTGATGAATCCATCAAATTCCAAAGTTCAAACAGTTTAGCTACAACATCCTTCAGCTGCAATTTTGTAAAGAGTATACTATAAGTCTGAGACCAGAGTAAAGGAAGGGAAGAAATTTCAAGAACCAATAAACTGAAAAATAATAAGTACGGAGCTCATAAAACACCTTCTGAATTCTAGTTTTCCTTTCTATTTTTAACTTTAGAATGGTCTGCTCTAGGCCTTCCAATGTGCTATTGCTAATATTAGTAGATTGTTCCACCTGAGTCCCGTGCAAACTTGGATGCACATCACCCACAGTTTGGCCAAAATCCAACCCAAGCACACTACAAAGAGAATGGACCTCATTCACGCATTGCAAGACCTTTTGAAGACGGTCAGACTGAAAAGAACAGACATAAAAAAATGTAAAGAATGAGCTATAAAGAAGTATCGATATAGTAATTGATATGAGAATGCATTTTGAATATCTCAAACCCACTTATAAGTAGACTTTTCTTGTCCTCGAAGATTCTTTCATGAGTGGTATAAAAGAAATTTAAAATAAGGCAAAAAGGGTCAAGAAAAGCATTTAAATTTCCATATGTACTGCGTTTCTTAGGAGAAATAAATAAAGGGCAGGGACCACGCACATATAAGGAAAAATATTAAAAGAATTGATCATTCACAAAATTCAAAAGTCTATGGAAGTTCAAAGATCATTCTACATGATTGATCAAAGATCAGATTCTACCATAATACAAACCTTTTCCTTTTGAAGAGTTCGGAGATGTGTTTGATATTCGTTAAGTCTTCTATGTGACAAGTCCTGTTCATCCTCAACTGTTGTGATGCTTAAAGAATTACTGACAGAATGGAATCCAAAAATCTCCCCACTTATCTTCTCTATTTGAGTCTTTACATCGTCAAACTGCTTCAACCTTTCATCTTTTTTCTTCTTCAGTTCTTCAACCAAAGGTGTGATGGATGCAAGTTTCTCCTTCAGGGAAGAGGATCTCTTCTCTATCTTAATCTACAAATTCGCAGAAAAAAGTATCAGAAACACGTATCACGCAATTATATCTTTTATCCTCTCAAAGCCCAAAAGCTAACTCCTAATTATATCTTTTTAGTAAGTTCATACCAAATATCACCACTATCCTCAAATAGGTAGGTAAAAGAATCACAAACCATGTAAGTAAAACATTCCATACATATTACTCAATACAGGACAATGCTTTGCACATATTTCACATGAACAGTATAAAGGTGCTACTATCCTACATCAATATTCACAAATTCAGACAGTCCTACAGCAGCAGCCACGGCTCTTAAGATTTACTGATTGCAGCAACATCAAATAAATAATATCATTTGCGTCCTTTTTTTCATTGGCATGTTGGAGTGAGGGTGCCGGAACATGAGCAGTGGTGTAGGAGACATAGTGGAGATTGATGCTCTAATAACAACATCACACATTGACACTCTAAACTGGTGCAAGTTAAGCACCATCGCCTATGCAATTTTGAATTCATTAATAATTTTACTTTTTCTTTGTATCCAGACAGCAAACTTATGGAAATCCAGTTAAGAAATTGACTTTTGAACAAGAGCAAATTGCTTTACCGGTGAATGAATGTCATGTTCACCAAGTGAAGCCATTAGTGTCGCAAGCTCTGCTTCCTTGGCAGCAACTGTTTGATGAAAACGTGCTTTTGTGTTTGCGGCCTCATCAACCTTCCTCCTGTATACTTCTAGGCATTCCCTCTCCAGTTCCATCAACATTCGATCTTTGTCCACCTCGCTCTCCCCAATGTCGTTCCATATTTGCTGCACACATAACAGTATCAGTCAATCCAAGAAAAGAAAAGCTATAGAGAAAAAATGTAACAAATAAAGATTAAAGTGAAAGTGAAAACAGCACAGTTTGGTAAATCAACAAAATTATAAAACACTACACCAAGGTATAATAATTAAACAGTAGATAACGAAAGTAACAAGGAAAGAATAAAGTACAAGTGAAAACAACAAACAAATTGGTAATAACTTCTTATAGACACATTAATGCAAATCAACAAAACCATAAAACACTAAACCAAGCCTAAACCAAATTGTCACCAAATCAGAAACCGGTTCTCTGACCACAAAGCAACGAGATTAAAGAAACAGTGAACTGTTGTAAAAAATTGGATTATTAAAGACCAAGTCAACTCAAAACTTCATACCAACTGCTAAACTGGTAACTTCTAAAATGCATCAAGAATCCCAATTCGATGAAATTTGAAACATACAGTAAAAAAAAGCTTTCAAAATTTAGGCTAAAAAACAAGGAAATTTTAAAAAGCTGAAAAAGGGCCCTTTTCAGCTCAGGTAATCAATCTCATGAAGAAAGACAAAGCCCCTTTCCTCCGTAATAAAATAACCTACAGAGACCCTATCAGTGGTCTCCCTTTTGACACAGTGGAACAGACAAAAAGTTGACCTGAAGAGAAACACCACATCATTGGGTAGAGAATACTCAAGAAGAAGAAGAAGAAAATAAACAAAAAAGAAAAATAAAGAAAAGGGTAGGCATATCATGAACAAATAATCACGAGCAGACTCTTCATCACGAAAAAAAATAAAACACCCCGTGTCCTCATTTATTTTGCACCGACAAATTCCTCAAAACCCAGAATTCTGAAACACAAAAGAAGGAGAAAGACCTCAAGTTCTCTGAGCAAAGCAGTGCAAGTAGTACTTGTGCGGATACTGGTGCCATGTACCCCAATGGCCAGCATTGTTGACCCTCTTTCAGTGGCTCACAAGGTAGAGCTAATTTGAAAGTTACTAAGTAAGGCAGTAGTAGAAGAAAGAGTAAGATGATGATGAAAAAGAAGAAGAATAATAAGGGTCAAAGCACAAAGCAAGAAACTTTCTTCTCAGGTGAAAGACAAGAGACACGGGGTGTCTCCATTGGTCGAAACAACCTTAGCTCCCTCAGATCTAAAGCTGAAACCTTTGGTTGGTTGTTTCTCTCTCTGACTCGAACAGATTGTTTTGGCAGCCACAAAGAAAGAAAGGAAAGCAATTGTGAAAAGAGATATGACAGGATCTGTAAAGAGGGTGTGTGTTGGAGTAGGAGAAAGTGTTCAGAGGGAGAAAATGAAAATGATTGCCATTATTATTGCAGAAGAGGGAAAGCAAAATAAATGAAGAGGAAAGAGAAAAAGGGTTGTGCAAAGGCAAAGGGGCAAAGAACAAAGGAAGAGGATAATGCTTTTTTTAGGGTTTGGTGTTAGATGCTCAAATGCTCAAACATGTAGCTGAACACACAAGAGCAGGTAAAGCACCATGTATTCAAATGGATCTGTATTCCCTTCTCTATACATACATACACTCTCTCTCTCTCTCCCTCTCATGTGTTCACATTCACCAATGATTTGCATAGGTTAAAAACTCCACTCAAAAACACAAACATGGCTTCTTCTTTTATATTATTCTATTTTTATCATTACAGAACCCATGAGAATTTTGTTTTTTCTAATTTAATTTCTGAATTAAAAGGTTCAATAATCTTTTTTCATAAGAAAATTTATGTTAGTAAATGATTAATTTGACATTAAATTACATATTCATTAGTCAATTTTTCAAATTCCATATTTTTAAGACTGGGTAAGTTCAACCACTAAATTGTCACTGAACCAAAGTGGTTATTTTTTCTTAAAATTCTTTGTCGTTGTTGTTGTGTTTGTGAGGAGGGTCTCACTGAGTCGCATAGTGGGTGAGTGAGAAATTTTTGTGACAGGATAGAATCTCAACATTTGTTGTTTGGCACTCGATGTTGAGCGCGTGACTCACACTCTCTAATAAGACAAGGAAGTTGCCTTTTGAAGTTTGCGGAAGCGCGTGGGAATTGTTTGGGTTGGATTTCGCTGTGCCCCAACTAGCTGTTTTGACATCGAAGTGTTTGCGCCAAATATTTTCTTTTTCTCTTTTAATTAAATTCTTATGGAATTTGTATTTTATTTGTATGTGTTTTGTTAAATAACTATTTTTATTAAAAAATCATAAATGCCACGTGATACTATGAAAATTTAATGTAAAAAAATATTTTTTAATCAGACTCGTATAATAATAAAAAAATGTTATTAAATGAATTTAAAATATTTTAATAATTTAAAATCAAAAAACGGATATAAAGACGAGTGAATTTATAAATACGTATTTCCATTCTGTATTTAATTTTTAAGATTATTTAATATCGAAAACAAGTTCAAATACAATTTGGGTAGACAGACACAAGTTGATTTGTGATGGAAAAAAAAAGAAATAAATTAAAATGAAAAAAAAACATTTTAGGATACTATTATATTAATGACAGTTAGTTTGAATTAATATTAGGAAAAGAATTTGAAAGGTTTAAGACTAAGTTTTAATTTATATTAGATTTTTCATTTACTTTTTATTTCATTATTTTATCTTTTAAGGAATTAACACTTTATTTTTAATTAATCTTAAATATTTTATCAAGTAAAATTAGATCGAGTGGCAAGTTTGACCATGCATTAATTTTTATACGATAAAATAAATATAAATATCTTAGTAAATGTTTGAATTTTTGAGGTTTTCTCTATGATATACTATGTGCTATGATTTATTACACAGAACATAACTTATTTCTGGTTTATGAATGAAGCTTTGAACTAACACTTTAATATGATGCTATTTCTGATTTACTTTGTTGATTTTTTTATTGATATCAACTAAAACTTTTCTTCAATTGCCACCAATTTAAAAAACAATAATAATTGTTGATTACAAGTTTTTTAAATCAAAAGGCTTAATATTAGTAAAAAAGAAATGAAGTTTCTTATATTAAATAAATATTAAGATTGTTAGAAGATGATGACTTGATAAAATGATATAAACATTTTCCTCTTGCAAAAACAAAAAATGTATTACTGTTATACGTCATTGGTCTTTTAACATGTTAATGTTGATGAATATTTTCCTCTTGTAGACACAACAAATGTATCACTCTCACATTTATCATTCTCTACTGAAAGAAATGACATTGACTCCTAATAAATATATGGACTACATAGAATAAAGAAATTTGAGAACAAACATTAAACAATTACTACGGCCAAAAATTATTAAACAATATTAAAACAGAAAATAGTATCAAAATATTAATAAAAAATAACAATTTTATTGATTGTAGAATAAAACAATATAAAAAATAAACAAGGCAAATGTCAATTAAAAAATTTTAGTTCAAATTTATCAAAACAAATATTCTCAACATTGATCATGAAATCTTTAACTAATACGGAATAAAACATAACAATAATTTTAAACAACAACAATAACAAAAAATAATCATAAGATTTTAAATAAATATAACAATTTTAATCAACATATCAATAAAAAGTGCTAACTGATAAATAATTATCTTAACAATGTTTCGATGTTTGTTAAGTTGACAACAACTAAAATAAAATCGAGGAAATATAAAAGAAAGAAACATAAACTCCAAATACGAACAATTTCAAATTCTTAGTTTCTTAGATTAAATTTGATTCTTTTTATTTAGTTCAATTCATAAAATTTAAAAATATCAATTTCTTTTAATTTTCTTATCAAATTTTAGAACATTTCAATTTCACCATGAATTTTGTTTTTAAAATAAGCCCACTATCGAATTAATTAAAAACCTCGAGTTTAAGTCTTTAATTACAAACTTATTTTCAGTTTTAATCAACAAGATTGTTGAACACAAGAAAGATTATAAAAGAGAAAATGATGAAATGAGAGAAGGATTGAGTTGTTGTGTGTGTCCACATCATTTATATGATAATTTCAAAAACGAGTTTAGAAATGATTCCTTTGTTTGGTTAAGTGTCTATTATCTCTCTATCAATCTATCTTATGTGAAAGTTGCCAAGCCAACATTCGCATTATAGTACACGGACACCAAAACACACCTTCCATAATCATTCCTACTTACAATTTATACACTTTTTTATAATAAATTTTCACCTTTGCTATCTAAGTTAAAATAATGCACTATTAATGTCCTTGTTCACTTTTTTTTTCTTCGGAAGTAACTGTTATATTACACTAATTTCAACATAATTTATTTATAATCAATGTTTGATTTTCAATATTTTTGAAATAATATTATTAAAGTAGTTATTGTTTCATTTTGGAATTCTCAATTTTTGTCACGATTTTATTTAAAAAACATACATCAAAAAATGGAAAGAAAAATACATATTTAAATTATATGATTACTCCATTCTTAAAATATAAAATTATTATTTTAAAAATATCAATTTTTACAGGTTTATATGTTTATAATTTCTTAATCTTTAGTAAAAAATTAGAATTAGTCACTTTTCGAAATTTTTATCCAATTTAGTCCCTTAACTTTAGAAATGTGTATATTTAGTCATTATAACAATGTTAAGTTTATTTAATGTTTCAAACATATTTCAGGATAGTATTTAAACTATTTACACTATTTTATACATTTTTTTTCATTATTAGTTAAGAAATATATTTAAAACTTCAAATAAACTTAACAAAACTTAGTTAAAATGATTAAATTCACACAATTTTAAAAATGTAGACTAAATTAGTCCAAAGTTTAGAAAAAAAAACTAAAATCAACTTTTACTAAAAACCAAGATACCAAAATTATATTAAACCCATTATTATATAATATCATAACATTTTAAAATATAATAAAATTTAATAATAAAGATATTGGTAATTATGTTTCGAATTTCCAAAAGATTGAGATGATGAAGCAAAATAATTGTAATCTAAAAAGTGTTTAATTTTGATTTTGAAAATGTTGAGGAAGCACATGACTAGCTAGTAGTATAGTACTGTTATTATTTTCTCTTGTGTTAGTTACCGTTAAACAGACACATATTTTTATATAGCAATATATGTCTATCCACATGAGGAAACCCTATTATAAGTAGCATACTTTATGAGCAATTTTTTTTTTTCATTTGCCTAGTTTTACCCTTTCCTTAAAATTATTTTATTCAGAAATGCCAACTTCTAAATGATCATGAAAAAAAAGGTAGAAGTGACCAGAAATTTAAAATTACTTCTGCTGTGTTTTCAAACTTTTGAAAACAATTACTTCTTTAAAACATAAAAATATACACAATACATATAATCAATCTTATTTTTTATTTAATATAACACATCTTTATTTCAAAGTAATTTATTTTTACTACTAGAGTCACCAAAACAAAAAAAAATGTTTGTTGAAAAAGTAATTTAATTTATTTCAATATCTTTTAATTAATATGCTATAGACTATTCTAACTAATTTAGGGTTTGTAATTTATTTATTTTTTTATCATTATTATTTCTTATATTTTAACATTTTTTTTTTTGTATTTTTAACTTTTTTATCTTTTCTTATCTATAATTTTATATTAAAATCTGTAAAAAGAGAAATTCAATAATACAATGGTTTAAATTCAAAAATAAAGAAAAAATTTATGAAAACAAATAAAATTATAATTAATTAATAATCATTAGATTTAGTAGTTTAGATAAAATGAATTATTTAAATGAAAATGTATATTACATGACACTACATTTTGGTCTAAAAACTAATTTTAATTATTTTTTATGAAAACAAATTTTAATTATTTTATGAAAAAAAAAATTGAATTATTTTTAATTATGAAAACAAATTTTAATTATTTTTTTTTAAAATATAAAATTATAATTACATGACACTACATTTTGGTCTAAAAACTATAAATTCTATATAATAAAACTTATATAGTTATGCTATTTTATGCCATTTTATATTTAGTAATTAACTTATCTGTTATTAACTAACATCTCAACTAATTACTAATTAAATTATAAGTGGAAACATACTACCAATATTAGTTTATGGTCTTTAAGAATGACAACAGAATGGTAGTTTTAAGCCATAATAATTTGCAGTTTTAGGTTAAAATGGGAATGTGCATTAATGAGTTTATGATTAATACAAAATTGAAGGAAAGTACAAGTCACACAAGTACATATGTTTAATTCATTCATTGCTAAATAATGAGAAATAGAAGTTACCACCTTATCTACCATAAATCATATGCCATTAAAACAATAATATATTTTTGTTTTCTTTATAAAAACAGTGTAAATAATGTAAAATAAAATACTTCTATCATTTAATATTTTATTTTTGGCTTAATATTCCAAACTCTATCTTTCACTTATCACTTTCTCGTTAATCTTGTTATCATGAATTTTGCCTTTCAGTTTTGAAAATATTGTGATTTTGTCCTTATGTTGTAAGAATGGGGGATGTGCAACTTCACCTTCCATATGGTATCCTAAAAAATAGTGACATTTTGTTATTATTATTACTGTAATTATTTTTTAGTTATTACAATTATTATTTTTTTACCATTACTCATTTATCACGGTTAGTACCCTCAAAATGGGTCGTAATTCGCGAGTAAACCTGACTCACCATGGATTTGAGTTGGGTTAGATTTGAAAAAAATATAATTTTTTATGCGGATTAGTTTTAACCCGGTTCATCCGGGTTGAACCCGTGGTGAGCCGGATTAACTCACCAACCCACCTAATTTAATTTAATAAATTATTATTTTGTGTAATGTAAGACCCTAGAACCTCAAGAATTTACCATATTGTAAAAAGTTCAAGTTATAATGTAAAATGAAATGCTGTCAGGTTTGACATGGTTTACTATTTTAATTATAACTTTTTGTAGAAAATATCAACCGAGTTGATTCTTGTTTTATTGGAAACTAGACTCAAAGAGCTTCAATTTGACTACTCATACGCATATTTTGGACTTCGGGAAGGGGTCTAACCGAGCTGGGGAAAACGTGACAGTTTTGCTGTCCAGGGGCTAGCGTCCAATCTTAATTATAGGTGTATTTTTACAAGTTGCGACTTTTTGGAGTGGGTAGGTTGTGTTCTGCATTAGGAGAACATTTTGGGACCCTTTGGAGACTTTCCTACCATGTTTAAGGGCTGGAAAATGGTTTAGGATGGTCCATTGGTTGTTTATTATTGCTAAGTGCCAAGTGCATGGGTCCTTGGTTGTCTAAGGCATCTTCTTTTAATTCCAAATCAGATTTGGAGTTTTGGGGGAGAGTGGAGAGGTCCTTGGTGGTAGGTGAACGAAAATCCTAAGTGTCCTAAGTGTGGAGGCTGACTTGGTCTAGCAAGGAGGAGAGGAGTTGCTCTCTTTGAAGAAGAGTTTAAGGTGTTTTAGTCTTCATGAGGTAAGGGAGCTAACTCAACTTAATTTCTAGAATTTTGTGGTTAAAAGTATGGTTCCAATTGCTTGATTTTGATGTAGGGGAGCTAATCCTTTCTTGTTATGATCATGAATATGAGTATGAATATGTTAAAATTTGGTAATGGTAGTTATCTATTGACTTGTGTAAAATTTGGGTTTCACGATTATAATTTCTTATTTTCGAGTTACTGTGGTGAAAATTTTCTATTAATTGTTTTCACCGTTGGATTTAGCTAAAATTTTAGTATTTGAATCCTAAGACCTATTACTAAACTTTGACCGTTTGGATTTGAAAATAGAAGTCTGTAATTGGAGAAATAAATCCTGCAAGTTTGAGTAAATTAGTTACCCCTGCAGTTCTGTTACTGAGTTGTCTCGGTAAAATATAGATTCTGACCTATTTAACTGTTAGATCAATCTCAAAATGTGATATATGATTCTTAGGACATATTACTACACTTTGACCGATCGGATTTGGAATTGAAGGTCTATGTTTAGAGAAAGAAATTTCGAGAGTTTGAAATATTTGATGAACACTGAAATTCTGTTCTTAAGTTATAATGGTAAATATTTCATATATATTCCATTTACCGTTAGATTGAGCCCAGACTTTAGTATGTAGTTCATAAGACATATTAAGTGATCTTGACCGTTCAGATTTGGAATTAGATGTCTGTGATTAGAGGAATTCATTCCGCATTTTGAGTTTAACCGAGAACCACTTAAATTTCTGTCTCTGAGTTACTTCGGTAAAATCTCCATATCTACTTAGATAACCGTTAGATTAATCTGAAATTTTAGTATGTTGTTCCTAAGAGATAGTGTCATACGTCGACCGTTCGGATTTTTGATCGGAGTTACAGATTTAGAGATATTAATTTCGTATCTTCTCAGGGATCTCAATATTGCTTAATTTATGTTTTTGGATCATTTATACAAAATTGATGATTTCCGCATCATTAACCGTTGGATTGGACTGAAAAGCTTACCATATGATCCAAACATGTTGTTGATTAGTTTGATTGGTTCAGATCGTCGATAAATAATATGTTGAAAAAGGTAATTGGGTTAATTTGTGCTACTTTGGTAAGTAGGCAGAATTGAAACTCAGATATGTTGATTGGTTATTATGTGCTTGTTGAGCATGATTGGTTTGGGATTAGTGGTTGAGATGGCATGTGATTGGTTATGAATGATATGTTAGGAAAATGTAATTTGGTTAATTTGAGCTACATTGGTAAATAGACAGAAGGGAATTGAGAAAAGTTCACCAGTTCTCTTATGCTTGTTGAGTATGATTAGTTTTGGATGGGTTGTGGTTGATTATGAATAATTTGTTGAAATAATGTAAATGATGTTGGTTTGCGCTACTTTGGTAAGTAGGCGAGTAGATGTTGGGTCTGCGTTACTTTGGTAAGTAAGCAGGGTGATTTGCGCTACTTTGATAAGTAGGCAGGATGAGATGATGAATGAAGAGATAAAGAGAATGATATAAATCGGGCTACTTTGATAAGTAGGCAGATTAACTATACTGTGCTACTTTGGTAAGTAGACAGTATTGTCTTGTTGCGCTACTTTGGTAAGTAGGCAGAAGAACTTGGTTTATGCTACTTTGGTAAGTAGGCGAATAATTTATACTGTACTACTTTGGTAAGTAGACAAGATTGTCTTGCTGTGCTGCTTTGGTAAGTAGACAGTATTGTCTTGCTGCGCTACTTTGGTAAGTAGGCAGAAGAACTTGGTTTGTGCTACTTTGGTAAGTAGGTAGAAGAACTTGGTTTATGCTACTTTGGTAAGTAGGCGAATTAATTATACCGTACTGCTTTGGTAAGTAGACAGTATTGTCTTGCGATGCTACTTTGATAAGTAGAGAGAATAACTTGGTTTGTACTACTTTGGTAAGTAGGTCGGATGAGGTGAAGTTGTAACACTTTGATAAGTGGAATAGTAAAATTGTTGAGCAATGATATTGTGATAATATGTTGAATGGGTGTGCTTAACTGTATTGAATACTGTGGATGTATTATTAACGGATTGTGAATGGATTGTATGCTTGTTTCAGTTAGCTCACCCTGTTGTTTGTGTTTGTGCATGTGAATGCGATGATCGTATAATGTGTGATGTTATACGGGAGCAGATTATATGACAGAGGAAGATGAAGCTGTGAAATGCGGGGATTTGCGAGTGGGGAATCTAAATGGGGGATTTCAAATGCATTTAGAAAGTTCTTATGTTGTTAGAACTGCATATGTTTAATTTTCTTAATTGGATTGGAGATCAAAATTATTTGGTTTAAACTCAATTTGAAATGTAGATTTCAATGAAAGGTATCAGACGATATTAGTTTTGAAACTATTTTAAAATTTACGCTTCCGCATGCTTTTGGAAAAGCAGTGTTGTGTTTTGAGAAACGGTGTCACCCTCTCAGGATAAAATATCGGGGCGTGACATGTAACACCTTTTTTATTATATTGTAGATGAGGATAAAAAAACAATATTTTAAGAGAGAAAAATATTATAAATTTATCTATTCAAAACTCTAATATTATAAATGGACAAGTGATACAAAAATTATCAATATTAAAAACTTATTTGTCGTCTTTTGCACTTATTTTTGGATTACGCTTGAAATGTATGATATATATTTTTATTTTGAATTGTCTTTGCAGTTTAATATCATTTTAGAGTGAAATTTATTTAGATTTGAATTAAAAAAGTTATATATTTTTTTATTTAAAAAAAACTTATAATTAAGTGAGCTAGTGAGCCAACCCGTTTAACCCACCAAACCGTGATGGATCGAGCCGAGTTCAAATTTTTTCAACTCGCTAATAAGTAAGTGGGGTTGGGTTGACTAACTAAGTGACCAACCCGTGGTGGGTGAGGCCAGATCGAGTCGGGTGTTTTGACAGCTCTTCACGGTCTTCTAATTTTAATATATATTTAATTTGATTTAATTAGTAACGTGGTTTCTATATTTACATCATTAAGTTTTTATTTTTAGAAGAAAACTCAATATAATGTTTTATATTGAATTTACGTTAATATTATTTAAAAGCATTACGTATATAAAATATATGTATGTCACGTAATAAAATGTATGTCACTTTCTATATTAAATTCTTTTTAATAATATTTTAATACATGGTAAATTCAAATTTTGACATGTGATTACTTCAAACGAACAATTTAATAGAAAATGTCACAAGCAAAAATAGAGATTTAATTGTTTTCTTTTAAATAAAGGTGTGACTATGTTAATAAAAATATAAAAATTACAATAAATATAAAATGAAATTACTAATTCTAAAATTGAATAGAATTTTCAATGAGAATTGCCTAAGGGTGCAGGCAGAGGTGTGTGATGCATATAGCAAACAGCATACCTGATGCCAAAGTAAGGGTTGACGTTTATCTACTAACATATATATTTAATTCAAAATTATGATTATTGGGTTTGTTAGATTAGGTCTAACATCATTGGTTGTTGATTGATGATATAATTTTATGTACATTCTGAAGCTAAGGATAAGAATGCAATATGCAAGACAAAACGACCATAGCTGGCTGCCAATGTATCATATGGACCCCTCTCTCAAACTCAACTTCTTCATAAAATCATTCATACTTTTCTATTTGCCCCACCCAATCAATCATCATTTCTCTAATTTATTGTGCTGCTTTTATAAAATTCTCAAAATCTAACCTTTTCTCTTTTGCTTTATGTATACAACAAACTCTACAAATTGTAGCCAAACAAACATGTAACACCATCATGTAAACCTAAAATTAGGTACATACTGTGAAATTTTTTTAAATTCAATTCAATCTTATAAAATCAAATTTGTATCTAAATATATAATATAAATATGTTTTGTTTTTAATTAATATAAAATTTTTAATACATTTTTTTATATTAAAATATATACATATTAATTATAAGATTAAATATTATTAATGAATAATTTTATAGTAGATAACATGATAATTTTAATTGAGTAATTCCAATATAATATTAAAAAATAGAATTTAATATTATAAAACTAATTTGTAAAATGAAATTTATATCAACTTATATATTATAAATCTATTTTAGTTCTTGTAGATATGAAATCTGTAACAATAATTTACCTCTCATGTGATTTTTCTAATATTTCCGTAAGAAAAACTATATTAATCTTAAAAATAATACATAAAATGAAGTCCATGCAAATTACATAAATAAAATACAAATACATATCATAATATCAACTAACTTATTATATAAATTTAAAAGTGTTGTTGTAACTAAATGGAAAGGCTAAAATAAGTTGCATTAAAAAAATGCATGCCATTGTATTTTGATTCATCATCTTCTTCCGAATAATTACAAAATGCGTATATAACCAGAAGTGATCGATGAGATGTCGTACCTAAAAAGGATTGCATAATTTAAACAGTGTTAAACATTTCGATGGAGGTTTATGCAATCTTTGACTTTCTATCCCGACTGATTTTTTTATTCTATAAAATTGCTTGCCCTATGTTTTGGTCAACCGAGGTATTTTTGTGTTTTAAACTTGTAAAATACAAATTTTGTTTGATTAATTAGTCATGAACAGTTTTAATTAAAAATCTAATGAAGGAATATATTAGTTTTTTTATATGTAATACTGAACTTCTCATTTTTAAATTACAATGAGAGCGATGCCATTGCATCAACTTCCGACAATGAAAGTATTTAATGAGTGGATGTTTCAAACTAAATAAGTAATTAAAATTTGTGATTAATTATGGTGGAAAACTGATAACCATGCATGTGTATGGTGCCTGCTTAAGAAGGGAAGCTTAAGTTTATCACCAAAAATTAATTAGTGACAAAGATAAGGGTCACGTCCAAAAAGGATATGTAACTAATTTTCAAGAACAAAAAGAAGTATAAAGTTATAAATATACTATTTTTTATGCTCGATGAATCTAAAATTGAAATCAGAATCAGGTTATGATGAAATTTGTAAATGAATCGGGTCACATTTCTACAATTGGCTCGAATTTCAAGATGAACTCTAGGCATCGACAAATTTCATTTATGTAACATTGTTCTTCAATAGTTGATGAATGAGTTGGGAAAGCCTATTGAATTGTTCTTTTAAGTTTTTGATCAATTTTGGTCGCACACAACACAAATGATGTGGAGACATTAAATAATATATTTACTCATTAATTTTGTTATTTTTAAATTGTTGTCCTAAATAATGGAGTTATTTTCTTTTCTTTTGATACATTATTATAATCCTATTATATTTTTTTTATGAAATAAGTCTAATTTAATTTTATAAGTGACTAAAGTAAATATGACATGAATTAATTTTTACCCAAAAAATATTATAAGAAAATTATTAAATAAATTAAAATCTAAAATTTTGATAATTAATGTGACATCCCATTTAATAATATAAAATTACTAAATAAGATATTATAAATTTTGATAATATACAAATAGATATATAAAAACATATAAAATATTAATATAATTATCTATTTTAATAACTATAGTAACATAATATATATACACAACTGAAAACTACAAAAGTTATTCAAAAGGAAAGAATCTCTATACATAACAACTAGATAAAACTATACAACTATGCCTCCATCATATATTAACACTTAACTCATCATCTATTCACACTGAAAATAATTGCAAAAGTACCACAAAACATAAAAGAAGAGAAAGCACGATAAAACATTCACAAAACTGAGCACTCAACATTTGAAGAAAAAATGTTTCTAGACTTGCATAACCAAACTTGCGCTCAACGTCACACTAGTACCGCTCAATGCTATGTCAGATTACAACACACTCAAATTTGTGATTTAAGTGAAATGAAACCCAATCAATTGCTCAAATAGGTATTGTTTTTCTAGAAAAATGGTTCAACATAATTTTTATACCTTAAACTTATATCAATTTGTACAATTGCTCAACTATTCAGTTCTCTCAGTCACAATAGTCAAAACCATAAGTAAAACTCAATTAAATTCTCAAGCCATATCATTTAATTCAAACACTAACGTCAATTAGATTCAATAAGGATCAAAATTATCAAACTCACACATATTACAACAACTAGCTTCCCTTACCTAAAAGGTAACTAAACAACTTGATGACCCCTAAAACACTCTTAAAGGCATATATAGCTCAATTTGTCTTTATAAACATCACAAACACAATCAAGACACATCATTAGAATCATTGATCAACAAAGACTAGCAAAAAAAAAACACAAACACTACATGTGAGTTAAAAAGGGTCACATGCAAAAGAAAAATCAACTGACTTTTACCTCTTTTTCATCTCAAATCTACTCCTCCAAATCCATACAAACTAAGAGAATGTCTTATATAAAATGTTATTTTTAATTAAAAAATGTAATTACGAATTTTACACATCAAATTCTTCCGCCGCAAACATTAAATATTGGACATAAATAACTCTTTTTCCACTAACAATGAAATCCAATCTCATTTGTGTGAAACAATGTGCTATACTAACGTGCTTGAAAACAAGTTGAACAAAAATAGTACACATGTTACTAGGCCAAACAATGTGAAACATGTGCATTGTTTCCCAAAATTAAAATACTTCTTTAACTTAAAATCTTAATTTTTCCTTCGCGATGTGAATTCATTTCAGAAACAAGGTTTCACAGGTCATTAATTAGTATTAAAGAAAAAAAAGCACAAACTAAATACAGAAAATAGTTATATATGTATAATGGGTATATTTATTTTGATACCTAACAAAACTTGTATACACACTATACATTAATTTTCCCCTTCAATCTTTCTCCTTTTACAAATACAAATATTTTTAATGACCAAAATGTTTTTAAAAGTGGGTTGTCAGAATTAAAACAAGTGCTGTCAAAAATAAATTTTCCATGTATAATATATATATGTATAATAATATATATATATATATATATATGTATATATATATATATATTACACGTGTAAGTGTGTCTATAAATACAATTGTCCCATTTCCTTTTTTTTTTCTCAGGTGTTGTGGATACATTTTGGAAGGCAACAAAAGACAAACTTTCCTGTTTCATCGAGATTCAATTAGAATAAAGAGTTATATTACCCTGAAAAAAAGTACTACACGTAACTAATACAATACCTAATTAATATTAAAAAACGAATTTTATTTTTTTGTCTATTTGGTGTCTTAAAAAACATCTGAAGGAAATAATTATTTTTGTTGTGTCGTGTTGTTGTTGACAAAGAGTAAAAGAAAATGAAGAAAACGAAAGCTACTTTTGTGGTACACTGCATGAAAGATCTTCATGATGACAGATGATGGTATGAGGAAGTTCGTGAATGAGAAGGGCATGGGGACAACCAAGGACACTGAACAACACCATGCAAGAAGATTGAGCAGAGATAGAGAGAGAGAGAGAGAAAGAAGTATCCATACACATGCAGAAAGGTGAAGAATGGAGCTTTACGTAGCAGGCAATTATTCTGGCTCAGCTTTGTCCATCCAATTATAAGAAGGAAAGAGAACATGACAAAATACCTGTCTTTCTCTGTTGTCTCCACTTCCTAATTCTAATCAACAGACAGACAAACAACACTTACTTCATATTCCTAACCAAAACCAATCTATTTATATACATTCACCATGTCGAATGCTCTATCTGTATCCAAAGTAAAAAAATAAATGAATTTAAGATTAATTTTATTAAATAAATTGATGAATTTGTGTGGTGGGGTTTTGAATTTAGGTGGGAAGAGATATATTGGGTATAAGTTGGAATGATTAGCCGACAAAATCAATGAAAAGCAGAAAATTATGGAATTGGTTATTGTGGAATTGACAAGTTATTGGTATAATTTGAGAAAAGAAACCATCATTGATGTAATATATCAAAGATATAGCTAAGAGGGTATGAATAGCTCACTTGCCCACCCTTCCACATCTTATGTCTATATTGAATATATACCATACATAATCATTCTGTGTGATGTCTTTTTTTCTTCTCTAAACCTTATCTGTAATCTATATCCATCATTTATTTAAAAATAGTAGTTTTTATAATACTCATAAAAATTCTTGATGTTGTTAATGATAAGAATAAAACTTTAAATAAACAAATATGATCTAAATTAATTCGTATAATTACTAATTATTTTTTTTATCGATAAGATATTTAATGTTTTTTTAGTAAGAGTTATATATTTCCATAGAAGACGACAACCGTTTCTTGAAATCACATATGTCACCCCAGGTAGTGGTGGGCAAATAGAACTGAACTGCACTGTACTACTAAAATTTGTACTGAACTAAAAATTAATTTGTCTAAACTGAACTGTAAAACAGTTCAGACAAACTGAACTGTAAACAGTTCAGACAAACTGAACTGAACTGTTTTTTGTTTTATCAAACTGGACTGAACTGAACTATAATAAATTGTACTAAATTACAATATAAACTAAACTGAACTACTAACTATACTAATTTTAAACTAAACTAGTAACTATACTAATTTTAAACTGAATTGTACTAGTTTTTAAACTGAATTGTACTAGTTTTAAAACTAAATAGTATAACAATACACGTTCTTTTTAATTGAAATTTATTTTAATATTTATTTTATTTTATTCATAAGTGTCTTACAAATTAACTTTTTAATTATTTGATATTATTATTTTCTATTTTATTTATATTTCTTTTATTATTATATGTGTATGGAAATTATTTTATTATTTATTTATTTTATTTATTTTATTTTTTATTTTTTTATTTATATTTATTTTGTCATGAATATTATTTTACTTTTATATTTATTTTTTTAATTTTTTATTTATATTTTTTTTTTGTTTTATATGTGTATATAATTCATTTTATCTTTTTATCTACTTATTTTATTTTAAAATAATTTTTTATTTATATTTATTTTGTTCTTCGTAAAATTTTTTTATTAATCAATTATTTATTATTTATATTTTATTATGTAAAAATTAAACTAATATTTATTAATTATTATAATATAATATTTCTATAATATTAATTATTTTTGCTACATTACTATTTTTTTATGATATTTCATTATATATTCATTTAATTAAATTTAACGTTAAAAAATATATTTTAGTTTTAATATGTAAAATACTATCATTTAAAAATAATAATATTGATATTTATTTTAAAGTAAGTTGATTTTTAAAATAAATAGTTATTTTAGTGTGCGCTTACACACATTTTAATATCATTAAAAGTTTTTTTAATATATTTTTACATATTTAATAATATGTTAAAGAATATAATATATTTAAAGTATTATTTTTTTTATATAGTCTTTTTTTTATGATTTATATTACTTAATCATTTAATAAAATTAAATTTAAAAAAAAATATTTTACTTTTATTACATAAAATAATATTATTTAAAAAGTAATATACGTTTATTCATAAAAAAAATATAAAAATTTATGATAAAAAAATTTTGTCTTAAAAAATTTATTATTAATTTTTTATTTGAACGATTTCTCTTATTAATATTAACGTTTTCTTAGCAAGACGGAACAATTGAACTGGAACTAGAGAAGAGAAAAGAGTAGATACAGTTCTCACATTTAACTGAACCGAAACTGTTATATGTTCAGTTTTTAAAAACTAAACCATAAAATAGTATACTCAACTTTTAGTAAAAGTGGATCAGTTTTTTTAAGTATAATATAATATAGTTAACTATAGTACAGTACAAATCAGTTATTTTTGCCCAGCCCTAACTCCAGGCACTTCTCCAAATCCCGTAATTACAACAGAGAAATTAGAAAATATTTTTTAATCTTTAGCTCAATATTTTTTAGTTAATCAAAACCAAGATTCAAAGAACTTAAAATTGTTTTCCTCTTATTTATATATATATATATAGTTGCATTACTTTATTTTGTAGAAAAATTGATTACTTGGATGATATGAAGTGAATTTTATTTCTTGTTCACTGTAACCCAATAGACGTTCACTCTTGCCATGTTAAGTAGTAATGAAAAATAAGTCCAAAATAAAAAACGTAAACTTTTATTTTTAAATATTATTTTTATATGTTAGAAAGTTTTGATTATAAATAATGTTAATTTAGAATATATATATATATATATATATATATATATATATATATATATATAAATCAGTTTTATAGGTTGAATTAAGATTTAAAGTTTACTTTTTAATACAGTATTAGAATTCTTAATAAAATTTAGTATAACAAGATTTATTATTTTTTGAACATATTATTGTATCTATTATCGAATCATTATGATATTATTCATTAATGTATAGTGTTATACACAATTAATATATATATATATATATATATATATATATATATATATATACTTTGGTATGAAAAAGTGTATTAGAAATTGTAAGGGCCTCTTTTCTTAGTGGTGGGGGACACCCACTTGCATGATTGGAGTGGAATTATTGGAGGAAGGGAGAAAAGGAAAGGGGGCATTTTACGGGGGAGGCTTGGCAAAAAGGGGGCTCTCATTATTAGCATGTGAGAAGGAGAGAGAGAGCAGCAGAGGGAGGGAACCCTTCTCCCGTTTCCAGCCGTACAAAGGGCACCCATGGGAAGCTGTACCAACTTCAGAAATACTCAGAGGAGGTTTTGGGTTCTGTAAATCCGGGAGGAGTGGTAAGCCTTGTTACTGAATCTGGGAGAGAGGTGAAGTTCAGAGTTACTGGAGCTGCAAAGAAGCCTTAGTGCTGCAAGTCTTGGGAGAGATAAATTCAAGAAGGGTGTTGGATGCTGATTCTGAATTTCTGGAAGAGTGAAGAGGTTTGCTGCAGATCTAGAAGAGGTGAAGCAGAGAGCGTCTGAAGTTGCAGTTGCAGGTCTTGAGGAAAATAGATTCAAGATCTAAGGAAGTCTTCAAGAGGTAAGGGGAGCTAGATCTTTTTCTATGAGTTGTATGAACAATACATGTGTTGATCTTTGTATGAATTGTATGCTGGAAATTTGTGACTGTGGATGTGGTTGGGTTGAAATGATATTTGAGATTGGTATGTTGATATTTGTATTCTGTTGGAGGGGTGATCAAGTGGAAGGTAAGGAAAGTATACACTGTTTTGAACAAGCTGATAGAGTTTTGGGTCACTTTGAGATGAAGTGAGGTAGTGATTTTGGGGAGTAAGGATTTTGAGTACATGTGGGTTATTGGGATATCTTAGGTAAGTCATTTGTGACTTGTTAGAGTCATCGAACTGATCAAAACAGGTGCAAAATGGTTGCTGTCAACTGGTATGGGGCTGGACGACTTCTGGTTCGCGTCCGGCGCCCCCGGTGGCGCCCAGGCGCGAGAGTCTCGCAGAAAGTCGCGCCCAAGCGCCCCTCTTGTGGCGCCCGGGCGCGAGATGTTCGCAGAAAGTCGTGCCCAAGCGCCCCTTTTTGGCGCCCGGGCGCGAGGTGTTCGGAAAAAGTGACTTTGTCTTTGTTTTTGATAGTTTTTGGGGTTCCGGGTGTCCGTTTTGGACGTTTCTTAAGTCGTTTTGGAGGTTTTGGACCCTTCCGAAACTGTTGGTGATGGTTTCAAAGCCATTTTCTTTGTCTAAGTATGAGTTACGGGGATTTGTATTGTTTAGTGGTTCTCTTGAGACTGTTATTGTTTAGTAATGTGTATTGGATTGATTAATGTTGTTTGCTTAACAGATTTTTACGTATGTGGGATGTTGGAATGCATAGTATGATGTGATTTATGTGGGAAGTATGTAAATGTATGAGGTATGCTGGATTGGTTGTGATAATATAGTGATATCTGGTTATTCATGGCTTGGGTTAAGGTTCAAGGTAACAGTATGATTCATGGACGTAATTCCATGATCCTCAAGGAGAGGATACATGGTGGTGTTTTGGGGTTGTATAGAATGATTACATGGTAGCTCAGTTTTGGGGGTCATCCTGAATCTCCAATGGTCTTTCTTCTCATGTAGAGAGGATTGAACATGTGGTGAGGAGTAGCAGGAGGTCCTAGTCTTGGATGCTTCCATATGATCCAAGGTGAGTAATAACGGATTAACCTCGTGATTGTGGCCGGGCGGGAGTGCCCAAATGTTCCACCAGGCGGGAGTGCCTAATGTTCCACCAGGCGGTAGTGCCTAATGTTCCACCAGGCGGTAGTGCCTAAAGTTTCACAAGGCGGGAGTGCCAGGGCGGGAGTGCCCAAGTTTCATAAAGCCACCACGAGTGCAAGACTCGCCATAGCTCGGTAATCATTCTAGTCCGGACGAGTCGGTTTATAAAGGAACAAGTCGGGGTATAAAGTAGCAAGTCTTGTGATGTCAGTTTACCATGTGTGGATGAATGTTTACATGTCATGGAAATATGTGAAATATGGATCAATGAGTATGCTTTAATTGTTCTTTTATATGAATCTATGAATGATTGCATGAATTAACTGTGTTGTATGTATAACATGCTTTTTATATCTAGCTCACCCTTGCATTGTTTGTGTTGTGTGCCAATTTGGATATCTTTCTTTGGCGATGATCATCCACTTGGATGGGAGCAGATGCTGTCGAGGAGAGTCCTTTGGATCAAGAGCTAGAGGTTGCTGATGTTGCAGAGTAGTCTTCCTAGAAATCTCCTGATTGAACACTTGTAGTGATCAATCCTTTCAACTGTTCAAGTTTAAATTTTCGCTCATTTTATTTGGATGATTGTAATTTAACAATTAAATTACACGTCATATTCTGACTGTTCTCTATATTTGAATGTTGACGTCTTTATTATATAATATTGGTTATTATATAATTGGGATGTTACATTAATGGTATCAGAGCAGTTCTTCCTTAGAAACCTATAGGTTGTGGGTTTGCCATGTCTTCTCTGTGAAGAATTGAGTGTAAATGGTATGACTTACCATTTCCCCCGAGTCTATATAGTAAGGTGTGTATCTAACTAGAAGTTTTAAGAACAGAAAACGTCTTGATAAGAGTAATGAGGGTGCACACTCATGACTTTTACCATAGATGGTTTTCCTTTCTTAAATCTGACGGTTTGAGGTAAGAATGAGTTAGAGTTTTAGTGTTGTTTCTTGTAGAAATTCCTGTCTTGCTCTTGCTTTTGTGGTAGTGTATTGTGCTCGATAGTAGTAGAGGAATGCATATTCAAGTGCAACTTGAGTTGTATACCTTTATTGGAATTGGTTTAAGCCTTTGAGACAAGTTCTTGTCTCGAAGATAGGAGTTAGAAGACTAAAAGTTAAGCTTCGGAGGACGAGTGAAGATATTGGAGTTTAGAAGTAATGTTATGAGTGAAGAAAATTTCAGAAAAAAAAAAAGTCAGAAGATCTTATATCGTACGTTCGCAAGAAGTTCAGAGATTAGATTTAGAGAAGCTTTGGATAAGCATGGTTGTAACAAGGTTTGATAAATGAGTTGGGTTTAGTATATCAGTGACGTCAGTAGTCAGAAGAAAGGGGAGTGTGGGTGAAAAAGGGAGTGATGTTGTGAGAGATTGGTAACATGAATCTAGGTATCAGTGATGGTTGGAATCTGAATAAGAAGGTGGTGGATGACCTAAAGTTTAAGTTAAGAAAGGAATAGGAAATTCTATAGTGGATTAAGGGGAACAAGTATCAAGAAGGAAGTAGAAGGAGAATATTTCGAGAGGCAGTCAGATAAGGCAGAACATGAAGTCTTTGAAGAAGAATGATGTATTGTTAGGATCTTAAGTGAAAAATTTGAAGGAGATGATCAAGTTTTCTCAACAAGTGGATGATTCAGAGTCAAGTTTAGTTGGATGTTTCAAGATTAGTAGTTCACATAGAAGAAAGGTTTGAGCATAGGCTAAGATGAAAGGTTTCAAATGATGAAGACGAAGGTATGTCTCTGTCAATCAGTGTCTTGAGACAAGACCTCATAGATGATGATGGTTGCTTCTTAGTGTTATCACCTATGGAAGCGACTCAGGTTTCAAATCATGCGGCGTAGGAGAAGAAGATAGTGACGTATGCATCAAGACAACTCAAGGTTCATGAGAAGAATTACCCTACTCATGACTTGGAGTTGGCAGCTGTAGTTTTTGCTTTGAAGAATTGGAGACACTACCTGTATGGTGTGCAATTTCAGGTGTTCAGTAATCATAAGAGCCTGAGATGTCTCTTTGATCAGAAGGAGCTTATCATGAGGCAAAGGAGATGGATGGAGTTCCTTAAGGATTATGACTTTAATCTTTTATACCATCCTGGGAAAGCCAATGTAATGGCAGATGCATTGAGCAGAAAGGCAGTACATATGTCTTCATTGATGATCAGAGAATTAGAGCTGGTAGCAAGTTTCAGAGATTTGAGGTTACAAGTAGAATTTGAAGCTGACAGCATCAGATGCAGTAATTTGGTGGTATCCAATGACTTGTTGAGGAATGTTAAAGAAGAGCAGTCGAAGGATATTGAACTCGAGACGTCAGCTAGTTTGATTGGAACTGAACAAGGAAAAGATTTTTGTCTTAGGGACCGACGGTATTTTGAGATTCAAAGGCCGAGTATGTATCCCTAGCAGCTCAGGATTGAAGAAGTTAATCATGGAAGAAGGTCACAAAAGCCATTTTAGCATGCATCCAGGTATGACGAAGATGTATCAAGATCTCAAGAAGTCCTTCTGGTGGTCGGGTATGAAGAGGGACGTAGCACAGTTTGTGGCTTCTTGCTTAATTTGTCAAAAAGGCAAAAGTAGAACATCAAAGACCTGGAGGTTTGTTGCAACCGTTGGAGATTCCAGAGTGGAAATGGGATAACATCGCGATGGACTTCGTTACCCATTTGCCACGCACTATTCGGAAGCATGATGCAATATGGGAAATAGTGGACCGATTGACCAAGATTGCTCACTTCTTGGCAATTGATTTGAGAATGTCTATGACAAAGTTGGCTCAACTATATGTTAAGGAAAAAAAAAAGGTTTTAGAACAGATGATAAAGGGTGGTTGTAGTATAAGTTGCTAAAGAGGGTATCAAGAATGATCAGAGAAATTTGGGTTGGTTGAGATGTTTAGAGTTATGAAGTTGCATGTTGTGATAAAGTTAATTTTCTTTGGGTATGGTTTTATGGTGATGTTTAGTGTTCGGCTGAGTTTGATCAAGAGAGAAGTGGATATTGAATGATGGAATGCAGAAGGCAGTAAGTTAGTAAGTTCAGATAAGGTCAGAGGATTGGTATTATTGGTTAAGAGTATCTTGAGGTTTAGAGGATTAAAGATAGGGTTTTTATTTTGACGACTCCGAGTTGAAGAGGACAATCCTTGAAGAAGAAGGTTTTAAGTTAATTTGGACGGGATGAGTGCAAGAAGAATTATGAGGGATGTGGCGTTTGTGGAGTTAATCTAAGAGCTCAAGTTTGAAGTTTATATGGAGTGGTTCCTTGACAAGGAAGGAGAATGAAGGTGGTGCATCAAGTGTAGTTGAGCGAAAGATCGAAGCAAGTGTTATGAGAATTCAAGATGTCTGCAAATTGTAAATGAAGAAGAGATGATGTTGTTCTTTCGTAAGTTTGAGGTGTGATTCAAAGGAAGGGTTTTGATTGGTTTTCTACAACAAGTATGGGATTTTATAACTTGAAGAAGTGGAATTCACTTTGGAGTGGGGTCTTAGGCAACACCTGCGTCCGAAATTTTTGGGTGGTTCCTGTTTAAGTCGTGTAGTGCAAGAGGAAGATGGAGGTTGAGTTAGAGCAATAATATTTGGACTCAATATAATCATAGGGAGAACTACAAGGTTGAGGAATCGCAGAAGAGAAATAGAGGATATGTTGGCATAGTCTAGTATAAGTCTTGACAATCAGGAGTGATTTCGGGCATGGTCGTTTTGTGGAGTAGAAAACAGTGTTAAGGAAATGGAATGACAAGGCTTTTATGCAAGGGAAGAGTTTTCAGAGTTTTAGTAAGGTCATAAAAGTTCTAAGAAAGGTTCTTCGAGGGTGATCTTTTGCTGGTTACAGTTGTCATGAAGGAAGTGTTGTTTTAAGTAAATTGGTGAGTAAGGAAGTATGAGGATCAGAGTAGCGCAGCAGATGATGGTGAGCATGTTATTGTCAGTAATAGGTATGCATGAAGAGCTTTCAAAATTGTGGATTAGTATTTTGTGAGGGACGAGTTCTTTGAAACAGTATTGGTGTTGTCATGAGTTAGGAGTGTTTAGTAATCTTCAAGAGTCAGAAGTGAGTTTATGTGTGAAAGAAACATGTATCAGGCAAGGAAGATAAGTGAACCTTCGGTTGCAAGCTACAGGGTCAACTTTAAAGTGAGAAAGTATTAATGGCTTTGGAATGGGAAGACTGGGTCAATGGGCGAAGGAGACTATTTGAGCTGTGGTTTTGAGTTATAGTGGCAATCTAAAGGTAAGATTATGTTAACAGATGGTTTGAACAAAGAGAAACTTATCTCGACTTGTTCCGGTAGGCTTAATTTTCGAGGACGGAAATTTTTGTTGTTGGGGAGAATGTAAGGGCCTCTTTTCTTAGTGGTGGGGGACACCCACTTGCATGATTGGAGTGGAATTATTGGAGGAAGGGAGAAAAGGAAAGGGGGCATTTTACGGGGGAGGCTTGGCAAAAAGGGGGCTCTCATTATTAGCATGTGAGAAGGAGAGAGAGAGCAGCAGAGGGAGGGAACCCTTCTCCCGTTTCCAGCCGTACAAAGGGCACCCATGGGAAGCTGTACCAACTTCAGAAATACTCAGAGGAGGTTTTGGGTTCTGTAAATCCGGGAGGAGTGGTAAGCCTTGTTACTGAATCTGGGAGAGAGGTGAAGTTCAGAGTTACTGGAGCTGCAAAGAAGCCTTAGTGCTGCAAGTCTTGGGAGAGATAAATTCAAGAAGGGTGTTGGATGCTGATTCTGAATTTCTGGAAGAGTGAAGAGGTTTGCTGCAGATCTAGAAGAGGTGAAGCAGAGAGCGTCTGAAGTTGCAGTTGCAGGTCTTGAGGAAAATAGATTCAAGATCTAAGGAAGTCTTCAAGAGGTAAGGGGAGCTAGATCTTTTTCTATGAGTTGTATGAACAATACATGTGTTGATCTTTGTATGAATTGTATGCTGGAAATTTGTGACTGTGGATGTGGTTGGGTTGAAATGATATTTGAGATTGGTATGTTGATATTTGTATTCTGTTGGAGGGGTGATCAAGTGGAAGGTAATGAAAGTATACACTGTTTTGAACAAGCTGATAGAGTTTTGGGTCACTTTGAGATGAAGTGAGGTAGTGATTTTGGGGAGTAAGGATTTTGAGTACATGTGGGTTATTGGGATATCTTAGGTAAGTCATTTGTGACTTGTTAGAGTCATCGAACTGATCAAAACAGGTGCAAAATGGTTGCTGTCAACTGGTATGGGGCTGGACGACTTCTGGTTCGCGCCCGGCGCCCCCGGTGGCGCCCAGGCGCGAGAGTCTCGCAGAAAGTCGCGCCCAAGCGCCCCTCTTGTGGCGCCCGGGCGCGAGATGTTCGCAGAAAGTCGCGCCCAAGCGCCCCTTTTTGGCGCCCGGGCGCGAGGTGTTCGGAAAAAGTGACTTTGTCTTTGTTTTTGATAGTTTTTGGGGTTCCGGGTGTCCGTTTTGGACGTTTCTTAAGTCGTTTTGGAGGTTTTGGACCCTTCCGAAACTGTTGGTGATGGTTTCAAAGCCATTTTCTTTGTCTAAGTATGAGTTACGGGGATTTGTATTGTTTAGTGGTTCTCTTGAGACTGTTATTGTTTAGTAATGTGTATTGGATTGATTAATGTTGTTTGCTTAACAGATTTTTACGTATGTGGGATGTTGGAATGCATAGTATGATGTGATTTATGTGGGAAGTATGTAAATGTATGAGGTATGCTGGATTGGTTGTGATAATATAGTGATATCTGGTTATTCATGGCTTGGGTTAAGGTTCAAGGTAACAGTATGATTCATGGACGTAATTCCATGATCCTCAAGGAGAGGATACATGGTGGTGTTTTGGGGTTGTATAGAATGATTACATGGTAGCTCAGTTTTGGGGGTCATCCTGAATCTCCAATGGTCTTTCTTCTCATGTAGAGAGGATTGAACATGTGGTGAGGAGTAGCAGGAGGTCCTAGTCTTGGATGCTTCCATATGATCCAAGGTGAGTAATAACGGATTAATCTCGTGATTGTGGCCGGGCGGGAGTGCCCAAATGTTCCACCAGGCGGGAGTGCCTAATGTTCCACCAGGCGGTAGTGCCTAATGTTCCACCAGGCGGTAGTGCCTAAAGTTTCACAAGGCGGGAGTGCCAGGGCGGGAGTGCCCAAGTTTCATAAAGCCACCACGAGTGCAAGACTCGCCATAGCTCGGTAATCATTCTAGTCCGGACGAGTCGGTTTATAAAGGAACAAGTCGGGGTATAAAGTAACAAGTCTTGTGATGTCAGTTTACCATGTGTGGATGAATGTTTACATGTCATGGAAATATGTGAAATATGGATCAATGAGTATGCTTTAATTGTTCTTTTATATGAATCTATGAATGATTGCATGAATTAACTGTGTTGTATGTATAACATGCTTTTTATATCTAGCTCACCCTTGCATTGTTTGTGTTGTGTGCCAATTTGGATATCTTTCTTTGGCGATGATCATCCACTTGGATGGGAGCAGATGCTGTCGAGGAGAGTCCTTTGGATCAAGAGCTAGAGGTTGCTGATGTTGCAGAGTAGTCTTCCTAGAAATCTCCTGATTGAACACTTGTAGTGATCAATCCTTTCAACTGTTCAAGTTTAAATTTTCGCTCATTTTATTTGGATGATTGTAATTTAACAATTAAATTACACGTCATATTCTGACTGTTCTCTATATTTGAATGTTGACGTCTTTATTATATAATATTGGTTATTATATAATTGGGATGTTACAGAAATCTCAACTAATAATAAAATTAATTTAAAATATATAAATAAATTTAAATTTTATTTTACACTGATGATGTCTTAAACTTGAAATTTATTGTTAACATCGTATAATTATAAAATAAGTTATATTTTTTTATATCTAAACTTGCGGCCACTCATATGGAACAAGGGAAGGAGGTTGCTTGAGGTGCTTCTTCCTACATTAATATTTATATATTTCTGGTGACAAAATAAAAATATAAAAAAAATGAAATAGTGTAACAAATATACGTTGACCAGACCTAGTTAATATAAAAAAAAAAATTCATAGCATAATTGAGGAGTATAATGATTTATGAGAAATATGTAAAAACATTAAGTTATGAGGTATGTGTTCAGGAAAAGTACAACTCATCTTCGTCTTATCCTATAATATTACAATAACTCTGTTAACCACCACCGTGCATGTATCATCTCCTAACTTCAACCATCGTTTTTTATTTATTTAAGAAAATCTAAAACTTCACTTCAAAATTTCAATATAGATCTTATAAAATAAACTAGTTGTAACCACACGAATAAGATAGTTAGATTCATAATACATTCTAATTATTATTAAAGATATTAAAGCTGAATTTATAAGTTAAATAATCACTCGTGGGTTGAGTATTAATCTTGTTATTCAAATATAAAATTATAATATTTATTAGTTTAGTAACAAAAAATACCCTATCAGATATTTTATTGTTGTTCTTTATAGTTTATAAAGGTTAAAAAATGTACATACACATATTATTACTAGAAAGGTATTTATATATAAGTGAACCTTCGTTTAATACTTTTAATTTGTAAATATCATTCCTTTCATAATTCATAAAAGGATTCATCCAACGACTTCATCAGCCCACTAATAAATGGATTTAGCTTTAAATGTTTGGAAAAATTATGGTTTAATATCTATTTTTTATAGTTAACACAATCAATGTTCCTGTGTTTTTATATTGATAAAATACTCTTTAATCTTAAAATAAAAATATATAGACTTAGTACTTTTTAACTTTGAAAAACCTAATGAACTTTGAAAACCAGTGTGTTTTTTAAAATTTGAAGAATATATTCACGAAAATGGAAATATAATAAAATGATTTATAATAAAATACATACAATAAATAAATAATGAAACTTCTAAAATGATTTATAAAATAGCAACTAACAATTTACTAAAATTATTAAAATACTAATGCTCAATAGTATGTATTCAAATTAATATATTATTAATTTACATCTTATAACTATATCACAGATGGAACAACTAGAATGAAAAGATATCTACTTGTACGTAATATTAAGAACAAAACGATGATGAATAACTTGTTATGGGCAATGGAGAAGAGTAGGTGCACACGATTGTTAACTATGTTGAGAGAAAATGTCAAAAAAAGCAGAATACGTACACAAAAGGAAAATTAAAAGAACAGAAATTCTAAGTCGATTATGACAAAATTGAACTAGAAAGTACTTTTTCATTGATTAATCATCCCACATAAATTAATGTAAAAAAATTACACAAATTTTCGAAAAACTTCTACGAAAATGACATTTTATTTTTATTATTTATTATTAAATTTTATGATCTGATTATATATTATAGTTTCTGCTATTATTTAAGTGATGTAAGCTTCATTTATCTTTTTTAACCATAGAAGTATGTCAGTTTAAAACGAAATAAAGGATTACTTTTGAAAATAAAATGTTATCGAAAGTTCTTTGGTTGCAATGAAGGCATCCACTTGGTTTGGTTATAAAGACGAAATAGCTGTATCTGTTTCGTACGATTCAACACGTATTGTGAATGTGTCTCTGTTACAAATTAATTATCTCAGACAACTTTAGTGTAATCCATTAACCATTTGTTTTGTTTAGGAAACAAAATTTAATGAAAAGACAATGAGAAAGAAGATAAAAAAAAGTCACATGATTTTGAATTATATAATAAAACGTAGAAGGACTGAAAAATCATATTGTTGGTTTTGAAGTTTTGTTTGTTATGATTTTATTTTTAAAAAATGTTTTAAAAAAATAAAAAATATATATATTTAAATTGTTTCATTAGGCTCGAAAATTACATTTTTTTAGACCTTGTTTTTTTTGAGGGAATTTGAAGATAATGTTTTTTGTCGTTTATTTAAGTGAATTTGGAGGTAAATGAGAGTGAACTTGGAAATATTTTTTTTTAATTTGTCACGTCAATACAATTCTATATTAATTCTCACAAATTTTATTTTCAAATTCAGTCTCATTTACTTCCAAATTCACTCAAATAAAAGATAAAAAAATTTATCTTCAAATCCTCTTAAATCCCCTCAAAAGAACAAGACCTTAGTTACGGATCGGTTATCATAATTAAATCTTAAATATTTAATAAATATAATTACTTATTTTTTTTATCTTATTTTTATATTTATTTATAAGTTTTGAGGTAGATTTTTTGATTAAAATGGATTCAATTGTGGTCTAAGATCATCTAATTTTTATTTTATTAATAAGAAAATGAAATCTTTGAATGAAATGATCACTGACACAAGTGGTGGACCATTTAATTTATCTAGTTGTGGTCTTTCTTGAAAGTTAACTTCCTATGTGATAAAAACATAAAATTAAGTGATGATGTTGTGAAAACGTAAGCTTTTTTGTGTGAAAATTTATAGAAAATTGGATGGTGTCCTAGGATGCTGTTGTTGGTGTTGGTAGGTTGAGAAGCATAGTGTCCCCAGCATGTGTGTGGAAGTGTGGTCTATTCTCATTTAACAGCTGGACTTTCTTCCTTGCTTCTTTCTCACCTTCTAACTATTTCTGGAATGCTTCACATTTTTAACAGCAACAACAACTGTTACACAAATGTTTGGGTTTAGATTTTTGTTCAAAAAGGTAGCATTGATGAACATGTTCGAGCTTCCAAAGATAGGTCAAATGAAATGACTCAAAGGGATAAAACTGAAATGGTGAAATAGAATAAATCTATTAATTTAATATCGTGCAATATTGATTTGCTAAAGTTTAAAAAAGGAGACTGTGTTTGAATTGCTTACTACTTTTAAAATTAAAAGTAAATCCCATCACACGTGAAAACCATCATAATTAATATTAAATTGGTTTTGTTTTGCTACAGCCTTTAACAATCATTCCTACCATACTCTGTCCCCATTATCTATCATTTTATTATTTAAAAGATTCCCTTTTCTTATTATACATTTTTTCTTTTATATTTAAAGTGGTGGTTTTCATGAACCTTCGATTATTTGTGAGGTTAAAGAAAATAAATGGGAAGATTATGATAATCTTTTTAGGAGAATTCATAGCGAATACACAATAATAATAATAAAATGTAAGCTAAATTCGTATAAGAGACTTTATATTATCTTTAATTTAAAATATAATTTTTGCGAAAATTTTTCTTATATATTTCTCATGTCTATTAATATGATATTTACACTTATATATACATTTTTAACAAATTAAATATTAATAAATCATAAAAAACTTATATTAAAGATTAAATGTTTTTATTTTTTTAGAAGTAAAATTAAAATTCATTTTAATAAAAAACATTAATATAGTTTAATTTAAACGATGTTTGAATTATTTACATTATTTAAACATATTTAAATCTAAATACTAAAAATCATTTAACACGTAAAAAAAATGTTATCATTGAATTAAATTAGAATAACTATATCCATCTATTTTCTAAATTTAGAAATCAAAATATATCATTGAACAAAAACAAATTTCAATTTCTTATCTAAACTTAATGACTAAAAAACATATTAATTACCTTCTACATAAAATGTTAAAATAATAAATTTAGAATCAATATAATATTTAATGTTATTTATATTTAATGTGATGTATGTAAATAAAATAATAAGAGTATAGGGGTATAGTTTTGGTGGGGTGGTGTTGGAACAAATAAAGCAATAGAAAGTATATTGGAAAAAAAGATGTGGTGAAATATATATTTGAAAAGGAAGAAGCATTGGGTTGAGGGACCCTTAATTCTTCTGTCCTCACTTTTCATTCACCACCGACACCAACTTTCAGACTATAAAGTTCAATTTTAAAAGGACTTCAATTCCTCTTCTTTCAATTTTGCATTTTCAACAAAAAAATCTCTCATGCAATAAATACACACTTCTTTCAATTCATCATACTTCTTTCAATTCATCATCTTCACACACTCACTATTTAATCTTATCATTTCATGTAATTTTACTTCCCAATTTAGCCATTCGCTCAACTATAAAAAACACAATCTTTTATTCTCTCAATTAAACCCATACTTTCATTTATTTTAGTAGGATATAATGGGAACATGAGAATAAGTATTTCAGTTGAGGATGATTGTTTCTTTTTAAACACTTTATACAACGCTTTTATTATATATATATATTATTATTTTTTTATTTCGGTTTTTATTTTATGATATTCTTTCCATTCCTATTTCTAATTCTTTTAATTGCAAAAGAATATATATATATATATATATATATATATATATATATATATATATATATATTTGTTGTACAAGTGGAATTTTTGTTTGAAAAGGGACAAAATAAAATGATGAATGCAATGTGTTATGCTTACTTAAGTAGAGGGATGAAGTACAAAAAAGCATAAAGTATGGAAAGGACTGAAAATGTAGAAAAAAATGTTTTTAACTCTAATTTTTATTTAAGTTGCATTTAAACTCCTTGTTTGTTATATAAATGTTGAATTTCACCTTTTGGTTGTTCTATATAGTTTTTTTTTTAGGAAATGTGATCTGATTTTAGATATTATATTGAGAAAATATTTGTATTGGCTATTTATTTAACACCTTATACCATGCCTCTTCAGAATAAGAGTCTTTAGAGTTTATATGAACATATAGATACAATTTTAAAAAAGTCTTAGTATCACTTTTTAACTCTTTTTTTTCTACACAATCTTTATTAGATTTTTTTAAAACATTACAAAATTGAGAGTGAAAACCAATAAATAAGAAGTGCGACATGTAAAATTGTGATTTTAAATAAATTTAAACAATTAACTGATTTTTCTTTTAAAAAACACAGTAAAGAATGTGTTGTCAACATTTTTTATTTATTATCATTTCTTTATTTAACTTCTCCTTCAAAAGAATTATCTTATTCATGCAATGCTTTCTTTTTTTGGTTTTATATTTTAGAATTTTAGAATTTCAGTTTGCTTTAAGAATAATTTTTGCAAATAGAAAAAAATCTTCTAGGAAAATTTTCTTCATTTGGATAGCTGGAAAGAAAGTATATGTGACAACAGGTGAAAATATAATATAATTGCCATATTGAGGGTTTCTAAATTTATCACAAAATGAAAAAATAATTAAACCTAAAAACATTGTTTTTCGATGATGTAATTCCTAAGTTATTTTTTAACATATAAAAGTTCTCTGATTAAACAAGTTAAAATTTTGACTTGTACCATATAAAAGCTTAGTTGACTTTCAAGTTATATAACCTAAAAACTTATTTTATTTTTAAATTAATTTTATTCCCGAATTGTAAAATTCAAAAATCAGTTTTCGACTTTAAAAGTTGTTTCCTTTTATTTTTATGTAAAAGTGATTTCAGGTTATTATGAAACACTTTATTTTTTAAGTTCATCTATACACAAGGCACAGACAAGGGTTGGTGACGGTAAGGGGCGACAACAACAGTGGCAAAGAGTGGTGAAAGGGGCACAGTTTGGTCTTTTAACCATCTCCATGGGTGTGTCCATGGAAACTATGGGGGTGTAAAAAACAATGACCATTAATGGGCTGGAATTCAGTAGGGACATATGGCCCAATACCTCTGCCTCACTAGTCAAACGTAATTAAAAAGTTTTGTTTGTATAGAAATAACATCCTTCTTATTTTAATCACTATAAGTTTTGTTTTAAGTTTTAGTACTTAAACTTTTCTCTACTACCATTATACAATATAGTCTTCACCGTTTACTCGAAAGCTGATGTGAAAAATTGTAGTATGATGAGCATCATTGTGTCATGGGTTTCTCTTTAGGTAACTGATGAATGAATTCTGAAAAAAAGATAGCACCAAGTTCATCTAAAAAGAAAGACGTAACCCACTTGCAAGTAATTGAAGCATAATAGCTGGTCATATGTAGCACAATGTCTTCCATTACTAACTGGTGAATGGAAGAGTACTATCTCTTCAATTTTTTAATTTTGAATGTTCTTCTTTGATATATGGCTACATATTTATCCTCAAACTCTTCTGCGATCCTGAATGACTAATTTTTTTTGCCGCCACCTACTTCAGTACCATTCACACAACAGAGAATTATACAAGTTATCCAAAACACAATTAAGCTAAGAATATCATGTATCATTTCATTAAAGACTGTCATCATACATGTAAATAATTAGGATAAATAAACCAGAAGACAGGAGTTAGAATAAGAATCCACATTTTCGATATACTATACTCAATCAGCTTCATTAAACTATTTTCATTGGATAATAATATGCACACTTTATGCAGACAATTGATTTTAACTATCAAATTCAACAAAATTTAGTAATTGCATAGTGCACTGATGGGGGCCAGATTTCAGATATTAAAAGTGATTCATTCTGTCGAAGTCCACTTACCTGATCATATCTCAGGAAGGACGGAGAACATGCTTGAGAATCTTGGTCACCAATCTTGTGATATCATCTTCCTTACATGAGGTCACAAAATTTACTGACAACAAAATCCTTTTGTTACTTGCCATGATCAGTGCAAAAAGTTTGTTCATATGATCGTGTTAGAAAGTCGATAGAAAATTAAACAGGAAAACTATATTAGAGAGCCCAGATGCTCTTTCTTACCCCATGCAAGAACAGGAAACTCCCATTTCTGTTTAGGGACCGTGATTAGGTATGACGTAACCTGCAGAAGTATGTTAGAACTTTGCATTAGTATATAACTTCATAGTATCTGGAATTTTGAAATAAGTAGTAGGGAATATACCAAGATTGACGCAGCAAGGGACTTAGGGGACCTAAAATGAACCGACATCTCCTCTTTTTCATATAAAAGATCCATAATATCCATGCAAACTTCAATGCTAATCAATTCGCCAACTTTGGCCACTCCCCTGTTCTCAACCATTCAAAAGCGTGAAATCAATGAGAAGACGACTGAGTGCAAGCATAGAGATAAAAATGAGTGAGACTCACTTGAACTGAACCCAAAGATCTTCAAGGAAGAAGAAAGCAATATTTGCTGTACCAATCTCAAAATTCAAAACCTGGGGGAGTGCCAAACCGTATCAGGATCAGCTCAACTCCAAAAGTTCATAATACTGATATCAATTGCAACACAAAAGTTTTGGTGGTCTCGGGAACTGCAATCGAGACCTTATATTTGCGTATAATTTTCCACATGATCATGGTATGTGAAAAAAAAAAACACAAACCCAAGAGTGAGAGTTGAAGTTACCTGCATGAAGAGGACCTCCTGCAGAAAAAAGTAGGTAAAAGAGTGAGAGGATAGAAAAAGGAGAAAATGGTGATGATTATGAGAAAAGAGAGAATTGGGTGGCTTACTGCTTCAAGGAAATTACGAGTAGTGAAGTGCTGCTCCTGGATGGAAGTGTCAGCCAAGGACTTGAAACATGCAACGGAGAGTGGTCGAGAATTGTGTATCTGCATGCATGAATGCATGAATACATGAATGGATTTTTGAGTGCGATGTGAAAAGAAGGGTAACAGAGTGGCGAATGAAAAGAGAGAAGCAACAAAGGAAGGCACTTTGGTAGAAATCCACAGAGAAATAAGCGCAAACAGCTGCAAGGTACTCTGGGTGACAGGTCGCAATAGCCAACTTGAAGAGGAAGTTCCAGCAGCTTGTATGAAGGTTGGAAGAAATGGAACGAAGCGATCGGCTAAGAAGGAGAATGCAGAGTACTTAACAATGGGGGAAACTTGGAGGCGCTGCCATTGCAATTACAGAAACAGGATTAGATGAGAGAAACATCAGAAGAAAGAGTGAAAGAGCAAAAGAGGTTACTTCAGCAGACTGGATGAAAAACTCAACCAGGGGGACCCGATCCATCTCTATCTTACTCTCTTCCATTAATTCTTCACAAAATTTGTCCTGATATGATTTTCTGGATTGGATCAATGCATGGAAATCAAAGAATTGAGACAAAACTTGATAGAGCTTTTTGTAATTTACCTTTTCTTCATCACTGCTCCAGCTGAAGATATTGAGTTCTCCCTAGAAATTGTTTTGATCAGCATCATCTGTTGATGACTCTTTCTCATGATGGGGTTTCCTGCATGCCCTCTTCCTTTAGGTTGTTCAAAATGTGGATTAAATGTCCTAATTTCGTAATTCTTGGAAATTTGGATACTTTCAACAAAAGTGGTTCTTAGACTTGAGAAAGTGGAAATGATGAATGAATCTTGAAGAAAAAAACCTCTCCTTCAACTGGTGCTAATTTGATTATCTAGAAAAATCAATGTTCTTTCTGGCCAGTCAAGTTACAACCATTTGAAGACCTTGATCTCGTGATGTCTGTGATATTATGATTTCTTTAGGAATGAAAATCAAAATTACATTGTGCTGTTTCAATGTCCGAAGATTGAGTGATAAACTTACCCAATACACATGTGTGCTCGAGAGAAACACCATACATGTGAAGGCATAAGTGTTCTTGGTTTTCTTAATGATTGTATGCCATGCTCATTAGTCTGTTTTTGATAATTGGAGAAAGCACCATAGTGTGTGATTATGTTCTACGAAACTTTTGGGTTCGATCTTTTGAAATGAAGAAGCAAATGTTGGGATTGAGATGCTCCAATTCCAATCTTGTGTGATCGTGTTCTAGACTTATTTTGCTTGAGTACAAGCAAAACTTTAAGTTTGGGGTGTTTTGATAAATACTTTTGTATAATTATATTTAGAGCATTTATCTTGCTTAAGTTTTACTTTAATCAAATTTGATGTTAATTTAACTATTAAATAAGAATAAGTTTAATATTTTATCTACTTGAATATATTACTAGAAATCTAAATTGCTTTTATACAAAAAGAGAAAGAATTGAAGAAATTGGTAGAAAGGCTTTTGAAAGATGAAAACAAGCTCATAATGGAAGTAAATTTTGAGTTTAAAAGTCAAACTTAACATTCTTGATTGGAAATTTTGAAGCCGAAGCATGAAAATTATAAGGCTGAGTGTGACCAAACTAAGCATGAAAATGAGATTGAGCGTGACTGGATGTGAGAGGTCTAATATGGCTTAAATGAGTCATTTTAAAAGTGATTTTAGGAAAGGAGTTCGCACATTAGAGATTTCAGACCTAGGTTTGGAGAAAATATTTCTCATATGGTGGGTGGATATCTGGAAGTTTTTCCTTGTGTGCTTACATGACTCTTCAACCTATTTTTTTCATTTTTTGTATAATTTCTGCTTTCTCTTTTATCTATGAGTAGCTAAGCCCTTTTATTATTGGAGTTAGATCTACTTTTACTAATTTCTCTTGTATTTTACTTATATGAATATCAATTATTTTGTGCTTCAACATTAATGTTTTATGTTTTACTTTTATTGTGGATTCTATCCAAAACTTTTTAAACTTCCCATTTTACTACTTAATTTGATAGCTTCCTAAAAATTAAAGAGGTAACAATAACATTCGAATCAGGCTATATGTGAGAGTAAAATTTCAAAATTTCTTAATATGATGAATATAATAAAACTTATTAACTTTGGTATTACTTATGGCTTTTTGTACTTATAAATGATTAGCTAACCTGCTAAAAAATGTTGATGGATAAATTAGGACGAAAACAAAAATCAACCTAAAAAAGCGTTGTGTTTTCAACTTTTATTATAAAAACAATATACTCTACTGGCATGAAAGAATGAATATTTTTTGTGATAATATTAACAATTATTCCTCAATCAATAATATATCTAAACTAATAAAAAATAACTAACAAAAGAGACTAAAATAACTTCTTTTAATAAGTAATAAAAACATATGCTGATAAAAAAAGTAATTAGAACATATAATTAAGTGGCTTTTTATACTTTCATTAATAATTTTCTGATAGTGTAAAATATTTGCAAAAGATGAAGATATAGGATCTAAAACACGAAAACATTTCTAAATTAAAGCATAAAATTTTAAAATATAGCTTAAAGTTAACTCAAGTATCCAAATTATAAGTCTTTAAACCCTATAAAAGCTTTGCCAGTGCCCATTTAATGCAAACTCGGGTTGACATGAAGAACAATAGACAAAGTTTTCTGTATGGTTGTTGTGAGCATGTTCCCTCTAATTATACATCGACACGTACATAGTTTTATTTTCCTTTTAGCCAAATATTCAAAGAATAGAATGAAGAAGTTGATGATAATAAGGATAAAAAATGAAGCATAAGGGAAAGTCGGTTTTGTAAAGTATTTAAGGAAGAAAGTTGAAAGTAAGAAATAGGATTATTATTGGCGGTGTTTTGGATTGCATTGTGTTTAATAATCTCTTTCCCATCGAATGGTATTGAAGCATTATGTTATTATTATAATCACGTAATATATAACCTTTTATTTTATTACTTTTTTGTTCAAAGATTACACGCCTCATCAACCAATACTATCTGCCACAAACATACCTATAAACCCTATTTTTTTTTCTCACAACTTGCATTTTATAAAAGAGAGATTTTGTTCATAGATAGGGAGAGAAGAGAGATAAATGTAATAAAATAATAGAAAGGAAGAAAAAGAAACTATGTATTGTGTGTAAATAGTATCCCTTTTATAAAATGATATCTCTACGAAGATGTAGTTTAACATTTGCTCATATCATAAATAAAAACTATATTATTTTTCTATCTCAATCTTTTTTTTTCTCATGCAATGAGGACAAGAGGATGGTGTTCCCACTTCCTATCTCAATCTTTTTTTTTCTCATGCAATGAGCAAGTTGTGTCATTAACTTGCTCAATAATTGCTTATACATTATCTTCTTTCAATTTTTAGTGTTTAGTTTTCTTTTATATTTGAACATCATACAGCTGGAATCCTCCACCTTATTCAATTTTAAGTTTGCAAAAAAATTACATGTGAGGAAAAGTTTAACTTTTTTTTTTATAACAATGTTTGAATTTATGAATTATGACACAATTGGTTTAAGTAATGGAAATCGTTAACATAATTTCAATGTCAGAAAAAAAAATTTCAATAGTTATTTATATATATATATATATATATGTTTGTTTGCATGTTGTCATTTTTTCAAATAAATATAATAATCAAAGTTATTGATTTAATCTCAAGTATGAAAACCTAGAACTCTAATACAAAAGAAAAGTAAAATCGCGTTTAGGAAGTAAAAACATAATTAACTCTTTAAAGATTGAATTTCAATTAGATGTAAATTAATCTAATATACATACAAAATAATATATAAGAATAACATATTAAGTTATAAGGTATTATTTATATAATTATCATAAATTTAACTATTATACTAATTTTAATCACACTTTTTCTATGTATGTTTCTCTTTCTTAACATTATATTTCTTTACTTTTTCTCATCTAATTAAGTCAAGAGAATTATTTCTCTTTTTTATTCTTCTTTTTATCCATCAAAGTACACATAATCTTTTAATTTTTTTCTCATTTATTTTTATCACTCCTATTTATTTTCTCCTTATTAATCCAAAGTAAAGCATCAAATAATGCAATTTTTATCTTTATACTCACTAAACGTTTTTCTTATCTTACAACATTTTCCTTTAAAATATGATAGAATAATCAATAAGGTTTCATGAAAATTGCCAAACTTTTTATTACATAAGAAAAAATTGAAAAGTAACTTGATGAGCCATTTTAGTCATGATAAGAAAGAAAATAATACAAAATTGATAGTTTAAAAATAATGAGTTTTAAAAGTTTGAATTAGTAACTATTGACATTGAAAATGGATGACTAAAAAGTTAATTAATTAAATTTTTCTCTCTCCCATTTATTTAGTTAACTAAAAAGATATTTAAGACTTCAAAGTTTGATTTTGAGATTGGTAGTACTTCTATAGGTTTAAATGAATAATATAAATAGGACCACACTACTTGAACATATGAAAGTAGGTTAAATTGTATTGGTGAGATGTATTAAAGAAATGGAACTCTGGTTTGGGTTGAAAGGACGAAGCTTCATGAAAATGTGTGGGATTATATATTATAGATTTGAATGTTGCATGACATATTTCCACCTTCTGCAGGATAATTTAAAAAACTAGCTACATCATCTTTAACTATATTAATTTCCTTCATCACATCTAATTAATTCCCTTCTCAATTTCTTCTTTAACTACAGTTTCAAACATAAACATGTATGCATGGATGTACATAACAACACTAATTATACTAATCATTATACATTACAACCGAAAACTTGGTTGCTTTTTAGGTACAAACTCATCATCAGTGTGGGAAACTTCATCAAAGTGAGTCTTAATTTGTTCAAATCTCTCTGACAGAAACAAGCTTTCAAATCTTTTCAGTGCTGCTGAAACCCTCACTTCTGCCATAAACAATGCCCTCACAGGCCTGTGATCTGATAGTTTTGACTCACTTCGACTGTACTCAATTTGCTTTAAACCTTTTCCTAGCCATATAATTCTGTCACACCTATAACATCAAAATTTCCAAAGTCATTCGCAATATTAGGTTAAGTGAGTGTAAATCTCATTAAGCTTTAATTCTTAATTATTTTAGTTTAACAGTATTCTTTAACAGAATTTATTGTTGGAAAGAATGTTGTTTTTAAAAACCATTAATTAGCTTTAATTAAGATTCAGGCATGAAAATGTCTTACCATGCTGGTGCTCGTTTCTTTGTTGCTTTTTTGCAGTGATAACAACATCCATAGTACATGTCAGAATTTGGGCAATACTTGTAGGTTGGGGCAAATTTGATTGTTCCTTCATGCCATCCTTTCAACATGTTTCCACTCATCACTTCCATCATTAGCTTCAATTTCATTTATTCAATCAAAGTTAGAGAACATACAGTTAATGTTCATTTCCCAAGTAAAACATAAGAAGTGTATGAGAGTATAATTAAGAAGATAACCTTCATCATATAATTAATTAAAATGAGTGATTAAGGTTATACTCTAATGTTTGTGTATTTGTACTTTTTATTCATGGATTTACACACCTGATCATGTTCTAGTAGGGAGTCCCAGTCTTCATTTTCAACAAGTAAGCGTGTTGTTTCTTCTGGTAGAGAAATTCTGTAGTTTAAATCTCCCAGCAGTATTATGTGGCTGCACAACATGCTCATGTCATTAGTTAAATATGCTTAAAATAATACAACTTGTAAGTCAAAGTAAAAGTAATTAAAACTAAATTCTGTTTGAATATTGAGTAATTAACAAAATGGTTAAAGTCGGCAGAAAGTAAATTCTATTAATATTCAGTAAAGAGGTCAAATGGTTTTATCTTTTTAATCATATTTCTATGTCTGTGGATACTGATAGGTGCAAATGTCTTGTGTTTTATTCTAATTGACACCTCTTTGCCACTTTTTCACTAATTAATTAATTCACAGTCCTTCTTTAGTTACAGACAAAAGAGCCAACAAAGAATAATATTCTAAGTGTTTTGGCGGCCTTCAATGTTCAGTAGGACAAATTCAAAAGCTGGAAACATACAATGATGGTTTCAACTGGCGATTAAGTAGCAAATTCTTTAATTTAACAGCCATAAAAAATAAAAAACAAAAAAAAAAGTTATTCAATATCGAAACCTTGTTTTCATGATTTGTTGGGAAAGGAACCCAATCACTATTAAAATAAAATGAAAAAGCAATTATTGAGGTTGATTAGTTGGAGGGTTTACAATTAACAATGTTGGGACCTTGTTTCATTGCTTACTTACTTATGATCAAGAATCTTTCTTGGCAAATCAAGCAAAGGACCTTTAGGAAAGCTTGTCCTTGAAAATATTTCAGAAACATCAGAGTTTCTGTGCCTCTCATCTCCCTCTCTCCCCCCAGAAGCTAGGTGACCACACACAAAGCAAAAGCTTGTTTCATGTAACACAAATCTCACAGACACAGAACCCTGCAAAATCAAATCAGTCACAGTAGAAAAATTAAATAAACTTAATCAGGAGGACATATAATTATTATTCCTAACCAACTGAAAGGAGAGAATTTGGACACTGAATGAAGTTGATGTTGACAGTGACGATGAGCATATAATTAAAACTGCAAAGTGTAAAACCAATTAAGGTAATTAATTAAGGTACTGAATATGATTATGAATAAGTGGGGTTTGGTTAGGTAACCTTGTTCCCTAAGCAGCCCATGATGCCACATCCGACACATGAGACACTTAGATGTTGAATGAATGGACGAAGGTGTCTCTTAGCCCATACAGATATCATTATACCAACCATTTGCTTGCTAATGATACATTGAAAATCTTGTGGACCTGGATTATCATTTTCTTCCTTTTTGCAGCAATTCTTTTTCTTTTCATCTTTTAAATCCCTGTCATGTGTGGTCTTGTTCAGGGCTTCTCTGATCATGGAGTTCCACTTTGTACAGATCTTACTGTTTTCATACCCCAACACATTGGATGCTTTCAGAGGCACAATTTCTTGAAACCTAAGTTGAAAACAAACATTTAAGGATGTTGCACCACATGCATGATACTAAAGAATTATCAAATGAACATCAATTTTCATACCCTAGTACATAGATGTCACAGGACTTGTTGCATGTCTCCAACAAATCCTCCATGTTCACTCCTTCATCTGGGGCAACCCCACCTACGTTCCATGTGCTCACAAAAATCCTTAAATCATTAAAGAATGATCATGTCAGAAACATATATATTAAGATACTGCATTTCATCCTTCTTATGTGCTGTGAGGGTGTTGCCAGAAGGATATATAATAAGACACACAGAATTAATATATGATGTTCTAATTCTTACTTGTACTTTTGTGTATCTTTTTGATCAATAAGAATTGTTCTGGGTCTGAGTGATGAGTGAACATGAGCCAACAGGGGTTCTGTGTTACTTGGATAATCTGCTATAAAATTGCTGCTTCCCACACGCTTGTTGAGTATCTTATTAGCGACTAATGCTGGCCACATGAACTAAGGAAATTGTACATGCAAAAACGGATTCATGTAAGTAAAGAATAGGTAAGAAATTAGTAAAGAATATGTATACTTACTTCAGTTAGCTTTCCGGTCATGGTAAGAAACAGTTGTTTGTGCTACTTTTGGCGACAGAAAAATGATCAGAATGACATGACAAGTTAATAGATGAGAAGAGTGAGAAATTGATGAGAATGGGAGGAACAGTTAATCTAATGTGACGTGCAAGAGGATATACCCTTTGGAGATTTTGGATATGTTATAGGGAACATTTTGGTAGCATTGATTGTTCAAGAAAGAGAGAGAGAAGAAAGGAATTGTTGTGTTTTTGATGATGAGTAGAGTTATATATTGAAGGATATGTTGATGTTTGTAAATGGTTGAAAAAGGGTGCAAGTGGGAGTAGTGTGGTCCATGACAAGGTATTGCGCAACAAGTTTGCATGCTAACATTATGAGGACGTTTTCAATGGTGGAAAACGAACACATATTTTTGTTTACGACAAGGTTGAAATTTGACTGCTTTCGATGACATTATTATAACTTTGTCTTAATAACCTCATTATGCACAAAATGGACCCAAATATATAAATATAAATCACTATATTAATACAACTTACTCATTTTTTATATCATTCAATAGCCTATAAAAAAATAATTAGTTCATATTTTCGAATTTTTTAAGATGTACAATAGTTACGTCGATTTTTACTTATATATCAATACAATATAAAACATTTTTTAATTAATACCAAATTTATTTAAATAATATATGTGAATAATTTTTTTCAATTCTAAGTTAAATTTTGAAAAAAAAAAATAAAAATTATTGGTAAAATGTATATTATATTTTGTGTGTATATATATATATATATATATATATTGTGGTGATATAAAGATTTTACTTGAAAATACACATGTTATTTAAGGATTTTGAGCTAGCATGTGAGTCAAGCTAGCCCTACTATGAGTCGGGCTAGCTCTGCAGCAAGTCAAGATAGGTTGTAAAGTTTAATCATTTTTCAATTGGCAGGCTAACCTTACTAGATCCAGTTTTGGCTGGCCAATATCGATCTAGGATTAAATGGGTTAGGTTGGTTTGTTTTTCCCTAGTGTCTGGTGGTGTGACCGAGAAGTCTTATGTCCTTTGTGGTATACATGCTTGTCGAGACGTTTGCAAGATCTCTGAGACTTTGTTGAATCTCCATCCTGGCGAGAGATGCGAGGCCTACGGTCTCATCTTGAGTGGCAGGATTATCCAAGAGTCTCCTTGGTCATGAGGTTGATTTGCTTTGAGCACTTCGGGAATTGTGCCAAGCAAATCGGCTACCACTCAATTGACTCTTACTGGTTTATTCGCTTTCTGGGATGCTCTATGGAATCCTATGACTTTGCTAATTCTGCATCTCAATGTAGGTTGTGACGTTTGTGCCTATCTTGCTTTAGTTTGGAGTCGCGAGAGCGTTTGTGTGTTTCTTCTATTTTATGTCGGGTTGACTTGCTCCGGTCTCTTTGAGCCTGACATTGAGGATAGCAGTCTCGACTCCCACGCGAACTTCGTTGAGCTGGTGAGCTGTGTTTCATCCAGGGATTGTAGGGGCCTTTTTCATGGGAGTCCCGCCGAGGTTGGGGAGATGATCTCTCATTCTTCAGGCCAGTCAGCCTCTGCTAAAGTCCCTAGAGTTTGTGGAGGTTCACCTGTCATTGAGCGTGCAGGGCCTTAAACTTAGTGTCATAATGCCTGTGTTGTTCTTTGTTCTGTTTGAGGTTCGCCAGTGGATTGTATTCCATCTTGTGGAAGCCCTTGGAGTTATAAGAGGTTTGTCTGTCCTTTAACACACAGGGCCTTAAGCTCGATATCACATTGCTTGTACTATTCATTGTTTTGTTGAAGGGTTACCACCAGGTTCTATTACATCTCACGAGATAGTTGAGCTTGACCTCGAGTGGTGACGTCGTTATTGAATTTGATGACGTCGTTATCTTAGTCACCGAAATAAACCCTAAGGAAATCAATCTCCAGGTAATGGTAGTTGCAATAGCATGGGGATGGTTTTTACTAAACCGTTTTTGCACTTTGCACAAATGATGATGACGATTGCTTTCAGCACCCTCTTAAACCTGGGCAAGAGCTTGTCGATGGGTCAAATAGAATCATCTTCCTGTACTGCGATGATTTCGAGTCTTGGTCCTCCACGCCTACATCGTTAGCAAGTATATAAAGAATACAGACACATATTACTTGCGATGGGCAAAGATGGAATGATGGAATCCACGTTCCCAATAACATCGACGTCATTGAGACGAAGGACGATGTTTAGGACCATAAAAAAACTTCTTATGTTAGTGAGTTCCATGCTTGTGAGCCTCACTTGTTTTCACAAATCAACACCTAGCATGGCTAGCAACCAAAGAGGGAAAGACGACAAATTTCATACATGGAGGCAAGATAAAGTTTTACTTGAGCCCCATGGTGACACCAAATGATCTTATTAGGATTTTGAACATGAATTTGTGGACATGTGATCGACAAGATCCTAGCAGTGACTTGAAAGCTCTTGCTGGTCGAAATGGAATTTCTTATTGCTTAAAGGGGAGAGATCGCCCTACAAAAAAACTATTCGATAATCAATTTAGTAAGAGAGTTTAGGATCAATGAGTATGAGTATGAGATATTTGGTGAGTATTAAGTAAGTATTCCTTGGAGAATACTAGTTGTATTTATATGATCAACACGAAATGTGGACTTATGTTATCATTGGAATAATATTTACCTCAAGTATAATAAAAGAGTAGTTAATAATAACATAATGATACATCATCATAAATAATAATCATAATACCAAACTTTTCACTATTTTTTATCTTGGGAACACATATTTCATCGATTATTTTAATAACCAAAGTAATAATTGGTCTATGGCATCAGCTCTACTAAGAACCATTGCTTAAAGCCTCCCGAATAATTAAAAAATAAAACTTTTGGTGGCATTATTGAAATTTGGTTCACACATTTGACCTCGGATCTTCGTGAAACCAGAGCATAAGGGCTCTATGGTACCATTTCTAAAAAGAATCGAAGCCATACCTGATCAAAATCTGAACAGTTTGAAATATCACTCTGTAGGTGGGAATGTCAGGACCCTATGACATCGGTTCTGAAAAGAACCAAATACATAGACCCTGTTCAGAGTGTTGTTAGATGAAAATGTCAAATTTATACTTATCTGACATCCCTTTAGGTTTCAGTTGTTTTTTAACCGAAGTCAAAAACTACATATGACATCGTTTTTTTAACTGAGATTTATGTGTTTGCAAAAATTGCATAAATGCTATCGTACCTTTTTATGTTTTGGTTTAAAAAAAAACCAAAATATAATAGACACGTTAAAAACCCTTTTACCGTGATTCCAAAATGAAAAGACTTGATAAATTTTATTGTACCATACCTTTTAGTATTTCTATTTATTAAATATTATAACTTGAGAATAAAATAAATGACTTATCTACCCAATTTGATAATAATATTGTAATCATCTACAATTTTATAATAATATTGTAATCATCTACAGTAAAAAGATAAGAAAAGAACTAACTGAATCCAATCAAAATATGGAAATGGATGGATTAAATTAAAAAAATGATATATAGAAGTTCATTGGTTTTACAATTAACAAGAGTTCGAGTCCACTATGTATAAGGTTGGTGACATTGAATCCCCTTTCTAAGAATCTTCTTTTGATTGTCTGGTTTGCACTATTAGTATCTAGAAAGTGTCACAAAAAACAAAAAGTGTCAAACGAAACTACAACATGATTGGTTATATTATGAATTACGTGAAGACAGAGGTTAAGCATTTTTTATCATCATGTCGTAATTTTTACACTTTGTGTTTTAAAAAATGGGAAGAAAAGGGGTGTTAGGATGCATGTTTTTTCTTCTAATTTTTAAAATTAAGACATAAATTAAGTAATATATAGCCATGAAAGTGATATATGGAGACGTCATTTAAAATTAGTTTGTAATAAGATGAGAAATAGGAAGCGTGATTGGATGGACGGCACCACAGATTCGCAATTCATCATCATCAACTTTATCTTATTTTGAAGTGATTATCCAATTATATTTCTTTTAGAACACCGTAAGTGTAAAAGTTGCATCTAATTAATCAAATGGAGGTGATTAACATGATCCTCCATAAATAATTAATATTTTTATAATGCACAAAGGGAGAGAGGTTTCCAACAAAAAAGGAGATAAAAGAAGAGAATGATATTAATGCGAAAATAAAAAAAGGGTAAGACAATGTCCGAAGTCACTGTTTACCTCCCATATCCAATCAAAACCAACCACCTCTCACTACTAACAGCAAAATCTATTGGTCTGATTAATTATCTTTGCACTTTTTGTTGTGTTAAAGCATTGCTAGAATGAACTTGTATACATACCAACCACTACCACAAATAATATGGTAATATACATGATTCATAATGTAAGTTAAAGAGAGTTGTTATAAAGTATTTATGTCAATTGAAGAGTGCTTTAGAGATGATTTTGTATTCTGATCAGTGTGTAAGATTTATATGGTTATTATCTACTTTGAAATTTGTAAATTTGAAGATGAAATATAGGTGAAATAATCAAATTTTCATTGATTTATTAGAACTTTTATTTAATGACAATACTTTGCCAAACTATATGTATTAGGAAAATTAGATATTTTGTTTGAGGGGTTTAGAATACCAAAAATATACATGTTATCGTAATTATTGCATATTATTCAGAAGAGCTAATGAATTTTTGTACAAGTGTTCATGTTGGGGTGTCACACTAAAAAGTGAAAGATGAAGATGATGGTCAATAAAATGAAACATATATTAAAAAAAACTTGTAATGGTTCTCAAGAAGATATTATCAAATTTCCTTTTAAGTGAGTAAAGGACTTTGAAAATAGTAAAAAAAAATATTATCTAATAAAAATATTTGGAAGAGACCAATATTTTATAATTTCCCATATTTGTGTTATCATAATATAAGACATTGAATTGATATTAAAAGCTAAATCTTTATAAAATTGAAGTATAATTATAAGAACATATTTATCATTAATATGTCACACTTTATGAAAGAAGAAAACAAGAAATATAATTGTGTGGCCCTCTTTATTTAATATAGATGTGCCGAGTTTAATGATATATAAAAAATTGTAAATAGTACAAAAATAATCTATATTGACTTTAAACATGAATATTTAAAAAGTATATTACAGAAAAGGTTTTAAATAGTTGACAATAAGCACGATACATTTGTACTTACTTTTAAATGGATAGAAAATTTATTTTCCTTTTATTTGAGAGCATTTATCTTTTGTGGTTTAAAACTCTTTCTATATATTATATTGACATGTTTTATTTAATAATGAATTAGTGTGAGAGATCCTTTGAAGTGACATATTCTTCATTTTCTTTTTCCTTTTATGTCTTAAATTGTTTGATTAATAGTTTGGCATGTGAGGTTTACATAATTCCACGATTTATTAAAATTCTACAAACAAATTCAAACTCAAGTTCTAAAATCATGTTTCTGAAATCACATCACTAATAACTAACAAAATATATAGTCGTGGTTCTTTAAAAGAATATGTCCAACAACACAAATCTTGTTATGATAGGTTCTAATCGGACACTAATACCATGTTAAGAAATAGACTTTAAGTCTAACTAAATCCCACAAAATTGACTTGTAAGGTGAGGTTTGCACCATCTTATGTATTCTACATTGGTCTTACCTCTAGCCGATGTAGGATTTCCAACACACTCCCCTCACGTCGAGGTATATACATCTCTAGCGTTGGACTAGATATTAATGGGTGGTCCGATATTGGGTGGAACAATATGTCCAACAACACAAATCTCGCTAGGATAGGCTCTAACCTGGCTTTGATACTATTTTAAGAAGTGACCTTTAACTTTAACTCAACCCCACAAAATCGGTTTGTAAGGTGAGATTTGCACCCACTTATATACTACAAATTAGCGTTATCTTTGGTCGATGTGGAACTTCCAACAGATAGAATAGAATGAGTTGAACAAAAAACACCTCCAATAACTTCCTCACCCTCTTCCATCATAAAATTGGAATACTATGACAAATATTTTAGTACAATGATGTTTTTTCAATTAAAGTTAAATTTTTGCTTCGATAACGTGTTGATATTTAATAGTTCCCAATGTATAATTTAAATTTTGATTGAGAAAAGTATGAACAAGTTGCGAGTGGAAGAGTTGGATTTTTTGAAATTTGGTGGTTTTTTTTAGCATTACAAAGCTCGTCTTATATGTGTGAATTGTGATGAGACCTTTAGTCTTGTGGTGAAACTCAACCATTTGCACGGTTCTCACCATTGCTCTCTTCAAATCTTAGCTTATTCATTAGTTGGATGTTCATAATGTCTTTCTCCATGGTGATTTACATGAGACTATATATATGCATCAGTCGTTTAGTTTCTATGATCCCATTCACCCAGATCATGTTTATCGCCTGAGGAAATCTCTTCATGGTATAAAGCAAGTGTCTTGTGCCTGGTACCAACGCTTTGCTAACTACATTTCTACCATTGGGTTTTAGTGCTTCATATCACTCTCTCTATCTACCAGTGTGGTTCTGACATGGTATACATGCTTCTCTATGTTGATGACACCATTCTCATCACCTATCCCATGACCTTCACAAATCTATCATGGCACTTCTTGCCTCTTGCTATGAAGGATCTTAGTCCTTTGAGTTATTTTCTTGGGATTGTTGTGAAAAGACATGCATATGGCATGTTCCTCAATCAAATCACCTATGTTAGTGACATTATTACACGCGCTGGCATGACCTCTTGCAATCCTTCTGCAACTCAGTTGATACTAAACAAAAGCTTAGTACACCTTCGACATATGCAGATCCCACTATGTACCAGAGTCTAGTCATCACCCTATAATATCACACCTTCACTCCTCATAACATTTCATATGTTGTTTAGCAAGTCTGTCTTCACATGCATGCCCCCCTACACTAAGCACATGCTAGCATTGAAACGCATTATGCGACATGTTTAGGGTACCTTGCAATAGGGTTTGTACCTTTATCCCACCTTTATTGAGAAACTTATTTCTTACATTGGTGTTGATTAGGATGGATGTCCTAACACCAGACACTCCATATCTGGTTATTGTGTGTTTCTTGGTAACAACCTCATCTCCTAGCCTTCAAAGCACCAACATACTCTCTCTCTCGTTCTAGTACAGAGGCTGAATACCAAAGTATTGCAAATGTTGTTTTCGAATCTTGTTGGCTCCGCAATCTCCTACTGAAGCTTCATTTCCTCTCCCTTAAGCTACTTTGATATTTTGTGACAATGTTAGTACCATTTATCTAGTAATCTTGTACAACATCAACACACAAAAGATATTAAGATGAATACTCACATTGTTAGGAAAAATGTAGCATGTGGTCAAACACAAGTTCTTCATGTTCCTTCCCGCCATCTAAGCGTTTATGATTTCAAGTTCTTTTTTACGATTTCCAAACCAATTTAAGCGTCCGTAAACCTACTGCTTAGATTGCGAGAGTATGATAGAATATAAATTACTCTTGTAAATTAAGTTAGTTAGTAATCAATCTCTTGTAATTAAGCTAATCAAATACCTATAAGTTATAGAATTTTTTGTACATAATTACATAACTAATTTTGGTCATACTCTTTTATATATATATATATATATATATATATATATATATATATATATATATATATATATATATATATTTCCAATGAATAATGACACTTCTATTAAAAAAAACTTACATGATGTAATGTAATGCTATGGTAAGTGAATTCATCATCTTCACCCAACTCCATAAGTCAGCATATTCATATTTAACATCAATAACAAAGAAAAATATTATCACTCACAGTTGAGAGTTTCAACTTCAAAAATATGCATGCAGAACACAACAATCTTCATATAAAAGTAGTGATAACGACGATGGAGAAAGGAACAAATGCAATAGTCATTTGCTTGTAATTAAGCAACTTATTACTTGAATTTAATTTAATTTATTTGCTTGCATCTGTTTTTGTACAAGCCTTAATTTTGTATACTACCCGCAAGACCGTTTCAACTAATTTAGTTTAATTAAATTAAAACAATAAATTTTTTATTTTGTCTCAAAATAATTGTTATTTTATTAAAAAAAATCAATGTAATTCTTTCAGCTAAATAAGCACTCTTTAGGAAGTAATAAATATACATGTGGCATTGCAATGTAAACGACCCGAGACAACCACCTTCAATATTTATAATATTATGTATTATTTACACAATCACATTTTTATTCATGAAGATTTTCAACATAATTCTAATATAAGGAACCATAATAATTCTTTCTAACAAAAATAAAAAATAAAATTAAAGGATCGCATTGAATAATTCAAAAAAAATTAGAGTAAAAAACATATATTATAATTTAACATATCTGTACCAAATTATATGTGATCTTTAATATATACTCTCGTATCAAAGATATCAAACGTTAAAATAGAAAGATCTCGTAACAAATGACGTAATAAACTAACAAACTTAGATAAAGTTTAGATAATTTTGATATGATCTTAAGAAAATAAATTTTCTACCCTATGAACTTATAATACAAATCTCTCACACAAAAATATACATACAATCCTACGGAATTAACTTACAAAATGAAATATAAATTGAATCACACAAAAACATACTTATATATATATATATATATATATATATATATATATATATATATATATGTGTGTGTGTGTGTGTATCTATAATCATTCTTAAATTAAATTGATAAATAATTTATCATTTATTTCAAATGCTTAAGTAAAATTTTGTAAGAAAATATTAATTAATTTATGATGTGATTGCAAAAGTTATTATAAAAAGGACAGACAATTTTCTGAATAATGTCTTTATAAATAGAGACGGAATGAGTATTATGTTATTTTTTAAGTGACCACAACTTGTTAACATAATTATTGTAGTCATTGTCTCTACTACCAACCTAACCCTAAACATAGGCAGTAGGCTCATACAAAATCAAGTCCAAAATTTTAATTTTTGTATATAATTATGGAATATTTTTCAACTTATTTTAATAAGTTAGTTGAAATTATTGTTTATAATATACTTTTTTTATTAACTAAAAATTGTGATGCGTAGTTAAAATATTTATTATGTTGACTAGTTTTTGAATATGTTAATATACAAAACATAAATGGATATTAAATATCTTGTCACTTTATGGTAATATATGAAGTATCAATATTTAATGGATATATAATAGTATATTTAAAGTATTTTTTTTCTTAATAAGATAAAACTAATAGTAAACGAAATAAAATCAAAAGTCATTGTATCATCAAAATAAAAAATTAATTTAAAATAACGATAGTTAGAACATTTCCTTTATGAAACCACAGTGTAAAAATAAAGTATAAACATAAAACTAATAGTCTTAATATATATATATATATATATATATATATATATATTAAATTAAATTAAAATGATAAAAGAATAGCACGTGTTCCATATCAATTTTTCAAATCTGATAATCTAATGAATAAATTTTTAAAATATGAAATTACTTCTTTTAAACACAACTTCTTCTCATTATATGTGAGAACGAATACTACAAAAATTATCACATTATTGTGTGTATTTTTATTATATGTGGAACATTACTTACAATATATTTTAAAAATTTAATGTTTGTCTAGATTGTTTTACTTATAAACATATTGCCATGTTTGCCTAATATTATAATTAATGTTTATTTAGATTGCTTGTTTTTGGATTGTCTAGTATTATAAAATCGGTAAGTCTAATTGAATGCGAGAATACAAGCCTATTACATTGGAAACTAACATTAGTTTTCAACATATTTACCAACAGACGTTCTATAATTACCAAGAGATATATTTGATAAATTATATAATAGTACTTTTTTATTTTAATATTAAAGAAAAGAAAATATGTACATTTTTTTGTCATTTTATTCTTAATATTTATTAATCTTTAATGAATATTTAGACAGATATATCCTATACGAAAATGAGTAAACTATATAAATTTCATACATCTCAAATTGCAGGAAACTATCCTAGAACTCATAATAATCCGAAAGATCTTCTACATATTCCGAAGAGTGAAGGGCTTTATTTAAATAGTAGATAAAAGTATTTTAGTAAATGAACTATATGGGGGTGAAAAAAAGAAAATGTCCATAAAATTTGGATAGTTTGCAGGATATCGTGTGGTGACAAGAAAAAAAATCCTCAGTTTTTCCTTTTTTAACAAAAAGAACAAAAGTTACATAAACGTCATCTTATACTACACTAGTGAATGTTGGTGTTACTGTACAGCATAGTAAGAGATCTGCATATCCCTCTTTCTGGGGGACTAAGATACAGAGACAAAAATCTTAATCAGGTGAGACATTCAATCTACAGCAAATTCATCGTAGTCTATCAAAATTTAAAGGAAAATATTGCTTCCTCTTGGCACTGGCATCTCCATATACTGACTAAAATTGGTACAAGCTCATAAATTCCTCCACACCTTTCACATGAAAAATCTGATTTCCCATTGCTACATACTGATTTATCTAGACAGAGAAAATAAATGGCATGGCCTACGGATATGTAACTTAAAATAAACGGAAGTGTATTGGATGCTTGCTTACTTAGAAGCACCTTCACCAGTCTCCTCCTTTGCAACACCATCACTGTAATCAACCATGGTAACATCTTCCGCGCTGTTTTCGGGTGGGATATTTTCAGCCACGTGGTTATCGACAGTTGTAGCATCCTTGATTTCGCGTGGCATGTCCTCTGCTTGTTGTGGCATATCACTGTCCTCCGCTTGCTCTGGCATGTCCATGCTGTTTTCGTTATTTTCTGATGCCTCTACTTGACCAGAATAAGGCTCATTTTGATGAAACTCCTGCCTCAACTTTACCTGGAAATATGTAGAAAAAATCATTGAGTCTTTTTGTGAAATACCCAGAAAGAATAACCTATGGCAAGTAAAGGAGTACAACGAAACTTCAGCGCTTATTAAAATAAGCTAGCGTAAACAATATTATCCCACAATAAACATCTCATCGGAATACTTCAGGCATAACGTTTAGAAAAAACGGAAAATAAACTTCACTGTAAACTTAAGGTGGATTCCTTGGCCCGATTTTCTAAACTTTTCAGTCTGGATGAATTTATTTTATTAGAAAAAAGCACGAAAAGAATCAGAGTAACTGAAGATAATAAAATGGAGAAGTATTATGAGATGTGAGACATACCTGATACAGACTATCTATGATACTCCCCATCTCCTCAATGCCACTGACAAGATGAATATGTTTAGGTCCATGATCTTCAACATCTCGTTCAGTATATGATGTAATTTCATTCAAATTAAGGGCAAGGTGGTCAGGTCTTTTAAGAAGTAGCTGAAATGTCGGTTGCAGCTCATAGCATTGTTCAAAAAGGGAACGACGGCAAAAGACGTACAAACCAAGTCGAGCACGTGACATTGCAACAATCAATCTTCTTACATCACGTAGGTGACCAACAAATCGAGTACGAACAAGAGATAGCAATATAAAATCATTTTGCTGACCTTGAAACTTGTCCACTGTAGTAACCTGGGAGCAGTCATTTATAGAAAACTGACATGATTAAGAATCAAAACTTCAAAAATGTACAACAATTTCAAACATCATATAAAAAAATGGTATTAGTATGCAAGGTACGACTTGAGTGCCACATTGGGAAGTATGTGAATCTAACATGGGGTTTTTACAAGGCTTTTTTGAGCTCTCCAACTACAATAGCTAGTTTTTGTGATGTGGTTTTCAAAATATATTTACCAAAAATAAAATAACCTTCCTTGAAAAACACTGACACTACCCTTCCCCTCCCCTATAATTTTAAAAATTACCCACTCCTCCCATGAAAAATGAATATGGGCTAGGGTATACAAGCTACTTGCAGGTATTTTTCTTTATACAATTTCAACAGCATCATCTGCAATGTAATCACCTCTGAACCCTACTATCAAATTGGGAAGTTTAGAAGATGAAATGAAGAATATAGGTAAAAACGTTCCAAAGCTGATAACAGGCATGTCTAAAACATCTTTACATCTTAAATCCAAAACTCAATAAGGCATTAAAATTAGTAGTTGGTGACAGAAAGTCAAAAGGGAAAGGAGAAGTGTCAGGGAGAGCCTCATCCATAATAGTTTGCAATAAGATTCATTTAAGCAAAATGGAAAAAGTGTAGCACATTTCATCTACGTAAAATGTCTATCAAGAGAGAGAAATATAATACACACTAATATGAAAAATAATTGTAAAGTCATCTTCAGAAACCAAGAACCCAAAATTAACACCACCTTCCATTAAAGAAACCATTTTATTTTGATCTAAAATATAAACTAAAAGTAAAGAATGAGAAAGATACCTTGCTTGGAGGACCAATGAAATGATATGGAACACATCTCCTATTTATAACATCTCGGATGAGAAGTTTCTGACCATTGTATGTAGTCAAAATGGATATCTTATTTGCAGGATACCCTAAAAGACGCATGTATATATAGACACTGACAACATATTCTGCTTCTCCCTCATTTTGGTAAAACCAAGGGGATGGAGTCGTCTCCCCCTTAGCAAGGTAATCTGGAACATCCACTAACTGATAATCATAAGCAAATCCAGCATTTGCCCTTTTGAATATGACTTCTTCCTTTACCGAAGGAAGGTCTCCCAATTCTCTGTATCTCCAATTGTAAAGTTTAGCTATACTTGGCCTGGCTCTTCCTTGAGCATTTAGCTCAATGTAAGGAATGCCCAACCGGACAAATCTGGTAAATAGACTCTGATCCATGTGACTGTACTTCTGAAAAGCCATATTCTTCACAACAGGAGGTAACTGGTGATGATCACCAATCAGAATACAGCGTTTAAGCCGTGCATGACCGTCCTCTTGCCGCTGGAGTAACATTGGAATGAAAGTCTCAATTTCTAAAATTTGGGCACTTTCTTCCATTAACAAGTTGTCATACTTAAAACCCAACTGGAGGAAATCTTTCCTCTTAAGAGCTGCATGGGTGCAAGTCATTGCCACAATCTTAGCCTGCTTTGTCATTAAGTAGTTAGCCCTATCAGCAGTTGACTTAAGTAATTCGAAAGCCCGGCACTCTTCAAGCTCTTGGAACATGGTTTTAAGATGACGAAAGCACCCCATAGCAGCCCGCATATCTTTCTCAAAAGACTCACCTGTAAATACGGGATTGGGTGTATCAGAGAAGAACTCTTTGAAGGGGAAACGATCTCGAACAAATGTTGACTTCTCTTTATTCTCGGCACAAGCAGCAAGAAATTGCTCCCAGCGTGAATAAACATGAAGTAACCAAAAGTATCCTGCAGTTTCACAAGTGTAACCCACGTCCTCTGGTAATTGAAGAGATCTTGCCAACCTCTCCACTTCACTCAGCAATTCTAACCGCCTCACAAGCATTGCATTGACGCGACCTTGCCGGCTAAAATCAAGATCAGTTGCTAGCTCTTGTTCTCCTTGACCAAGTCGAAGAAGATACCTTGCAGGAACATCTCTCTAAAACAAAAAAAATTAAATTGAAACATGTGTTAAACTTAGATGAAGAAGACAAAGAATTAATAAAAAAGAGTTACCAAGTTCAAAGTCAGAACCCTCAATAGAAAAGGTTATTCCCAACAAGAAAAACAATACTAAAACCGGGTTCAATTTCAAGAAAACTAAATATTTGGTTGAAAAAAAATACAGTAACAAAATAACAGATTAATGAAAAAAAAGACATAAATGATGAAGCCTAAAAATTTCTTAAACTGCAAAGAACAGGAAATATGGAAATATGTTTGGTAGTTATGAGGGATAAAGGGCTGTGTGGAAGATAGAAAACTAACATGATCAGAAGTTTTATCAGAAGTTAAAAGAGAAATTCCAGAGATCATTCCAAATGTACTTCAATCTGCAACAAAGTCGTCCCTTTCACTATCTGAGTTTCCCTTGAAGTTCTCTGCCACTTCCACATTGCCGTTGGAGTACAAAATACTTAAGAGAAACATGCCATGCTGGCACCAAAACTGCCCATATATATTACTCCCTACTTTGGAATTGTTTTTCGTATATTTGATTTGTTCCAAAGGATTGTCAGTTGGTGTTAAGTATTGCCTCTAGAGTTCATACGGATGAAGTAGTTCATCTACCTCTTTTTCCATTGTAGGAATTGTATAACGTTTTTTAACAGGTTAACTTGTTAGAATAGTTTAACTTATTTTTTCAATACGTATTTGTCAGCTAGGTGTAGGAGTTGGAGATCTCACATTGTCTAGAGATGTGACCAAATTGCAACAAATAAATGGTGCAAACTTAACCATACATGTCCAACTTGTGAGGTTGTGTTAGGATACTCTAACTATTGGCATGTCATGCTACCACTATCAAGTCACCCATAAAATTTAATTTCCGCACCATAGATATTTGGTCCTCAATGTGAGGGGATATGTTAAAGATCTTATATCAACTAGAGATATAACCAAATCATAATACATAAATGAGTGTAAATCTCACCTTAAAGCCAGTTTTGTAAGACTAAGTTCAAAGTCTACTTTCTAAGAGTAGTCCTTTTAGTCTTTTCAACTATGAAAAAAACATGAACCAGCTAAGATAAACCATCTGGTAATATTGTTTCCATATTTTCCACTTTGTTTGTCATTGCCCAATTAGAATATTGTTTGCCTGTCTTTCAATTCATTAGAAGTGTTGGAGATCCCACATTGACTAGAAATAAAGTCAAGATTGTAATATGTAAGCGGGATGTAATCCTCATCTTACAAGTTGATTCTATAAGGTTGAGCAGGATGTAGTCCTCAATTAATTACCAAAAATCATACCACATACTAATTACAAAGCTTGTAGTACGTGAGCCAATACAAGGTTATCTCCAATAGCTGTTTGAACCACTGAGCTCTAGACCACAAGACAGTAAACTTACCCTTGCTTCAATGCTTCCCCTCCCTCAAAATACGTACATAGTAATAATTTCATATACTAGGGCATTAACTGCTAAATTTTAATCAAATTCAAATCACAAAACGTGTAAGGAGGAGGAGAAATAAAATATCACCTGCATTATCTTCTCAAACAGGTCATTCAAAGCCTGATTTGAATGCGTAATTATCAAGGTTCTTTGAGAAGGACAATTATGATAAAGAACATTCAGAATTTGTACAGCCGTATCAGTCTTTCCTGTACCAGGTGGCCCCACAACCATGGTTAAACCAGGCTGAATGCCAGATATAATTGCTTCAACCTGCTTGACAGAAACATTTGACATTATCATTAATAATACTCCTGTACTCAGAGATGGAGAATATGATAAAGTAAATGGTAGGAAATGTATATGGGAATTTTTTATCTTCTGCAGTTGAACTGTAGCCAGAGAGAAAGGAAAAACAAGAAGCTGCACAATTTTTATAAAATGTGTGAACCAGGTTTTCCTTTACTTGCTCTGTCCAGCTGCAGCTACTGACAGAAAGTTAATGTAGCAAGAAAAATAAAAACAGTCCAATTTCTTTGCAAAGTAGCAGAACAAACATCGACAGAGCACCACACAAGGAAGGTAAACGTAATCTTATTCTGTAACACAGAGTACTGAGAAAGCCTAGAAAATATGGGCCATCCTCTACCAAATGCATGAGAAAACTAGATAGATTCCACATTGCTATAGAACCATGGGCTCCTTGTTCTTGTCAAAACTTTTAAAAAGGTAGCACACCTCACTAATTATCCATTTCACATTACCCACAATACTTTAGGGAAACAGAACATGAAATGTGATGCTAACTACATTACATAACCAATCAAGAAACCGAAGCACTGTTTTTTAAATCAAATGAAAAGAATGTAATACGAATGAAGGAGAAGGAGTGCACAGGCAGAGTAGGAAAACCCACCATGTTTATGAGAGGAAGAAGTGGAAACCCATTACTTGGGGGCCCACAAGAACACATCCTTGATTCTGAACTAACAGAATGGCTGATGTGGCAGGCGTGAAATCATGGGGATATTCTTTCGTTATAAGAGAGAGGGAACAAAGGGAGTAAGAGGAGAATTACGTGAGGCAAGGAGGAATGACCTAGGAACTTTTGGAGTGCAGAGGAATTTGCATTCTCTCTGATTTTGGTTCTTTATTCTGATTTGTAAGAACTCAGAATTACTGAATATAGAAAACAAAACTTTCTTCCCCTTTGTTTCTTGTGTCTTATACGGGGATACCTAACAGAATGCTATGACATCAATGTACAAGTTGCAAACCTAAGTAGGTTAGCTCCAGAACTTGTATCAAAACACAACCACAGTATTTGTACATTCCAGGTGAATCAAATTAGCCACATAAATAAATTGAATTTTGGTCAAATAATCACAATCATCTACAGTTAGGGAAGCAAGAAGCAGAGTAAGATAAAAACAAAAATCAGTATGTGATAGGACGTGGAGTGTATATATGAGAAGAAAGCTAACAGTAAGCCTGAAAAGTGAACATATATGCTTGAGATCAAGAGCTGAATGCACCTGAGTAGGAGTAAATCTAACTGAATTTTGTTTAGGCTGGTCTTGAGGATAAGGACCAGGATCTGGAGGAGTATATGCCTCAATGACTAGTGTTTCTTTCTGATTATTAGTATCAGCCGTATTGATACCATTTGTTGCACCAGCAGTTGACATAGCATTCCCAATAAGAGATCCATTGCTTGGTTTGAGTGTTCTCGGAAGCTTGATCTTAAAAGGAGGCCTTGGATTCAAATTTTCTGTGCCATTGGAATTAATGAAAAACACCTGAAGGATAGAGTGAGAGGAAATCCCATAAGCACCAAAATTTCATACAAGAATTCCAAATGAAAAACATCAACCACACCCATGCAACAAAAATTTTATGAATTTGAAAACAAAATATTCACCTCATAATCCACAAAACTTTCTTTCAAGTGATCAGCATCAACAAAAGTATCTTTGAAATCTACTGTCTCTAATAGATCAGGCATATTAGTCCACTGTGCAGCAGAAGGATCCCCATAACCAAGAAAAATGTTTTCCAGCCACTTAGGAACAATACAGTATTCATTCATTAAATCCCTTATTGATTCTAAGATGGCTTTAAAATTGTTTTCTTTTGGCTTCCTCCTCATCAACACGTTAAATGTACCATAAACATCTTCTGCCCCTTTCTCGGCAATGTTACTTACATCCATGTGATATTGTGCTGTATCCAAAGCCACAGTTACTGTTCTCAGTTCCCCTTTTGGTGGTTTCCACTCATCACGTTTAATCCTTCCAGAAAAATCATTCATAAGGTTTCCTTCCTCATCCCGAATCTCAATAACTTCACATCCACGTACAAATTGTAGGCCAAGCTTCTGTGGAACACTAGCCTTGTCTTCTTCTTCTGCACTAAGAGGCTCAAATGAAGGGCGAATAGATAGTAAAAACAATACATCATGTTCTTTGAGTGCATCCCATTCTGATCTAATCTGTGCTCTGTAGCTGGAAATACTATAAGTAACTTCTGCAGTCACAGATGATGGTTTGACTTCTCCAATGTTAGGTTGTTTAACTTCAGAAATTTTGAATTCTTTGATTGGCACTCCCATTCTTGACCAACCACGAAAAGCAGTTTCTCCATCATTATTAATATATGCAAGAAGATGTGGAACAGCTTCCTGAATGTCTTCACGTATCTCATATGTTGATTCAAGTCTAAAAAGATTAAAATTTCGAAGAAGATAATCATGAAGTGTTAAGAACTGTAAGTTCAGCTTTGGCAATGCTAAACAGCCTTCGCCTGAGTAATTTATGCTAGGTACAACACTTTCATCCCACATAATCTGCTCATTTGGGTAAAGGGGAAGAGCATTAATAGCTTCTTTTTGAGATTGTTGCTTCTCAAAATAGGATACCATTACTTCAATAAGAAAATCAACCCTCTCTGACCAGGGGTCTTCCTTGGAGACCAGTTTGAGCTGCATAATAAAACGATATCAAAAAACAAAGTATGTGCTATTGAAAACCAACACATGGTGCATTCTTGCAAACATTAAAATTCCATTTCTAAAATTAATCAACATAACTGATGCATGAAAAAATGGAAACACGTACATTAAAACATAAGTTAACCCCACTACAATACAGTAAATATAACAAAAGATCAATTCTCCTTATGATCATAAACAGAGGAAGCCAGTACGAATTTCAAGAAAGAGGGCTAAGCAAGCTTTTACATTCAGGAGGAGCTCATAAATATCTGGACAAGATAAAAATGACAACTATATTGGAAACTATATAAGATAAAAAATACCGCAAAACTGAAAAAAAAAAAGAGAGAAAGTGATATGAAATAAGAAAGGAAGAAAAAGAAGTGAACTCTTTAAGTGAAATAACTATAATCATTAGCAATAGTGATAAAGATTAACAACCAATTCTAACTCTCAACATTCATGAGCAGTACAGAAAAATTGAAGACCCAAAATAAATATTATGAGAAATAGAAGAGCCATGTTATTCTATTAGCACACCTTACAGCAAACAAACTCCCGTAACTCCTCTGGAGAAAGAACAGACAATTTCTTGGACAGATTAGCACGTTTGTGAATAGAACCAATGTTAGTCAAAGCAAGTTCCCGCAGCTACAACCAGAAAAAAAAAATTATGAAATCTTGTACAAAAACATGAAATTAAGCGAAGGTAGAATAAAGAATGACATGATATTAAAGTAATACATATAGTAGAGTAGGATTTTAGTATATTGTAATCATTTAGATTAAATTATATCTAAGCTATCACCTTTTCCATCTTTTTAAATGCAAGAAGCTGGAAAGACTGCAATCGACTGTAATGAGTTTCAAGAACCTCATGATCTGTTAACTGTGTTCCTGTATGATCATTAATCTCAAACCCTTCATAGAATTGCAGCAAATCAACCAACTGGGCAAAAAGTTTCCCTTTTTCATGCCTATAGAGTGCACTTAAATGACATTTGGCAACTACAGCTACATCAGCCACCAGAGGCCTCAAATACCTACGAATCAGAATTAGAGTCAGAAAATATTTGATCTGTAAGACTAGACACCTCCAAGCATTTAAGAAAGAATTGAATCCATTTTATGTTTAACCACAACTGCCAGGAAGGAATAAAAATTTGCCAATTTAAATCATGGACGTAACTTAGATATCATTCACAACACTAGCAAAATATATAAGTAAAACTTAAAATATATCATTTGCAGTATTAAACAAAACAACATAGCCCTTAAACAAAAAACACTGCAGATAGTCAAAACAAAATACCTCCTTGTTGGTAATTGACTCAAGAGGTCAATTAGAAACTCCATAAACCTCTCACAGTACAGGACACAAGCATCATTAACAAGCCCGGAACCAGTACCATCGAGAATTTCATCGTCCCCACCAGAAAACTGTTTCTGGGGAAATACCTGTGAATCCAGTATCTAAAAAGAAATACAACAAACAGAAATTCAGCATAATACATTTAAATAAAAATATTTTGTTACAGTGGAAAACATTACACATTGTAGTGTACATTCAAACATTTTAACAAACAAGACCTCAAGAAATTCTTCTATGAGGTTTCTCACGAACATCACTTCAACTGTAGTTGAGGGATCTAAATGTGATCCACCTCCTTTCACAGGCTCCTTCTTTATCATCCTTTTCCATTTCTTGATCAAACCAGGATTAAGACAAAGCTCCATCTACATAGGTGAAGACCAACGTCCCAAAAAAATGGAATTTAGCATGCAAACAGTAATATTTAACATTAATCATAAAATTAAGAATATGACTAACAAGGTAATGTTTCATCAACACATAACTTGATTTTTATTCAATCTTACCTGAAAACGACCATAAGATAAACTGTGCCAAGATTTCAAACTTGCTAGTCTCAATATTGTCCTGCTAACAACCTCATCTTCCAAACTCTGCAATGCAAAGTAATAGCTTAGCTACATTTAACAATGATCTAACGGCCTATTAGGTTTATTATAACTATTACAGTTATAATGGGAAAGAAGGATGTATGGAACAGAATAATATGACCATTCCTAGAATCACTCTTGTTAGGCATGTTAAATATTGATTAACCATTTTCTTTCATTTCTGTTGGACTGCTTTATCAATTCTCCAAGTAGCACCAACTGACAATCATTAATAAGAAGCCAAATTGCAAACACGCTCATTCAGGATGGGATGATGGATTGCTACAGTACATGTACAGCAACAGAATTTGATGACTTGAGAATTTGGAAATTTTTCGTTATTTTCTTCCATGATTACAACTTTCGCCAAAATTAAAATCGGAAATGACGCACACCTATTATATGTCTCAAGGTTTAGGAGCTCTAGCAAAACAAAAGATATTTGAACAGTGCTGAAAACATAAAGACTGCGTAAAGCAGTAGTAACTCAACAACAATGTAAGCATCTACTTCAAGTTATGATATGCTTCCATACACACAGTCAAATAAAAATACATGATTAAATTAAAGCCAACAAAAATTGTGCGTGATTTAATATAAGAGACAAGGCGCAGGTGCCCAAGTAAGCCTACCTGAAAGGCATTTATCATGAAAACTAGATAATTTGTCTTCTCTGCTATACTCAGTTCCCGTCCCTACAGTCAGATTAAACACAAGGCTTAGCAGCAGTGTCATAACTAACACGGGATTCTAATTGTAGAGTCAAATGTCACGGTTCACACAATGAAAAGGGGGGATGAAAACTGTAAAGCACAGGATATATATATATATATATATATATATATATATATATATATAATAAAAAAACTTGAAAAGGGTCAAGGTTAAACCGTAACATCAAGGTTGTTGGATCTAAGTGTCAGAATTGCTGCAACAATTGTGGCTGTATTGACTACATTAGTGTGCAAGTTGCCGCAATGTCAAGGACTGCATTGCAACGAAACTAGAAAATTCAACTGAACAAGAAAAATTAAAGCGACGGATACCTCCTTTAAGCGAAGAACCCTCTCAAGAAAGCCTTTGAAAGCGTCTTTCCTCTGATGGAAGCAAGTCCAAGCAGCAACGTTCTCACGGAACTGGAAGCAAGGCACACAATATAAGTAACACATGAATGAGATTGAAATGAAACAACGCACAATGAGAAGAGAAGAGAGAGGACCTTCTCGTTGACCATGATGATGATGGACATGACGTGCTCGAAGGTGGCAGTGAGAGGATCGAAATGAGGCCACAAATAATTCTCGAGATACTGACTAACCTCCAGAATCATAACGCGTTGCAAGGGCACGGGTTTGGAACCCTCCTTCACCAACAATTCGGTCTCGTAGATTTTGCGAACCAGGTCAGGGTCCAACTCCTTCTTGTCCCTCGCGGCCGCTGCTTCGCCGCTCGTCAACCAGTTCTCCTCCGCAATCTTCGTCAGCCGGTCGCGCTGAATCTCCGACAGAGTGATGCTGCTCGGAACGGCACCGCTGCCACCGGTGGTCACATTACCTACCGCTTTGGACTCCGCCGCCGTCGCAACCGGGTACTCGGCGACGCGGTGGCGGCGGAAATCATACGTCCCCGTGCCGTAAACCTTGGTCATGATGGTTGCAAGGGTAGGGGAAGTTGTGAAACTAGGGTTTTGCGGGTTAAACCCTACACGAACCAAATACGCTTTTCTTTTGTTTTGGCTCTTAAGATTTACGTCTGCATACGGCAGTTAGTGAGCACCCACTCCACTGGTCAAGATTTGGTGTTGGTTCTAAGCGCGCCCAGCATTCGATCCGTTTATTTAAACGGGATGATGCGTTAAGAGTTTTGCCCAAAAGGTGCAAAATACTACTACTTGCCTTTATCATTTTCTACTACTACTTGAGTGTTAATCAATATTAATAAATTATAAAATAAAATGTATTTGCTATATTTTATATTTTATTAAGAACAATTTAAAACCTTCGAAATCAAAATTATTTGCTGTGAAATTATGTCTTCTATGATTTTCGAAGGAAAAAATCATTTTAATTTCAAACATATGTTTAAAATAATATTTTTGAAGTTCCCAGGTAAATTGAAATCATCTTGATTTTCTTTTATAAATGAAATAATTGTGACTATCTTTGAAAAGTATTTTTCCTGAGAATAATATAATAATTATTAATCAATAAATTGTTTTATAAACATGTTATCATAAATAATTCCAAGGATATGTATAGATTGAAGAATTTTGTAATTCTTTCATTTGAACAGTGAGGGTAACTTTTTTTCTTCTGTTTGTTATTGAAGCCTTGTTCCCATGAAAGGATTTGTGAGAGATGATTTAGAGAAGAATGATTGAATGGATTTGAAGGTAATATTTTTGTTGTTTGTTTGAGTGGATTTGAAGGTAATTGAAAGTGGATTTGGAAGTAAAGTTTGTGAGAATTAGTGTAGGATTTGATTGATACGAAAGATAAAAGAATTTGTTTAATTAGTATAAATTAAAGATTGTCAAAATGTCCCTAATTATTAAAATAATATAAAATGATAAATTTTAATGTTATATTTAATTTTAAAAATATTTATAAAAAATAAAAAATTAACATTAATTATTATTATTATTATTATTTTAATTTTATATTTAATTATTATTTAATAATTTGTTAATGTTATATTGTAAAAAGTAAATAATTAAAAATAATTATTAAACTTCCAATTTCTTCATATAAGTGGTAAATGACATGAGGATTCCTCTCAGTCTGCAATTCAGAATCCAGCACCTCGACATCATCACCTTTGATTTATCCTCATGAACAACTCCCCAACTCACACTATTCCCATTCTGCATCTAACTCGGTGGTTGTGGAGCTGCACCCTCCGACCACACACCCTGAAGCTTTCCTTTTTCTATCTACTCAAAATTCTCTTTAACGACATTATCCGACTCACCGGAGAAACGAATGAAGACTCTGTCTCACTCCCCAAGCTCTCGTTACGCAATGCAGAAGTAGAAGGAACATGATCCATTAACCTGTTGTTTGTGCTTTTTTTATTTATTGGCTGTGTTGTTTTAGATCAACGAAGAAGCCACCGAATACAAGGGAACTGAATACATAAATTTGGGAATCGAATACAAGCTTTTTTATATATGTGAGTGTAACCGTAACCAAATACGGTTTACATGTAATCGAATAACTACATGCATGTTTTTCACCGTGGTATTTTAGAATAACTCGAGGGGTAAAGCTGACTTTTTAAACAAAATCCTCTCAAATCCGAGCAACATTGCGGGTGATAAAAATATAACGTATCTCGCAAATCCGTTTAAATCATTCCTCGCAAATCTCTTCAAACGAACATGTTTTATCCCTCTAATCACTTTTCGCATTTTCTTTTAAACAGGATAATCCCTTCATGCGAACAAAGCGTAAGATTGTAATAAATGAAATAAACAAAATTTAAGAATTTTTCATTGAAATTAAAATGGCTTTGAAACAAATATGTCTTAAATTCAAGGTGGTTAAAATTTTCGAATGATATTTATATTGAATCTCAGTTCAGTTATTAAATTTAATTTTTAAAAATATTATATAATTTGATCTTTTACGTTAATACACTAACAACATTAACTAAGTGTTACGTGGTTTTTTTTTTATTTTAATTTTAAATTTTAATTTTTTTTTTCAAAAACAAATTATCATGTGACAAAGACAGTGTGACGAGATAGGAAAATGTTACGTGAAAAATATCAATTTAACAATTTTATTTGTACTTTGTTTCAACTCATTCTTAACTTTTTTTAAAATTAAAACAATTTCATCATTCTCTAAATTAAAACTAAATTTATTTTTTATATAGTTCATGATTAAAGTAGACAAATTTGAAACATATCTCTTATAATATTCTAAAATTCATGATTTAAGACTTATAATTTTAAATACATAGTAGAATTAAATACTAATTTAATCTTTGTTTTCATTGAGTTTGTTTAATATATTTTTAATTTCTTTTTCAATCAAGTCTTGATTTTTGTTTTATTTAGTCTTTTTTATAATGTCATTTAAATAGTTAATGTTACTATGTATACCGTGGCTCAATATTTTAACCGTGTTGTCTTTGTGCCTCTTTTGCTCCTTTTCATGGCACATGGCTTACCTATTTCTGAGTCACTCATTCATCATCTCCTTCATGTTTTCTTCACTTTCGATAAGTGAAACGAGACTATTCTAATAAAGGAGTGAGAAATTTAAAGATTGAAAGAGAAACATGGACACACTTAAAACCCTAACCCTTGTTCACTTGAATGGATTTGGGGGAGAGTGATTGAATGGATTTGAGAGGATTTGACGGTAAATTATTTTGTTGTTTATTTGAGTAAATTTTGAGGCAAGTGAGAGTAGATTTGGAAGTAAAATTTGTGAAAATTAGTGTAAGATTTGATTGATGTGACAGATTAAAAAAATTTACTTCCAAAATATACTCTCACTTACCTCCAAATCCACTCAAATAAACAACAAAAAATTTACTTTCAAATCCTCTCAAATCCATTCAATTACTCTCTCCCAAATCCATTCAAATGAACAAAGCCTAAAGTATGACCCACTTTAACAGGAACACACATTCCATTAACACCGCGGACACACTTTCCACTTCCTTTTCCAATCACTTTCTATTTAGGACACACCTTCCTCTTTCCATCACTGCGATTAAATAAAATGTTGTGATTTAGAGAAACAAAATTTGATGTTAATGTTATTTCCTCCTAAAATAAAGTTTTGTATAATAAAATGGTAGCTTAGATTGAGCTTTTTATTTGTCCAAGGAAGCAAATTTTTCATCAAGTGATTATGAATTCATATTTTTATGTTACATGTATAAAAGTTACGAGGAACCTTGATAATATGCACAATTCTTGTGTTTTTAGACATTCTCCATTTTTTTTAATTTCTCCTCCTTTGCTCTAAATGCACAATAAAAAAATGATGAAATCAGGGAATAAATAAAAAATTAAAATTATATAATTACTAATTTAAATATAATGATGTTGAACGAGTAATGAAATTTGTGTATGAAAATTGTAGAAATGAATGGAATTTCAATGATGAAGATGATGACAGGTGATAATGGAGGAGAGAGATGATGAAAATGATGATGCACGTGAGGAAGATGATACCTGAAGATCAAAGTTGAATGACTTAAAAAATTAAATAGAGTGTCATGTTAAAGTAATGGTCTCTATTATACATTATAAGGTTAATTATTTAAATGACATTAGTAAAACTAACTTAATTTAACAAAATTAACCAAAATTGATACCTTATTGAATAAAGAAAACTAAAACCAATTTGAAAAAAAATCAATATGATTAGAAATAATTATTCGTAAAACCTTTTCTTGAAACAAAAGTTATGATTTTAAAAATAATGTGGTATGATTAGATAAAAAAAAATTAAGAACCCGTGTTTTGCAATGAAAGTTGCCTCCTACAATCCTTTGTGTAGTAAAAATTACCATGATATCTTAAAATTAAAAATGACGTAATGAAATTCACAAAAAGAAAATTCAGATCTTATACTTCCTCTATAGTTTTATAACGAAGATTATTTTAATAAGACTTTTGTACCTACTTAGTGTAAGTTTTCCATTTTCTTAATTATAGATCTCTTATCATCTTTAAATTGGACGATTTTATCTTCTAGCAAGTAAAAAATAATATGCGTAGTTTATTTGTTTAATAAAAGGAATAATCAAATAACTTATTTATTTTTAAAAAACTAAATATGCAATTTTATTTTTTTAATTGTTTACTCGTAAAAATATTAAAATTAATGTAATAAAAAAGTAAATGTGTTTTCGCTATAAATAAAAAAATTCTCATGTGTGGTACACTGTACAAGATATGAGATATGGTTAATGACAGTGAAAATTTCTGAATCGCAAACTATATTTCTCCCATTGAATAAGGAACTAAGATTTAAAGTATGAAGGCGTAACAATAGAATAGAAATGACATGAATTCTCTATAACTCAGTGAAGCTCGTCGTCATCGGAGGGCGGAGAAGGATCGAGCCTCGCAGCATCCTTAGCCCACTCGATTAGTTTCTGAACCTGAGTCTCTTCGTCGTCTTCGCTCTCTTCTTCATATTTGCAGTAATTGGAATCGGAATTGAAGTTTAAATTGGAATTGGATGATTTGGCTTTGAGAGCATCAAATCTGACGGAGAGATCTTGGTTTTGCTGCTCTTGTTGTTTGGGGTTAGGTTTGGTTTTCATTTTCAGGGCTTGAAATCGACGCTCCAGATCAAGATCCAGATCTAGACCCGTAGTCGTACCCGGATTCGGATTTAGAGTGGAAGAAGAGGCACCGGCGATGTGGGCTTGGGAGAGATTCAACAGAATCTGATCTTGCGCTGCCTGCAACATTTCTTCAACTTCATCTTCTATCTTCGTCTTCTTCTCCTTCTTATTACTCTTGTTGCTTCCTTTCATCTTTTTGCGTTGCAATTCATTCAAATCCCTTGTTACACCCTAATATATCTCTATTTTTTTTATTATTATTTCGTATTATAAGCTGAGTAATTTCGTATGTTAAAAAATTAATATAATACCAAATTTGAAATCAAAGTTAAAAAAGTTGAAATATCAATAATATTTCAAAAGGCTTAATAGCCTCTTTTGTTTCTAGTTGTGTTCGGTTGTGTCAATTTGGTCATTGATTTTAAAAAAGTGTTTAGTTGATCCTTAGTAAATTTTGTGTCAATGTTGTCCATTCCGTTAAAAAACACTAACGGTGTTAATGGATTGATCATATGACAATAAGAATTGGTAACGTGTCAAGTTTAAGTTATGTGCGTGGTGACGTGGTAAGCAATGAGAGGTTGAGGTGGGTTTTACATATTGGGTTTTAGAATTTGGGAAAAAATTGAGTTAGGGCACAAGGTATCGGTCCTCCTCTCTGGCGACGCTGATTTCCTAGTCTCACCGACCAACATCGGAGAATCGCCCCATCGGAATTCCTGCAACCAAATTTTAAGTCAAAATTCACACAAAAAAATATGGACAAAATAGGGAAATTTCATACATTATCGCAGAGCTAACAGATCCAATGTAATATCATTTTGATAAAACCAAAACAAAAACTTGTTCTGGTGGTAAAGTTACCATAAATGAAAAAAAATACAATTTTTTTCCTTGGTTACTGCTTCTCATCATCCACTGAAAATTCCCAGCAACCCAAAACAAAAAACACCAACACATTCCATTCCCAAATACATAAACTCTAAAATCAAACCCCCAAATTACAAGATCAAAACCCTCAACCTTGGGCCGCCATCCTGTAGAGAATAATATAACCACAAGAACAACCCTAAATCGCAAACTAGAAATGACCGTATGAATCCTCAAAACCGTGATGCATCCCTACGCAAGCCCTATCGCCACAGAAACACTGGAGAACGGAGACCACCACACCGCGAAATGCACGTTCGCTCTTCACGATGACACCATTAAATAGGGACTCTGGCACCGCAAATATGTCAAGAATCGAGCCATCGCAGAGGCGCTGCTGCTGCAAGACTCAATACGTCGCGAGAAAGGGGTTCGCATCCTAGCCACTCGAACTCACATCCCCAACGTGCAAAAACCCCCCACCCAAAACCAAGAACGAGAAGAGAAATGAAGCCTTCTCCCCCTGCGGCACGAACCGAGAACAAAAGAAGATGTAGAAATCGAGTGAAGAGAAGATGAAGGTGGGTGTTCGTGCTCCCCTAATCCGCTTCCAGTGAGGGAAGAAGAGTCTCAGAATTGACTTTTGTCCGAGAGAAAAAATGAACAAAGAAAGGAGAAGAACCCAAAACTGGGTTTGGCGATGAAGGAAGAGAACCCCTAATTAGCCCTAAATCACATTTTCCCCAAATTGAAAAACCCTATCCTAATAAAACACCATATCTTTTATAAGTCAGTCACATACGCAAAAAATAATATATTGACACGTTGTCAATAACTGATGCCAGATCATCAACTCTGTTTGGTTATACTTAACAGAAGGGATAAATTAGATGTAAATTTTACTAACTATGGACATATTCTAAACACTTTTAAAAATAGGGACTGAATTGACATTATCCAACAAAAGTGGAGATCAAAGAAGGTATTAAACCATTTCAAAACATGCAAACATTTTTCATTTTCATAGAATAACATATAGATACATTATATATAATTTTATAATGTTCTCTCTCTTTTATCTATTCTATTTTTCTTTAGAAAAGTGTGTTCAAATATTTTGCATTTCCTTTTTAAATATAATCTTTCTTCTTTTAGTAACATAATTATTTTCTTTAATCACAACCTAAATTTAAAGGATTGATAATCTTTTAATCTCATTATTTATTTGACATTCCTAATAATAAAAAGTTTTGATTTTTTTTTAAATTTTAAAACTCAACCATGTGTGATCACTTTTCATCAACCAAAATCCATAAATATAATGGTGGTTTTAACCAATGTATACTAAGTGTAATCCCATGGAACTAACCGCGTTTTAAAAAATTAGAGGTTCTTATCAAATCTTACAAATATTAAACTGTAGTGTTTTTTTAAAAATAAATTGGAGAATTTGAATGAACTTTATATTAATAAAATAATTAAATTGAACAAATAAACAAATTATATAAAAAAAACAATGGGCTGAAATTAAAAAAATAACAAATCACACTACACATGATATTATAAATGAGTATAGTCATTGACTCGCGAGTTTTATTTTTCCCTCATCGAAAATGTAATATTAAATGGAAACGAGCTAAATATTTTTATTTTTTATATGAAAATAGTTTATGTCAAGATTTTGGACTTTTAGGCGGGTTGCTAGGCTGAAGTGAAATATTGCATGTGTTTCAATTTTTTGAACGAAGTAAAATGTTGTTATGTCATGGATTATGAGTGCATTCTATTTAGGTTTTTAATGATGATGGACTGTTGGGCTGGTTTGTCATACTAGCGAGTTGGTCTGCCAAGTGGTCTATTAGGTTGGTAGGTTGACAGGTTGGGCGAGTTAAATTAGAACAAGCAGGTGATCTGTTGAACTTGACCGTTTTTCCCTCCTTAACTATCATTATATCGATTTAAGGTAAGATCCTTCCACTCTTTAGGAAGGGGTATAAGTGTTGTCATCTAAGAAAGGGTGTCAACGACTCCCGCTATTCTTAAAGAGTTGTGTGTCTTGAGAGTAAGGTTGTACTCACTTTCTTCTTCAATTTCATTAATAAGACTGGTGCAAGGTGAGGTTTTGTACACAAATTTCGTGTTACCAAGGTTTTCCATCTCTTTTCCCTTTTAGGTATCTCGTTCAGCATCAACACTCCTTTTTAGCTTGAAAATTTTCTTCCTTAGGACATCCATCTCTTTAGCACTTCTTTTCTTAAACTCAACAAACTCTCGTTGCATCTTTGCATAGGCATCTAGGATAACAATTATGTTCGCCAAGGAGAGTTCTCCTTAGCCATTTTGCTTCTTGTAAACACCATAAATACTTTCTTTAGAGAGTACAAGTCTATCCCATGGTGGGTGCCAATTGTTCTTACAAAGCCGAATGTACATCTTGTACAAACTCCAAGGACACTTCAAATCTTCAATTTTCAAGGTATTCGTCCTCCTTGAGTTGGATAAGGATTGTGCTTCTAGAAGACACTTTGATGTCCAAGTTAGTCTAGTGCATCAACAAACCATAAATATTATTAGGTTTAAACCCTCATTTGGTCATCGTATTTGTGTGTCAATCTCAAGTGGATCATCGTGTTTTTTTCGGTCTCAATCAGGTCCATAAACTTGTTAAAATAAGCCAATTAAGTCTTCTCCGTTAAGTTATCACAGACGGTGTTAAAATGTGATGACGTGGTGTACACGTAAGATGCTGATGTAACAATGTTATATTACGTGGAATTTTTTTTTAAATGAAGAGTTGAGATGACACAAAATTTAATTAGAAATGTGTTAGGGATTCAAAGTCTTCATCATCCTACACCGTCTTCATCCTTCACGTACTGTGCAATGGCGTCTCTATAAGGTTGCCGACGGTAAATTTCAACGTCATCAGCATGTGCACGACAAAAGGCAAAGAGGTTTTCTACCTTAAAAGAATGTATCATGAGAGAAACATAATGATGATAAACCAATCTGCAGATTTTATAGAGATGGCAAGAGAATTCCTGTTACAGAAATAGGCAATTAAACCCCTCCAACACAACCTCCTCACCTTTCTCCTTGAACTTTCTCACAGCACCCAAACCCCAAGCCTCTTCCGACCTCCCCGAAGATACCAATTGGTGCTATAGTGAGATCTTGAATGCCGTTAAGAAGGGTAAAGTCGAGCGAGTCAGGTTCAGTAAAGACGATTCCACCCTCCAACTAACCATCGTTGACGGCCGTTGAGCCTCCGTTATCGTCCCCAATGACCCCGACCTCATCGACATCCTCGCCATGAACGACGTTGACATTTCCGTCGCCGAAGCCGAATCGCCTAACAGCTTGTTCAACATCATTGGCAATTTGTTCTTCCCCTTTCTAGCATTCGCTGGGTCATTCTTCCTCTTCCGCAGAGTTTCAAGAAGTCCCCGAAACCGGCGTTGAAGAGGTATTGGATAACGTTTTCAAAGAACATAAAGAAAAACGAAAAGAAGCAAAAGAAGACGGCGTTGAAGTGGATGATGAGGATTTTGTCGACGTTCTTCTCAAAATTCAAGATGAGAGAACAAATTAGGGTTTTGAAAAAGTCTTCCCCTTTTTTCTTTGTCTGTGCCTTTTGATTTTTCTTAGGATTAATCACCTTAGCAGGTATGTTCCCTTTAACCATTCAATTCCAATTTCAATTTTTCTTCAAAGATAACAATGTTTTTTGTCTCATGAATTTTGGGTTTTAATTGGGTTTTTTTGTTTTGATATCAGAATGGTTTTTGTTGCAGTGTGGTGTGATTGTAGAATGAAAAATAATGGAGAAGGACTGAAAAAGTTGGAAGATGAAGTAGAAGAGGAAAAAACAAAGAAAGATTGCAGCTTTTGAGCGTTGGAAGAGATGAGAGAGAGAAAGTGGTGAGACAGAAGAAGAAGTTGATTTGAGGTGTGATGTGAGGTGGAGGAAAAGGCACAGAGCACTGTTGACGAGCCTGTGAGTGGAAGACGATGAATACTTTTAATCCCTAACATTTTTAATTAAATTTTATGTCATGTCATTACCTATAAAAATTTCACGTTATATAATACTATCATATGAGTATTTTAAGTGTGACCACGTCAGCATAGGCAAACAACGTTACTGATATTTTAACAGAGAGGGCTTAATTGACTCATTTTAACAAGTTTAAGGACCCGATTGAGACAAAAAAAAACATGATAATCGATAAGGGTTTAAACCATATTATTATTAATGAACGTAATTAACATATCTCATAGTATTATTTATATTATTGTTCATGGATTCTTACTTTGACTTATAAGTTCAAATACTTGCTAGTTCTAAATTAGTATAATTAATCATAAATTATTATAAGTGACTTTGTGGACTTATAAATTCAAATACTTGCTAGTTCTAAATTAGTATAATTAATCATAGATTATTATAAGGGACTGTATTGACAAAATAAAAATAAATTAAATACATATCATCTTAATATAATGACATTATCATAAATGAATCCTATAGTGATATTCACTAGGGATACTTAATCATAACACTTTGTACAATTTTAAAATTTTTAAAGATGATGTTTTGTGTTCCTTTTTAACCTTAAATATTTTTACATTATTGGAGTTAATTAAATAGGAGGGAAGGCTTATCTTCACTCCTTTTACAAACTCAAAAGATTAAAAGGGGCAGAAAACTATAACCGGCTTGCTTCTACTGCTTTTCTAGGTTTTTGTCTTCTTCCATCTCCTCTGAAGTTTTTCGCTGTTAAATTTCATTGTTCTTCTTTCATTTCTCGTGTTTCTGCATTTGATTTTTAGATTCGTGTTTTGTTTGATTTTTCGTGATGACCTAAAAGGGGTTTGAACCCTCTTGTACTTCGGAGCAGCCCAGTAAGTGTTATTTCGGGTGGTGACATCTATCGGGGCTTGCTCGCTGTGGTTTCATGAATGGCTGATTATTCTGTGTTATTGAATTATTTTTGGTTTGTAAAAGCACGCTTTGTAATCTGATAACCATGCTCACTCACCTCCACAACTTTCGTTCATGCAGCCATTACTGTCTTATTTCTTTTGCACTCTAAGTAGAAGAGATGGTGAGGCTCACTGCTGATTTGATATGGAAAAGCCCTCATTTTTTCAATCCAGTTAAAGAGCGTGAGTTAGATCTTCGAGGTACTCCTATCTTCCTCACACCTTTCCATCTCTCCCTTTTTACTATCCCTCTTTGATGCTAACTTTGTCATGTTTTTTACAGGCAACAAGATAGCTGTAATTGAAAACCTGGGTGCTACTGAGGTGTGCAATTTAGTCTTCTTGTCTTCCTTTTAGTTTCCCACTTTCTCCTTGTATTGTTGAGGTCTTTTTCATTTGAAAGGATGTATTAGCTGATTCAGTTTTCACAATTTTGAGTTCCTTTGTATTTAATTTCCTTCAGGACCAATTTGACACCATAGATTTATCTGATAACGAGATTGTCAAACTGGAGAACGTACCTTATCTTAACCGGTTGGGTACACTGATCATTAATAACAACAGGATTACTAGAATTAATCCCAGCATTGGAGGTACGGTTTTTGAACTTTGAACTGCACGTTCTTTCTTCTATTTTCCTCATTTTAGTGACATTGTCTCTTCTGTCATTTTCATTGCAGAGTTCTTGCCAAAATTGCACACACTAGTTCTCACTAACAACAGAATTGTAAACTTGGTAGAAATTGACCCTTTAGCATCCATTCCAAAGCTGCAGTACCTTAGTCTGCTGGACAACAATATCACGAAGAAGCCAAATTATAGGCTTTATGTTATTAACAAACTGAAATCCCTCCGGGTTTTAGATTTCAAGAAAGTGAAAAATAAGGTAATGTATTTTTTCCACTACCCATACTAATTTTTTATCTGGGCTTGCTGTTTGAAATACCAACGATAGGATGTTCTGTAGGTGTCTGTGTCTGTGTTAGAGTTATAAATCAGCATTTTGAGTGTATTTATGAAAGATAGGATGTTCTGGTAATGTCTGCAAGGTTTTGGATCTACCGATGATAGATATATTATTAGGTCTATTTCTTATTTTGAATTACACATGCTCTTCTATTATATTTCATTCTTTTTATGGTTACTTTAAATTAATAGGAACGGTTGGAAGCCAAAAGCTTGTTTGCTTTGGAAGATGTTATGGATGAAATTCAAAGGTTGCCACCCAAACCAGTTTCACCTGCTGAAACTCCAAAGGTTTCAGAAGCAGCTGAGGAACAACAAACACCAAAAGTGGTTGCTCCCACACCTGAGCAAATTACTGCTATCAAGGTGCAACGATGATACCTGAACATGTCATTTTATTTGTGGCTTATCACAGTAGGGTTGAACATGGCCCATATCCAACATGCTTTCATGCTTAGTTCAGATATATAATGTGTTCTCTCTTTCATCTGTTGATGCACTTTGATAAATTGTAGATGAGAAAATTTCCTTGTTTCTTACCCATATCTTCTCAGCAAACCATTGGAAGCTATTCCAAAAGTCCTAAACAGATATTTCCTTGGTTACCTGTGGTTTGACGTGTTTTTGGTTTATGCAGGCTGCCATTGTGAATTCTCAGACTCTTGAGGAGGTTGCTAGACTTGAAAAGGTGCTTACTTTTCTAAATTAGATAGTCGGTTATTGGATTTTAATTTTTTATTTGTGTCATACTCTTGCTTAAATTATATTGATGTTAATTTTAATGTATATCAATGTAATACTTATTAATTTCAATAATGGTGTGAACTAAAGAATGGTTTTAACTGTTGTAAACTGATTTTTCCTTGTTGAATTATTTAATCTATTATGAAAAGGACTATAATGATGCTATACATCTAATCCTTGTTCATGATTGCAGGCATTGAAGTCTGGCCAGCTTCCTGCAGATATAAAAGGCTTGAATGATAATATACTGTTGGATAATGTTACTGAAAAACCTGAAGATATGATTCATGATGACAGAGGTCAAGCTGATGGTGAATCCAATGGTACACAAGAGCATACAAATACTGATTCTACTTCAATGGAACAGGTACATGTTCATCATTATTCCTCCTTGATCCATTCCCTGATTGAGTCCCCTCTTCTTGCTATATTGTTTGCCTGAATTTTCTAGTTTGGTTGTTGTTTTAACTTTACGTGACATGTTTGCACTGTACATGTCCTTATTTGAGGTTATACACTAACTTTGCTACTGTTTTATATGAAGATTAGCTTTTGCTATTGGTTTTTCTTGTAGTTGAGAATTTTGGAAATATGGATAAAGCTCAAGTGTGCCTTACCTGAATCATATACATACATATATATATATATATATATATACATACATATATATATATATATATATACATACATATATATATATATATATATACATACATATATATATACATACATATATATATATATACATACATATATATATATATATATATATATATATATATGTACGTATGTATGTATCTATGTGTATATATCTACACACATAGCTATTTATTGACTACATTGGAAAAGGTAAGTGTAATCAGTATACAACAGAAAAGAAAACAACTTTTCTAGTATCACCCTGAAGCTGGACATATAAATCACCAAGCTTGGAACACGTGAACTGGATCTGGAGTCCCTAAAAAACTTTGTTAGGATGTATGCAATTTGATCATTTGAACCATAGTTATTAAAATGGGTCTGGACTGGATTGTTCAACCAGTCCAACTGGGAACCAGTCTGGAGTACCTAGAAAAGTGAATGATATATATTTGTCTTCCTTTCTGCCGAAAGTCTTAACAACGTGAGTGATTTCCCAAACAAATATTTTGTTAACTATTCTGGTCTATCAGGAGGCTGAGCAAGTTTATAAACTAGACCTGATCCTCCCAATATACAAACCTGATTTTGATATCCACATCAAAACCCAAGAACTTGTTCCATGAAAATCTAATCATCATATCCAATTGATGTAATGGCCAATTGTGAACTGCACCATAGCAAGAAAGAAGCAGCTTGTGTGATGTTGGCTACAACGTAAAGAGCATCGTTGTAATCAAGACCATATATCTGACTGCATTTTTGGCAACTGATCTTTAAGATGATCCACAGTCCACCTCACTATTAGAACAACTTGTAATAGGATAGACCCAGAACAAGAAATTACCTCTTCCAAAGAGGAAGTGAATCCAAATCTCATGTATTACTCACTTAAACAACTTGCATTTCAACTATCATAGTTTGTCGCCATTCAAGATGATAAAGTGCTTCAAAGGTATTTTTTTTTAATAGAAATAGAGAACATTGAGGACACAAAGGAGTAATATAGACAAATGATGTTAACTGAATTATAAACGGGATCGGATTTCAAGTACATCAAATACCTATTGTAAGAGTCTTAGACCAACAAACGCTTCCACTTGAGGATTCATTGTGCGAGTGACACACAAAGGACATGAATTAGGTGGTAGGTCATGAATTGATTGTGGATCAATTCTGTCTTGCTTGGTATGTGATTAGAGGTGGATTGTTAGTTAGATAGTGGTTTCGATTCTTTTCCTGGTTGGAAGTCTCCTGTAAGATGGAAGTGGAATCTTGCATTGAGAAAGAAAAGGAGTTTCTTCAAAAAAGGTAAAATTAGCACATTGTCTAGTATTTTTGGAGAATAACATTGGTACACTTTTTTAAAATGAGCCCAGCTTTGCAAAGAGCTTTCGAAAACTTGGGGACACGATGGAAAAACAGGTACAACCAAAATCACGAGAAGCACGGTTCAAGGATTCATTTGGAAAATTGATGCATGTTGGATTTTGTTTATAAGTGGTGAAGGTTGTCTATTTCTTTGAAAGCTGGAACCGATGACTACATTGCCAGTTATGAACATGAACCTTTGCATCAACCAATAAGGTTTGAGCAATCTCAATTAATTGTCTATTTTTCAATTCATCTACCCATTTTGTTGTTGGGTATGAAGACAAGAAGATCCTATTTCTAAGGCCTGAATAGATTCAACAGTATTTTGACTTTCTTTTAGAGTACAAACGTTTGTGATTAAGCTTTCCATTGAAGGAGTCTCATGGCTAGTGAAATTTTAATCCCAAACATAGTTGAAACATGGGTTCATGCCCCTTAGAACAAATACCGTAATGTAAAGCTTATAAACTTTTGCTTGTTTCCGTTTGGTGAATCAACTTTTAAGGATGTTTTCTACTGTTTGACTGCAGCTTGGGTTGGCATAAGCAACATATGAAATAATGTCATGGTTGGTTTGTTTGAGAGATGTTGGCTGTTGCGTTGCTTCTATGGATGTTGGATATTGTTGTGGATAGAAAATTCTTCCTAGGATTAGAGTGACTTTTCCTTAGAGCATTTAAAATTGTCTGCCTCACATAGGTTATTTCCATTATATATAGACAATGCCCTTCCCATGATATAATTGAGAAAGTAAACAACTTTAGCAAATGAGAAGGCTAAGAATCCCTGATATTTGGCTATATTGTGTGATGCCCTGATTTCCATATGTTAGCCTGTGTCTGTCTTAAATAGCGGCAACACTGCATAAATCTTAATAAATTTCCTTGTAATCGATCCAAAATTGATATGGGCTGCATACCAGTAGGGCCATGGCTGATCCTAGGCTGAATGGTAAACAAACCTCGACCCTAGAGCCCAAAAGTTCATAAGGGATCAATTTGAAACTGATCTCAGGCTAGATGGCACAAAACCCTCAAGCCTACAGTCCGAAAGGTTGATAGTAATCAATTTCAAACTGATCTCAGAAAGGACGGTACATATGCCCAAGCCTTGAGACCAAGAGGGTGAAAAGGATCTCTTATTCAGACATTGAATAATACGTGACACAAACATGTTTGTTTTAATCTGAACTGTTGTGTGTTACGAGGATTTTGTAATTATGGAGGTGGCTGCAATGTTTCACCAGTGAAATGTTGATCCCCTCTTTTGTAATTTTCTCCATCTTTTGCTCAAGGAACTGGAGCTTTCTAGGTATGCCATTGTAGCCTCATTTCATTTCTTTCTCTTTTTAGTTTTTCGTAGTTATGTCACTGTTCTTCCACAAATGGAATCTTATAAAGCTATATGTCCTTGGACTAAGAACAATGACTTAGAGTCACTGTCAGATTTAGCATCTGAAGAGGATGTAGCTAGAATTCAGCAAGCGTGTGTTGTTGTCTAACAGGAACAGGGATGCTATTGTATGTGAACTCGCCACCGATGGAGAGCCTATTAGAAACAAAATTTACTTAAAACTCCAGTTGACTTAAAAACTAGTAGTGGTTTTAGTTGAATTCAACTCAATTCAATGTCCTGTTTCTTAACGTGAAACGAAACTTTTGAACAGATATTTTGACATGATTTTTCATGTTTCAATGCGAATCCTTGACGAAGAACATGAATTTTTTACATTCTAATTGACTAAACACAAGACGAGAACCAAAAGTAGTTAGTTTACAAACTTGCTTCATGAGTTTATGAGGACTAAACATCTGTATGATGTATACAGAGAAAGGGATATATAATAATCAGCTAAGTGAGTGGCATTTAATGATAAAAATTGTTCATGAGAGCGGATTTAATGCATTTTGATGCTTGCAAATTGCAGCTAGCACTATTTTATGTCAAACATAATGAAGCATGGTAAAACTTGCATAACACCATGTATCCATTAAAATATAAATATTTGAACAATATGGACAGGATCGAACGTAAAGTAATACTGTATGGCATAAATACCGTACGTATTATGTCCTGAAAATAGTGTATCTTGTCTCTTTTCAATGTATCTGTTTCATGCTGTAGCAATGCTCTAAGCGTGCTTAAATTTTCATTTTATTTTTGTGCAGGATTAGAGTGAAGATTTTGAAGATGCCTCAGCACTTTAATGTCATGTTTGATCATAGTTTTATTGGTTTGGAATGGATTAAATTTGTTTAAACAGTGCAGGTGTAGTGTTAGTAATTTTACTTTATACAAGATGATTCATGGAAAATTCTTTCAGACGCTGATTTAATTTTTTTTCCTTGAGTTAAAATGGTGTATGAGTGTCACGCTTAAATTGTTTAATCAATACAAGTTTGGAATGTTTTATTTTGTTGATTTAAAAACCAGAACATGTAAAAATATGAGGAGCTTATTTTAATACTTTAAAAGGAAACATAATATTATGTTTTTGGGTAAGCAACACAAAATGGTGGCAACTTTAGCCAATTTCAGTGGTCTTTAGAGGAACTAACTGGAAAATTTTTTCAGCACTAATATTAGGACCAGTTGGGCAGAGTTTATTGGTTTACCTTTAGAATTAATTTCTTAGATAATTTGTTTTCAGCGATGCTAATGAGTGCAGATTTGGGGAAGGTTACTAAACTTTTAGGAGTGCAAGTTTGTGTGCTTTGACAGCTTGCATGTAGCTTGGATGATTATATTTTGATTATAATTTTTTTTAAGAAAGGATTGAATAATATGGACTAAGTATAAGATTAATTTTTCTTGTAGAAAATATACATAGAATATTATTGTATTTATAATAAAGATAATATGAATTAAGTATGAAATACAATGATAGACAAAAACAATAATAGAAAAATAGAAGATAAAAAATTAAAAGATAATATTTTTAATATTTTCTCTGAAGAAAACGTGTACAAGTTATATATTTTTATTACAAAATCTAATAAGGATTTGGTGAAATTAATTGATAATTTGAGTTAATGAACTCAATCTTAATATTTTTAAATATAATATTCTTTTGAATAAAACAATAATTAATCTCAATATTATGGTATTCTTAAGAAATAAGATTAGAATTTATAGGAAGACTATAACTTTATATTATGCTTTTACACTAAGTCTTGTCATATGACACTTTGTTTTTTGTTCTTCGAAGAGATAAAGTTACCATTAAAGACATAATATTTGAAAGTAGATATAGAAGGAAATATTGCCCAATTAACATCTTAATAACAAATAAGTTTTGTATGGTTATTGGAAGAATATCAACGTTTCATCTATTTTTGTCATTTGCTCTATTTCCACATACACGGCACAGTTTGGAAAGAAATAAACAATCAAGTGATTATACAGTATGGACACATCCACACCCTTATACACCCAAAAAAAAATGGAGATGAGATACCTTCAAACTGATGACCAATATAAAATTGAGCCAACTTATACAACAGAACTTATAGTGAATGTGTCATATTTTCATAATCCATGTAGCTGACCAATGTCATTATATTATATCTTTTAATGCAGGTGTTCGTTCTAGTAGCTGCAAATTTTCATGAAAGTGAAAACAAAACACTGAATCAATATCCTCTATCATCTTTCTACATTTTCTTTTTTAACAGTAGCAGGGCAGAGGTATATTAGCCCGATAATTATAATAACCACCATTGAAATCATTATCCGATTTTTAATTTATCAAGATGAAAAGGAACCTATTATCCAAAAGAAAATATTGAGTTATGAAATCAATCACTAGAGGCACCCAAACATCTCCAGCTGGAGAATGGGATAAAATAGTGCATTAAACATCGAATGTGGAGTAATTTGAATGTGATAAAGAACCAGTTCAGCAGAAACCGAATCCTGTCTTGGTAGCCTTCATTTAAGGCAATAAATCACAATTTTAGGGCAACATCTAAGTTCACGCGTATTAACCAATGTCTTTCATCTCTCTTCCCTTTTCCTTACAATCTCCAACGTTAATCCAGTGAAAATATAGGGAAATAATAATGAACCTCCAGTAAATTGGATATTTGACTTCTGAGTAATTATGCCATCAGTGTGTGTTTCAATAGTGACTATAGTCATGAAACAGTTGAAGTAGTAAAGATAAAGAATCTATGTATCTTGTGAAACTGAAAGAATGGATGATGATGATATTACCAGTAATCACCACATGAACATGAGCCGTCTTTAAAATGGTGGAATCTATTAATATCTCTAACTATAATTTCCCTTGAGACAATTTTACATACAAATTTGAGAAAGGTGTGGCAGTCAACACAAATTCGTATATTCTTTTTCACCCTTATAGGGGCACCGGGTGGCATAGCAATTAATCCAAAGGCCACAGCAAGTTTCTCACTGTGGTGATATAAGAGTTTCTCCTTTTCACTTCTGTTCACATTATGTATATCAATCTCTACAACGGGACTATATCCAGCCTTACTTAGAAGGTCACCCAACTGATCCAATTTAGCATATATTTCATCACTTCTAGAATGACTCCTATCTCCAACGATGAAAGTGTATACCTTGTCTTTGATCTCAATCCAACTCATTCCGGGTTCCTTCTTCACCTTGCTGTCTTTCATTACCTTTCTAACCTTAGCAACATTTTCCCACATCCCTGCAGAGGCATAGATGTTTGCAAGGAGAACGTGGGTACCAGATTTATCTGGCTCTAGATCATAAAGCATCTCTGCAGCTTTCTGACCGAGTTCTATATTTTTATGGATTCTCGCAGCTCCTAGAAGTGCCCCCCAAACTGAGCCATTGGCCTCAAAAGGAATGGAATTTACAAGCTCCACTGCTTCATTTAATTTCCCAGATCGTCCAAGGAGATCAATCATACAAGCATAATGCTCTTGTGTGGGTTTAATACCAAACATTTCCTCCATTTTTTCGAAATATTGCCTGCCCTCGTTTACCAAACCAGCATGATTGCATGCACAAAGAACACTAACTAGAGTAATATGGTTGGGAGGCACACCAACTCTAAGCATTTGATTGAACAACTGAAGAGCCTCTTTGCCATGGCCATGCTGAGCATATCCTCCAATCATTGCAGACCATGAGACTATTCCTCTGTTTGGTATCTCAAAAAAGGCACGATCAGCATCCTCTATGCTTCCACACTTAGCATACATATTAACCAGAGAGTTGCTGGCAAAAATATCACACATAAATCCAAACTTGATGGCATGGACATGTAATTGTTTCCCTTGCTCATATGCAGACAACTTTGCACATGCATTTAAGAGAGAACTGCAGATAAATGCATCTGGCTTGATATCTGCATCTTGCATTTGTAAATATAGCTTTAAAGCCTCCTCCCCATCGCCATATTGAGAATATGCTGTTATCATGGATGTGTAAGCCACCAAATCTTCCCAAGTACGCTCTTCAAATATTTTTGAAGCTTCATCTATATGGTTACATTTTCCATATGTGTCAAGAAGGCTGTTTATAACATAGAAATCTGAATAAATTCCAGATTTGATGGAAATTGAATGAATCTGCTTACACACCTTAATTGCCAGCAAGCTGGCCACAGATTTGAGAACTGTTGAAATAGTAGTTTGATTGAAATCTATATCTTCATTGTACATTTTAGAAAAAAGTGAGACAGCTTCTAAGTCATCCCCACACTGTGAGTAACCAGAGATCAAAGCATTCCATGCAATAACGTCCTTCTTTGGCATCGAATCGTAAGCTCTTCTCGCATCATCCATCATTTCACACTTGGAATACATATCTATGAGTCCAACAGAAGCATACAAATCTGAATCAGCAACCCTCTTTATCAAACAAGAATGTAACTGTTTACCCAGTTCCCTGAACCTCATTGCAGCACAAGCCTTTAAAGCGCTCGAAAGTGTAAACACATTGGGAGAAGTTCCTGAGCTATTCATCTCATCCAACATCATTAAAGCCAAATCATTACGATCGTGAAGAACACAACCAGCGATAACTGCATTCCAAGAAACAACATCAGGGTGTGCAATTTCCTGAAAAACAGCAACCGCACCTTCAATCTCCCGCGCCTTAGAATACGTGTCAACTAACGCATTTGCGGAAAACTGATCCAAATCAAGCCCCATCTTCAGCATAAGTCCATGAAGCGTCCTTCCTAGACCACCATCCTGCAACCCCGCACAGACATTCAATATGATGGAAATGCTGAACTCATTAGGCCTTATTACACTCCTCATCATTTCCTTAAATAAATCTACAGCCTCACCTCTCAGCTCACTTTGCACATAACAAGAGAACAAGGCATTCCATGAAACAACATTTTGCTCCACAATTCCTCCAAATAACCTCTTAGAATCATCTAGCAACCCACACTTAGCATACATAACAACCAAAGTGTTACCAACAAACCCATCAGACTCGAACCCCGTGACCACAGCCATCCCATGAACCTTCCTCCCCATATTCAAATCTCTCTTCATCGAGCATGCCTTAAGCACGCTTGGGAAGGTATACTCATTGCACTTAACACCCAACAAGAACATCTCATTAAACAGCAACAGTGCCTCCTCCACAAACCCATTTTGCACATACCCAGATAGCAATGAAGACCAAGAAACCACATCTGGCTCAAAACTTTCATCAACCAGCTTGCGGGCATACCTAAAACGACAACACTTGGAATAGAGAGTTACCAGGTAATTCCTGAGACCTGGATGGCGGGAAAATCCAAACTTGATCAAGTGGGCATGGAGTTCCATACCTGAAGTTAGCGACTTTGCAGCAACACATTGTGATAAGAGGTTTGAATAGGATACAGGGAGTTTGGTGAGGCTTTGTGAATCTTTTAATATGGCGCAAGGAGACGCGGTTTGCACAGTGGAGGTTTTGAATGACATATAGAGACGTTGAAGAGTACTGTGAGGAAGGAAATTGATGCCCCAAAACCTTGGAGATGTTTTATTCATTGACAACATGATATTGTTATTGCAATTGCATTAGTTACAGCCAAGGAAAGAGGCGTCTTCTCTCAAAGTATGAAGAGAAATTTTGAGATTTTGCAGGAATCGTTATATGATGCTGTTTTATTCTGCTTCTGATTCTCACACTGATTATGCGATTGATACTGCTGCTATCATAAGTACGAGGAAAATGATTATGATGTTTTTGCAACTCAACTCCATTGCTGCTTCTGTTTTCTGATTGTGTTTGTCTCAAAACACTTGGGTTTGTTATTTCTTTTTGATGAAAAATGAAAAACCGTTCGGGAATCTATTTTCACTTAAGTAATTCATGCAATTGTAAATCATAATTATTTATTCTAATATTATTAGTTATTTAGATTTATTTGTATTATGTAGTTTTATTTTATAATTAAATTAAAACTTTGGTTTATTTTTCTTAAATTGTAAATCTTATTTGAATTTAATTATAATTTTAAAAATTTTAAATTTTCACTCGTGGCATCTCAAAATTGGGATGTTAAATGAAATCTCAACTAGATGTTTTAATCACATAACATAGAATGTATTAAATCTTAAACCCTAAACCCTAAATATAAATTATCGACAAAAATGTCTATCAATAAATGCAACACATGTATTCATCAATAATTCCGTTGATAATTTGTATTTATCAACGAATATGAGATTATGGGTAAACATTTGTCTATAAAATACGTTTTTTCTTAATGAATGTTATATTCATATTTTGAAATATGAAGGTAATATTAAAGTTTTGTAATTCCTTTGAGTGATTGAGGAGATTTGAGAGGATTTGAAGGTAATTTTTTTTTTATTTGAGTGAATTTGGAGATAAATGAGAGTGGATTTGGAAATAAAATTTTTTAATCTGCCACGTCAATTAAATCCTACATTAATTCTTACAAACTTTACTTCTAAATTCACTTTCACAATCATTTTTTTTGAATTGTGTTATTAAAATAATTAAAGAGTAATTTTTCCTTTCTCAATTTTTTTCGTTTTCTTTTCAATTTATCTTTTTATCTTTTTTTTTTAATTCTTTAATTTTTTTCTATCTACTTAAATTTTTTTAATGTTTTTTTTCTTAGTCACTTAGTCATTCTCGTTACCACGAAAGAAATTTTTTATTTATGATATTTTTGGTTGTTTACATTTGTTAACAATAAGACATTTATGTGGGAGACATATATTTACATCAGACAAAATCTCTAAGGTAATTTTATGTTAAACCTTTTAATACTTAAGGTAAATTTTTGGTATTTTCTTAAAATGATTCAAGCTTATTATAAGAAAACCTTAAATATGAAAAAATATCAATTGAACAAATTTGTCCTACCTACATGAATCACAAATGATAACTATATGTATAATAAAAAAATCATAATATAATTATTCATGCCATTAAGATTCTCAAAAACAACTATGAATATATGAAGCATATATCACAATTATGCATTTGACCCACAATTTTAATGCAATAGGAACAATCACTGCGAAACACTCACAACCACTACAAAAAAACTCATTAACAATAAAGAAAAGTATTATTAAGTTTCCCAAAACAATCACAATTTCAATATAAATAAAATAGATGTTTAGAAAACTAATTGAACAAAACCGTTCTCCATGAGAATAAAAGAAAACACAAATACAATAGAACAAAACTATTCTCCATAAGAAACCACCCATAAAAGATAAAGACAATAAAGCCTCCGTTGTATCTAGGATAGTTATTAATGAAGAGAAAAGTCATGCACACATGTTTTCAAAAATTAAGTAAGAAAGTAAAGTTTCACACAACTTTTTAAAATATCACTTAGGATGAATCTTATATGATCAAACATGAAAAATGTTCATTTACATTACAGTCTCATATCTTAACAAGAATGAAATTTTTATATTTGATCATAAAAAATTAAATAAAAAAAATATTTTTATTTAAAAAAATGTCATTGACAATCATAAATATCACTAATTGATCAATGTTACAATAATCTCTCTTAAGTATTTATTTGTAATAATATTGTATATCTTTTTTACTAATTGACATGTTTCTGCTCATGTTCTAGTGAAAAAAATTATAATTTTTGTATTCTTGAAATGAAATGAGGGTGAAATTTATCTCTAAATAACTTATGTAAGCTAATGATATAAAGAAAAAAAAACTAAATATAGAACATATTATTGCAATAAAACAACATAACTAAATTATTAACAAAAAAATACTTCATTAATATCTAAGTTACACATATATTATTCGCAAAAATAAACACTTCATTAATACTTAAATTACACGTATATTATTCTTGAAATGTTATACACTCTTTCTCTCCAATTCACCTTTAATTAAAACGAAAAAGTTTTCAATCAACCTATGAAAAATAATTTACAAAATAAAAAGTAACAAGTTTATGTTTAACTCAAATGGTCAAGAAACGAAAAACTTTAAAAGAACATAATTATTTTTTTAAGAAAAAAGTAGTCAACAATGCAGTGAATCCTAGGAGTGACTTTTAACAATATTATGCACAGAAATGTTTTCTACGAATGCATTCATGGAAGTGCCAAGTTGCTCTGAGCTAAGTTTGTGACCATCTCATTCGATTCCTCTTTAATGCCACGTGTCAGAATCTACTCAGCCAATTCTAAGTATTAATTTTCCTCTGTATTGTTACATTGATCGAGAAAAGGCAGAAAGTGTGAACTAGATGTGTTGGTGCCGCACCATTTGCTCGTAACTTATCTCTTGCATGATCATTTAATACTCATAACTCATCTTTGGATGCTCCATCTCTTCCATGGTCATTGAATGATGCATATGCCTTGATTATTGACTCGTAAATTTCAATCCCTTTCAAGTATTCATCTTTGTGTAGAAACTGCGTAAAGGAGAAAAAAAATTCATGTCAAATTTGAACTCCAAACTAAATACAGTTAACAAATTCAGAGATGCTGATAGAAGGACATCAGTGCAATTCATACCCAAAAAGAAGAAAAAAAACAATGTCAATTCCTATCTCAGTGATATGCGAGACAATCTTTCCAAACAAAGGTGGTTTTGTTGAGTCCCACATGTCGTACTTAAGATTTGAGGCTCTCCCACTTTACAGAAATAATGTGGTTTACATTCTTATTTTATGTTCAAGTATTGATAATTGATGTTTTCGATATTCATTTGGGTGTTAGGTTACCTTGGGAATCAATAAGAAGTAATTTCTACTAATTGAAGCACGCTCAGACAAATACACAACCAGTTTTAGGTAATTCTACAGTCAGTTTAGGTAATTTTGACACCTCAATTTCCATTCACGAACACTCAAAAAATATTTTATTATTCAACATGCAATTTTTACATGAGAAAATTGCAAACTCTCAAATCAACCTCCCATTTTTATAATAGTTTTTTACTTTTTCCTTCTTCATCTTCAGATATTTAATGTACGATGTTCACTTGAGAACAGAGTAAATTGGATTAAAGTGCAAACCAAATATATGATGATACGAGTATAAGTTTAAAGGAAAAAAGGCAATGTGGGAAGTTTAGTAAGATGTATGGTGTACGAAAGGAAGAAGTGGAAACGTATTTCATGGGGTCCACTAGTACACATCCAATGATTGGGATCTTAACAGAATTGAGTGGCAGGTGGGCTGGAGGTGGGAGGATCTAGTGAGGAATATTTTCTGTTTTGAAGAGAGAGAAGGGAAGAATATAGAGGGGAGGGGAGCATATGTTGGGGGAAGGCAGGGAAGTGGAATTTGGGACTTGGGACTGAGGTCATTGTATCACGTATAGTGAGTGGATCTTCTCCTCTGTAGTGTTTGGACAGAGTGAGGAATTTCTTTTATCTTTTCTCCTACTCTGTGCTGATTGCTATCACATGATATATGAGTGAAGTTGTCAAAGAGAAAATTGAAAGCCGTTGTGGATGTCAGCATTTAAAGGAAGTGACATGTTAGAAGATTCACATAAAGCATAATGAATTACTCGACGTAGTACTAGATCTTGAGGTTCTCTCAGCTAATGGACTAGTCTTTTGGATTGGGCTATCTCATTGTCCTTAAATCCTAACAGTTTTGTGTAAACACCAACCTTCTCTTATGATTCCCTCTATTCCAAGACAATAGTACTTTTAGTTTTCAAGTTATCTTTCATAACAATATTCCTACATATAATTAAGAGTAAGCAATAAAGAATACTTACATTGAAAAAAAATAACAAAAACAATAGTTGGAAAGTTAAGGGTACTTTTGACTAAATTCGAATTAATTGAATTGAACCTGAAAAGACTATTGTTTTAGAATCAAGCAGATATATTCACTGACTCTTACATGTTTATTGCTACACTTTCTTTACCAAAACTATGCTCTGATCTGGCAGACAGGGTTTTCTCAAGAGGCTAAAGTCAACCCCAGGATGCCAGTGTATGAGGTCTATTGCAAGCTTCAGTTCTAAATAACAAATCAGATATATGATTCTAAAGACAATGATAACTCTTATGCAAATAAGCTCACTGACAAAACAAGAAATTATGCATACAATAAATTAAAGGAATCACCTCATTATGGTCATGGAGTAGAATAGGGGTGTTTGCCATAGGTGAGAATCCAATTGCTGGTAATCCAAGGTCACGGAAGTAGCGTGCATCTGTTGCTGCAGGAAAGACCTCCGGCTTACCAAGTTTACTACCAGCCATTTCAACAGCATTTTCAAGAAGGCTCCACCAAGGATTGGAACTATCGGTTTTTGTGAGGAGTGGTTTCCCAGATTTGCTGTGAGTGGATGCCTTTTGTTTGAACTGCCCAAGCTAATTTAAATTAGATGAAGAATCCGTTAAGGGGGCGGGGGGGCTGATCTACTCTAAAAATGAGAAAAGTCTAATGGTCAATCATGTGGTATGCAGATGAGAATTTGAACAAACGTGATCACCCATACCATCACAAAGACAACAGCATGGCACTTTATAACCATTCTTTTAAAAGTCAGTTTATTCAAAAAACATCTATCCATGTCATAACCATCATCACAACGACCTTCATAAAGGCAGGTCAATCTGGGAAAAATTGAACACCCATTTTAAATAAGTTATACTTCAATTCAAGATTAAACCCCATCCTACAAGCAAACAAATACTTTCATGTCTTCAGCCTTTGTTTGAATACTATAACAATCTAAATTTATTTATCAATTTCAACTCATTTCGTTTCATTTATTTCTAGCATAAGCTTTACATTCCATATACATATTTAAGTATGAGTTGTGGGATCACCGGAAAAAAACTTGAAATGATCAGAAAGTAAGGACCAGAACAAAACTGAAACAACTGATACAAAATAAACTTTTAATGAACCGAGTACACCATACTTCATTAGACACAAACCACACAAAAGAATGATTAGATACCAGAATATCTAGCCATATAAAGAAGTAAGAGGCACATATCTACCTTTCCTGAGTGCTTGTATATACTTGGTAATGAAAATATAGTTTTATCTACTATTTGTTTTCAATGCTTAGGACCCCAGAATTTTCAATGTTTTTCTGTTGTTTAGTTTTCTTTTTTTTTTGGTTTTCTTTGTTCTAGAGCACTAGACAGCAAGCATTACCCTTGACTTTCTCTTATTCTTTTTCTAGTTGAAAAGGTTCTTTAGAAAGAAAACTTTAAGTTTAACTTAAAAGTCACAAAACAATAGTTGATGAAATGAAAGGTTACTAGGATACACATTGATAAAGTGAACTTTAAACATAACTCAATATCACAATACCACAAAATTTTCAAAGAAGTTTGCAACTACTTATATCCTATTACTTGATCATATATCTAGTCAATATCCTATAATTTGATTATATATCACTAGTCAATATCCTATAATTTGATCATATCTGTATAAGGTGAAAACATGTTGCAGAAGGTCAAGGTCATATCTAATATGTTCTAGTGCATAAGTTCTATAAGAAAGAAGACAAGGTTCCTGAATGCAAATTTCAAAGGTTAAAAAGTCAAGCAGTGAATCTACTATAAGCTGGGTGCATTAAAAAATACACTAGATGGAAGAAATATATAGAGGAAAGAGTGGATAATTAGCTAATTACAGAGAATGACATATTGCGGGACGAAGGTGCCCATTCTTCAGCAATGCGTCTCTCCAAGGATTCCGGATCAGCAGTAGGTGGCACTCGAATGTCGAATCCAGCTTCTGCTTCAGACGGCTGCAAATTCATCACAAAACCCTGGCAAAGCAAAAGGCAAAATAGAATACAATCATCAGATACTGCCATTCACTCAATCATGATGATGATGGTTTGAGACATGTGGAATGTGTCGACTAATCAAATTGTAACCATGTTGAGGAAACACAGTCAAATGTTAGGGAACATTGCTGTTGTGTTGTAGTGTATGTATTGTATGAGAAGAAGAAAAGGGAGTGGTGAACTTACAGTGGGAGATGGAGTTCCAGCCTTGAGAAAGACCATGTTAACAGAAACAACTTCGCCTTCGGCCTTGAAGCCGGCTTTGATGAGGTCGAACTGGGAGGCGCGAAACCTTCTGATAGCTTCAATGCTCTTGAGGAGATTCTCCATGGCAGAGTTATCATAAAGCTTGGATCCATGGCCGGGAGCCCCAACGGCCTTGATGACCAACCACCAGGGGCTTCTCTCAGCGTAGAAGGCCCTATAATGGGCGTCGGGGGAAGCCAACCCTTCGTCAAGCACCACGCCCACATTCATCCGTTGGAAAATCTCCGATTGGGCTAACTTCTCAGCGCCGTCGTGGCCGCCGATCTCCTCGTCGGGTGCGAAGGCGAGGTAGATAGAGCGGAGAGGGTGGAAGTTTCGGGCCTTGAGACGGCGGAGGGCTTCGAGGTACTGCATACCGACGCACTTCATGTCCTGAGAGCCGCGGGCGAAGATGCGGCCTTGGGAATCGAGGTGGGCGCTGAAGGGGTGGTGGGTCCACTTGGAGTGCTCGGAGGGAACGACGTCGGTGTGGGAGTAGAGGAAGATGGAGGGAAGGTGGGGTTTTGTGCCCTCCCATTTCAGAAGAACCAGAGGCTTCCCTTCCACAAACTCTATGCTCTGAGATTCCAGAGAGAGCCTTTTCCCTTCCGATATCAGAAATTCCGCTGCTTCCTCGTATCGCGGGCTGGGTTGGGCAGTGTTGATTTTCAGGTACTGCTGGAATCTTGATATGATGCTGCTTTCTCCTGATTCTGATTCTGACGCTTCTGCAGTTAATATCAAAACTGTGAGGAAGATGAACGTGATGTTTCTGCAACTCAACAACTCCATCATCGCTGCTCACTACTTCGCCTTCACCGTCTCCTCTTCTGTTCGGTTGGGTTCTATGTGTGCCCTCGCTTCTGTATATAACTTATCAACAAGATTTTGTTTTAACTGAGACAGTAAATAGTTACATTGCGTCCGAAAATACTAGACATCACTGCTCATAATTCATATCCGGATAATTTATATCTGGACCCCCTTGAGGCACTAGTGTATAGAAATGGTTTTTTTAACACTCTCTTTAGTAACGTGACATTTTTTAAATTTTACCTTACAGATCTCGGTTGAAAGGAATCAAGTTGTTCACTTGAATGAATTTGAAAAAAGTGATTGAGAGAATTTTGAAGGATTTGAAAGTAAATTTTTTTATTGTTTATTTAAATGGATTTGGAGGTAAGTGGGGATAAATTTGAAAGTAAAGTTTGTGAAAATTAGTATAAGATTTGATTGACGTGACAGATTAAAAAAATTTATTTCCAAATTCTGTCTCATTTACCTCCAAATTCACTCAAATAAGCAACAAAAAAAATTTACCTTCAAATCCTCTCAAATTCCCTCAATTACTCTCTCCCAAATCCATTCAAGTAAAGAAAGCCTAAAAGTTATATGGCTTGGGTTATAGGAGCAACCGAAGTCATATATTTTGCAAAGTATACTTTTTTTTTAAAAGGTTTTGTGACCTCGGTTTTTCCACAATTGAAGTTATTCACCCTGCAAATTTCACTCATCACTTGAAAATCTAACATTTTAGCTGGCAATTTTCTCGGAATGGTTTTATTGCCTTGGTTAGGTAGGGAATTGATGTCATAAACCCTACAAAATCCCATTTATCCCTGCAACGTATCAATTTACAACATTTTTTAAAAGGGTCTATTGTCTCAATTTTGTACGGAACCGAGGTTATAGAATCTTTTTCCAAAAGGTTATTAGTTGAAACGTCATACTTGCAAAGAAAATTTTTTAAGGTTTATTGTCTCGATTCCCATCCTAACCAAAACAATATATGACTTTTGGCTTCGGGTCTTCCAGAGTCGAGACCATAGACCATATTCTGACACATTTTTAATATTTAAAGTATAATTCTTTTGCAGACTTTTGACATCGGTTAATTAAGAATCGAGACAAAAAAGTTGAACGAAATTTCAAAATTACCATTTTAATTTATTTTTGAATTTTTTTCGTGCAACTTTAGGTTTCGTTAGGTGTAAAACTAAGGCTGTAGACACTATATTGTCTCGGTTTTAAGTTTAACTAAGACAATATCTCCTGTCAGAGTGAAAATTTTGCGAAAATGCGAACAATTCATTTTCTTCATTCTTCCTCTGGTCTTTCAAAAAGAGTCGCGACTATGAATTACTCAGTGCAATCTTGTGCACTGCCGTAGTGACTATTCACGCTGTTATTCTTCTCTATTCGTTATGCTTGTCCTTTTGCACGTCTTTATCCGATCAAACTTGGCTTTCGTCGTCGTAGTTAAAGTCATTTTCTTCCATTTTTTGTGCATTTTTAGATTGTTTTTATGCATTTTTTTTATTGTTGGTTCTTCACACTAACTTTTAGTTGTGTTTGTGTTTAGGTATTGTATTTTTGTGGTAAAATTTGTTTAATTCCAAAACGCGGATAATCACATCTTCTCCATTGTAGTATGCTTTTTCATGCTCTGATATTCCTATTAATTACTTTTGTTCATTTTTTGTATGTTGGATATATAATTATGTATGATTAAATACATTGTTGTTTTGATTTAGTCTTAGTTTCCTATTTGAGATTCAATGCAAAAATTATTTATTATTTTCATGTTTTTAAAAAAAAATATTTTAAAAATAAATATATGTAAAAACTTTAATAATAAATTAAAAGTTTTGAATTTTGAATTGTCTGTTTGAACAAATTTAAAAAAATAATAACTTTTTTTTGTAATTTATTACATATAAATTTTAATATACATATTTTAAATTTCATAAATATTTGTCATGTGTCTTAATTGTAATTGACACTAGAGCTTCAACCCTTTCAAATTTATTTAATTTAAATTATTATAAATTTTTTAAAATGTTATATTTAAATTTATAAAATTATTATTTTTAAACATAAAAATGATGAATTTTACATATTTTTAAAATATATCATTATTATTTAAAATAATTAAAAAAAGTTAATAAATTTACTTAATTTTATAAAATATAATTGATAAATAAGTTTAACATTAGTTGAAATTAAATTTGAATTTTTTTTACGATTAACATTATATTTCATTAACAATTTTAAAATAATTTAAAATAAAATTTAATATAAAATATAAATAAACTTAATTTTCTTAAAAATATTTAATAAGAATACTAATTTTAATAAAATAATTATGTAATATTGATGTAAAAATTGATTTCATTCCAATTTCGAAAAAGATAAAATTGTTTAATTCTAAAAAAATTTAAACTGAAATGAAACAAAATAAAAATACAATCAAATAGAAATCAAGACAATGATACCTGAGAGGGATAGTGATGGCATTGATATTATTGTCACATTTATTATATCATTAATACTTTAAGTTGTTAACATTGAATTCACTTACTCTCCAAATAATTTGACCAAACGGTTACAAAAATTTCTGAATTTCAAAACAAATTTTAACCCTAAACAATTCACTTGACGTTAAATAATTGACCCTACATCTCGAAACATTATCATTACACTTTCTCTAGCTTTCGCATTTTTAGTATTCTGGAAAGTACATATTATCCCGCAAAATAATTTGAAGCTTAGACTACTATAGTTTCAGGTTCTTATTTTTGCTGAGTAAACGAAGTTTTATGATTAAAGCTTTGAAATTTAGTTTCCAAGATTTTAGAAACTAGATCGTGGAGCATATACTATTAACCAGAAATATGCTTTGGAATTTAGTTTCTGGAAATGTTTAAAATTCGTTTCGGAAGCTGAATTCTGTGGGATACATAGGAAACCTAAATTTCATTTGTTCCACATCTTCACATAAAGTAATGCAGTTGCATCGTACACCACACAATGAAGGGTATTGCAATTCTTTGTCATTTGCTGTCCAAATTTTGTCCACAAATTCGCACTTTGTATATATGTACATGTTTCTTAGTTTGCTCACTTTACCTTTAACACTTCACGCTTCAACTTAGGACCACAGCCTTGTGTCTTTAAGCACCTCCATCAACCCAAGCCTTATCTGTTTCAATCATTTCGTTCAGCAAACTGATAATGTATTTGCAAAGGACATTTTTGCCATAGCCAATAAGGAGAATTTCTCATAGATTTATTGTTTTGGAATTTAAGATCGAAGAAACTTTTTTAATTTATAAAATTCCGTACGAACTATTTAAACTCCTCATTACTATATTATTAAATCGAAAAAAAAAACATATTCCCTAAAAGAGTGGAAAACACTAACACATGATAATTATGTAATAAGAAATAGAGGTAGAAAAAAAAAGTGAAAATAAAATTAAAGGAAAACTAAAACTGTATTAACAGAGCATGCGCTTTTATAATTTGAAATTTTCCCAACGGACAAATACTGTTTCCATGTCACGAATTAAAGGAAAAAAAAATTGCATTCATAACTACAATAAGCACTCCTCATACAATAATCAAACTCCCGAATATCTGATCTAACAAATATAATAACATATATGATCCAATAAAATTAATTCAATTTTACTGATTGTTAAAAAATATTTTGAGATATATTTATTGGTGTATAAAGAGTATATATAACTAAATCTTGATAGTCTGATTATATCGTAATATTCTTTAATATCATATATTTACAAAACATTTAGTAAATCAGACATAGTATTATATTATCACTGTTATTTTGCTAATTTTCTAATATTTTGCTAATTATCATAGATATTATACATCATTATATTTGTCAATATTATTTAATATTATCTTAATATTACTTATTATTATCTTACTAATTTATTTGAACACAAATCAATCTTTTGTAGGTATATCTCTCTTGTATTTTAGCATTCAGAGTAAAAATAAGTATTATATATCTCAAAATATAATCAAAATAATTGTTTATATATAATTTTAAATATGTGTATATATATATAATATTATATAATCAAAAGATTTTAAAAGAAATTTATTTATGACAACTTTTGTGAGAAAAATTGAACTTTTGTGAAATAACTATCTTTCAAAAATAGTATATTATTTATATTTTACAAATTATTTTGTGAGGAAACATTTTTGAGAAAGAACAACTCATTAAAAAAATGTTATAAAATATTTCAAATATCCAGATTATAATCTATTTTAAATTATAATATCTATATTTGAATTAAAATGCGGAATTGCGATTAGAGATTAAGTTATTAGTAAATTTGTAAATATACTTATCAGTTGAAACTATAATTATATATAAACTCTTTTCCTTACCCACGATGACTCTGAAACTCCTCTTCTTTTTATCTGCATCACTTTGGAGTTAGTGCACCTAGAAAGAAGTTTGTTTTAGATGTCAACTATTTCTCGACTTCGAAAGACACATTTTCTATCTCTTAAGTATCCAAAGTTAAATTAGTTTCATGTACTAAGAAAAATATTATTTGTATATTATATTTGAAATTTTGTTACTGTTACCTTTTGTTTAATAGTACTATTATATTTGTTATTATACTGAAGCCAGATATCGTTAAATCAATTATCACGCATCTAAAATATCGTTCTTTTTAAAATTTGGGTGTTCTCTCATAATTTTGTTTATAAAAAATATATTATATTTAAACTATCTTTAACTCTTAAGCAACATAAATTTATTGATTGTGATAGAAATATAAATTTCTTAGTAAAATGACAGTTTCATTGTTTATTTTTAATGAAAAACTTAAGAGAGACATGGTTGTTTTAAAATTTCGTTATCAATTCCACAATAAATGTTAATATTTTGATTATAAATTTGTCAATCATAACGATAATTGTGTATTCAAAATATTGTTTGATTTATCACTATTATATTTGTAAAAATTCAAAGAATAAAAAAATAAATATTTAAATTATTTTTTATCTTGACTTTTTAAATTATGTGTAAACTAATAGAAAAATAACATAAATGAAGAAAAATAAGGGAAAGAAACAGTGATGATGGTGCACGAGGAGAAGGCATTATCCCCAACAAACAATGCAGAAAATCCGCACGCTGTCGTGCTTTTTGAAATCCTAGCACAACGTTAACCTCTGTTCCTATTTCTCTTTATTTTTATATATATTCCATTCTAATGAACCATCCCACCGAAAGTACCCAAATCATTTTCCATTCCTCTGCTCTCTCACTACACATTAATGTGTAATCTACATGGAATTAGAAAGAGGATGGACTTTTCTTCACACTTGTATTGTGTACTACATTTTTGTCGTTTTCACCCCATTGCATATTCATCCTTCACTCTACCAAACCACTCCTTCAAATCGAGTGGTTTAACAAAAAAATAAAAAAGCATGGTTTACGAGGTATTTCTGTGCCTCAATTTGTCTGTGTGTGGCATCTTGCTGGAAATCACAAACACAAAACAAACACGTGTAGCAGAGGATTTTCCTGTCGGCTTATTAATCAATCACACATTTTATTGTTTTATCAACCATCTTTTGAAAACACACATTAACATTTTTCTAACATTAATTAACGTGGGACTTTACATTAGATTTGTGTGTACTTTTGGTTTCAATTATAACAGTATCCTCTCTCTCTCTGAATGGACCATTTTCCCCCAAAACCAAACACCAATATAATGAAGGAAAAACAGAAAGTGAACGTGGAGCTCTGAGTCCTTCCTCACCAACCAACTAACAACCATGACCGTTGTCAAAACTCTGCTCTTCTTCCTGTTTCTAACCATAACCACAACCACCTGCAGCTCCTTGGCTTCCCACTTCGAACAGCTCAACGTGGAGGAAGAAATGACAGCGACTAAACTCAAGAACCTTCCAAAAGAAACAGAGGATTTAGAAGAAGAGCAGGGAAATTGGAAAGTTCAGATTCTTCACAGAGACAAAATCAGCACCGCCCCTGCCAAGGATCACACCACCCGTTTCAACCAACGAATGAAACGTGACGTCAAAAGGGTATCCTCCATCGTTAACAGTAACAGCCATGCTTACACGGAAGCAGCGGAAGAAGCGTCCTTTGGATCCGACGTCGTTTCGGGAACGGAGGAAGGTAGCGGAGAGTATTTTGTGAGAATAGGAATTGGAAGCCCTGCAACTTACCAGTACATGGTCATAGACTCGGGCAGTGACATCGTCTGGGTCCAGTGCCAGCCATGCGACCACTGCTACAACCAGTCCGATCCCATATTCAACCCCGCCCTCTCCGCCTCCTTCACCGGCGTTTCCTGCTCCTCCTCCGTCTGCGACCAGCTCGACGATGCCGGCTGCCACCAGGGAAGGTGTCGCTACGAGGTGGCCTACGGCGACGGCTCTTACACCCGAGGTACGCTCGCGCTCGAAACAATCACGCTGGGGCGGACTCTCATCCGGAACACGGCCATCGGCTGCGGCACATGGAACCAAGGAATGTTCGTGGGAGCGGCTGGGCTTTTGGGTCTGGGTGCCGGGCCCATGTCCTTCGTGGGTCAGCTCGGTGGCCAAACAGGCGGCGCCTTCGCTTACTGTCTGCTCTCTCGCGGCAGCGCCTCCTCCGGCTCGCTCCAGTTCGGCCGGCAGGCATTGCCCCTGGGAGCGGCGTGGGTCCCACTCATTTCCAACCCCTTCTTTCCCAGCTTCTACTACGTTGGGCTCTCGGGTCTCGGAGTTGGGGGCTCGCGGCTGAACATATCGGAGGATGTTTTCCGGGTAACTGATCTGGGCGACGGAGGGGCCGTGATGGACACCGGCACCGCCGTCACCAGGCTTCCCACAGTGGCTTATCATGCCTTCCGGGACGCTTTTCTTGCTCAGACCACCAACCTGCCCCGGGCACCCGGACTCTCCATTTTCGACACCTGCTACGATTTGAACGGCTTTGTTACGGTTCGGGTGCCCACCGTCTCCTTTTACTTTTCTGGTGGACAGATCTTGACCCTTCCGGCCAGAAACTTTCTAATTCCGGCAGATGATGCCGGAACATTCTGTTTTGCCTTTGCGGCTTCGCCTTTGGGGCTTTCCATTATAGGGAATATTCAGCAAGAGGGGATTCAGATTTCGATTGATGGTGACAATGGTTTTGTGGGGTTTGGACCCAATGTCTGTTGATTTAGGGAAACAAATATTCTTGAGCACCCACCATCCGAGTTTTGTTAAGTCTTCGCCTTTCCTTTCTCCTACCCATCTCATCTCCTTTCATTTCATAACTTCATTCATGTATTATACCTCTCAAAATAACTAAACTCCTCAATGTCACTGCCAATTTTTCTCACTTTAATTCTAGTGTAATGCCAGCCAGTGCAATTCAGCAGAGCTGCATCGCCGGGGAATCTAATTACTCTTCCCGCCGCAGTAATAATGTGGTCAAAAGAATCATGGAAAAAGTATAGTAGAAAAAAAGTTTGCTTTTTCGGTCGACGCAGAAAACAGTGTACATAGAAAAAAGGTTGCTTTGATGTTGATGTTGTTGGTTTAGGAGTGAGCTTCTAAGAGAGAGAGATAAAGGTGCTGGGTGCAGCAATTGAATAATCACCGTTCACCATCGTTTGAGACGTTTGAAACCGTCACTTATATAATTTTTGAATGCATGCAGACTTTTTGGTAGCTTAATTTCTTATTTAATCAATCCCTTTCAAATAGTGGTTCTGGACTTTGGTTTACCTTCTTTGTTTTTAAGTTTATTTTGAAATTTAAGCATGTGTGTGTTTTTACTAACGAGGTTATTCTTTCATATAAAAGGGGGTGATTTTTTTTCCTCAAAGAGAACATATCTTATCATCCTCCAATTAACAAGCTTTTTAAGTATGCAGAGATCTTTAAAAAAAATGTTAACTAAGTGAAGAAGGTAACAAGTTGTTGAATGTACACTTGAAAATGAGAGAGCAAAGTGACTTACTAAAGAGAAGAGAACCTTGCAAAACGACGAGAATAAAGAAGAAGGCAGCTGAGAAAACAAAAACTAATGTGAAATGAACACTGGATGTTTAAACAAATGCAAAGACTGAATAACCTGTCTAAGTATGATTGGAAACCCTTTTTCGCCCCTTAAGTATGGTTAGAAACCCTTTTGTAACCCTTTGTGATGAGTTCCTAATCCCTAAGGGTGGAAAAGCACATACTATATGTATTAAGGATAATAAACATGTTGAGAAGGGAGTTTTTCTCACCTTTTGATTTAGTTTTATGTTAAGTTCCTTAAGTTGGCATGAATGAGTTGATTATAATTGATTTGAACTTTTATCATATGTTAACTTGTATTTTTTGTTTGTTTTTGTATAACTTCTTCAAAGGTTTCAGGTCAGTCTGACAGCTTAGCATGAGGACTGTTCGATAGTCAATAACATAGAAGTTTGACAAACTAAGTTAAGCTCAATCAGAGAAGGAGGGATAATAAGTAGGATGATATATGGTCTTTCTACGGGACACAACAAAGATGAGCTACATATAAGGTGGATGAGAGAGAAGAACATATATCATAAAATATAAAGTAACTTCTTAAATTAAAACGAACCTTCACATCTAGATAGCTTGTTATCTTAATGTCCAATAGGAATCTTCACTTAGCTTTGTTTCATGTCTGGTTTGGCAATTTTCTTTTGGAAAATAGTTACCATATTCAACCACTTTGTGTTCTTATATCACCACTACGATGACCTTGGTGGTAGATATGAATTACATCCCATTGGTTCATTAGATGAAATTTTGTTAAAACTGTACAAAAAGTTGTTTTTGCTCCCTACTTATATATCAAACTTAATTTTTTTTTTTTCAAAGAAGAGACTCAATGAAAGTACTTAATGTTGTTATTTGTGTATTGTGTACCTAGATCATAGAAAAGAACCACATAACATTCGTGGTCCAAATTTCCTTTGCGGGAATGAACTTTTAAGCAATGTTTGATTTATATTTTTATAGGTTAAGAAAGTAATAATTTAAAAACATATGCAAAAATAATTGTAGAAAGTTATTTTTTATTACAAGTGGATAATGGTGGAAAAAAAGTAGGGAGACCTGCTTCGTCGCTTTTACTCGCAAAAGAATTTTAGGCTGTTTTCGCATGAACGGAATTTATTGTTCATGCGAATTACAGAGCGATGAATTAAGCATGCCGTGGTGTTCGTTTGAGACGATTAGCGAGGAAAAGCGCGGACGGATTTGCAGGATACATCCCTTTTTCATCACCCGCAAAAGTGAGAAGATTTGCGCTGATTTTGACTGAAATGTCCAGTGTATCCCTACCTTTATATTAAATTCCAATGTCAATCCTATGGAAATGAAAAACAGTGCACCACATAACCGATTATGGTTAAGGGTAACCGATTACATGTATCAAACAAATCCAAAACAGTGAAGTATTTACTTTTGCACTGTGCATGCACGAGAAAGCAAGTTGGCGTGGGGGCGTGGCACTGAAATATTCCTGAGCTACTACTGATAGCTGATAAGCTTCAAACAGCCATTGAACAGGAAAGATTCCTGCATCCACACAGTTACAGTGCAGAAGTGCCATTGACCCGTTGGTGAGAATTCAAACGTGGTTGGTTGTGGGTAGCTGATGTTATTTATTGAGTGGTAAGAAGCTTAATAAATTGGTTGCCAGTGTTGTAAGCTGTGTGCAAAGAGAGAGTGGTCCGGTGTAAGCTCAGACGACGACGAAGAGAAGGTTTTCCTGAGAGGAAGAACAGCAAGTGGATAGGTCAGTAACATACCATGCTGGTTTATCATAGGAGATTTAGTTTGTTTTGATTTGCAGGTTGTATAGGAGGAGGAAGAAGCACGATCTGCGTGTTGGTGGAATGCAGGAGGTGGTCTTTGAAGATGAAGAAAGTCCAAGGGCGTGTTGGAGAAGATGGTGAACAGTGCACCAGATCCGCGTAACCGGTTACAGGCTGGGTGTTGCGGTTACAGAGAACTGAAGAAATGCATGCATTTCTGTAATCGGTTACGTGAAGTGGTAACCGATTACAAAGCTTCCCTGGTGGCTGTTTCCTTACTGGTGCATGTTGAGGGGCTTCAAAAGCTGGGTGCAGAGAGGTGGTTGTGCACGTTGAGGGGCTTCAAGAGCTGGGTGTTGAGGGGCTTCAAGAGCTGGGTGCAGAGAGGTGGTTGTGGATGGGTGATGATTCGGAACATGCATGTTACAATGTTCTCAGGCAGTCTGCATCATGAAAGGGTTGAGGGGACATATGGTTATATGTTAACCAGTTTCCAGAAACAAGAAAGTAAAGGTAAAGTGGTGTATGTTGGTCAGTGGAGGGCACCAGAGCTGCTGTAATGGATGGAAGAGTGTTCACTTTGGTGGTTGTTGCGCGAAGTGGGAGAGAGACGTTGGTGCATGGTGGGTGAAATCTTATTAAGTCTAACGGTGTGTTTTTGATGCAGGTGTTCACTGTGCATGGACGTAGTGTGATCGTGGTGGACGCGTGAAGTTTATCGAAAGTGGTAAGGTTAATGTGATTTTGAAAATTGACTGTCGAAGCATTGAAAAAATGGGGGTGTTAACTAATATACGAATATGATTATATTTGTAGGTTTGATTCCAAGTTACCATCTCAAGCTAAAATTGGTTGTCTGATTTGTCTAACTGTGGCACTCATTTGTGGAAATATCTTGCTGAAACTATATTGAAGTGTGCATAAAGTGAAGAAGGTCTTCAACAGGTAAGTGTTTTACATGATTTTTTATGTATTATATATATGTTAATGATTGAATCAGTGGTGGTGGTTATGTGTACATTTGCAAGTTTGAATGTATGAATGATATATATTATGGTCATTTATATTACTCTGTGTTATTTAGTATATGAATGTGTTAATTTTTCAAACCTCGATATCATTTGTTATATGTATATGTATGTATTAAAAAAAAGTATTAGAAGTTGATGTTGTGTGATGGTAGTTATTGTTATTTATTTATAATGTACATTTGAATGTATTAATGTATATATGAATTATGTTTAATGAATATTGTGGAGTTGCATGATTTTGATTGTACTATGTGTAATTGTTTAAGTAAATATAGATGGAAGAACATATAGATTTATCATATTTGGACCGCGAAGATGTAGATGATGATGTGGTTGGTGTAGACTTCAAGATTATTGGAATGATACGTCAACACTTACAAATAACCACATCACTAGCGGCAATCACAATGTTATGCATTGTTGGACACGCATTGAGTATCTTGAATATGTACTCCACTGATTCCAGTAGTGTAAGCAATTACCTACCTGATAGAGACCGTCGTAGGGAGCAGTTAATGTCATATCTTGTGCATACTCATCGATGCCGCGACATTATTAGGATGGGTCCAGAGGCATTTATTAATCTTTGTGAGAGAGTAAGATCAACTGGGTTAGTCAAGGACGCAATTCGGTCGACCGTGGAGGAACAAGTTGCTGAATTTCTTCATATAATTGGTCATAATGTTAAGAATCGTAGTGTGGCCTTTTTCTTTCATCGATCAGGATCGACGGTTAGCAATCACTTTCACAATGTGTTGGACGCTATCTTAAGTTTAGAATCAGAATTTCTAATACAACCATCAGGAAATGAGGTTCATCAACATGTGTTGAACAACAATCGATTTTATTCGTACTTTAAGGTAGTGATTTCATTACATCTGTTAATGTTATTTGAACAAGGATGATAACAAATTCTGAGACATATGATGAGTTAATATTTTTATGTTTAGGATTGTTTGGGGGCCATAGACGGTACTCATGTTAGGGTAAGGGTTCCAAGTTCTGAAGCTCCGAGATTTCGAGGAAGAAAAGATTGGCCAACACAAAATGTCTTTGCGGCGTGTGATTTTGACATGAAATTCACCTACGTTCTTGCTGGATGGGAAGGCACTGCATCCGATTCAAGAATATTAAAAAATGCTCTTGATCGAGATGATCCGTTGGTTATTCCCCAAGGTCAGTGTGTAAACAATCGATGTCCATGAAGTTATTTAGTAGTGACTAATTACCTTTGTATGTGGAAAATTGTAGGAAAATACTACCTGGGTGATGCAGGTTTCATGTTGAAAAGCACAATTTTGACTCCATATAGAGGCGTAAGATATCACTTAAAAGAATATACACGCAGAGGACCACAAAATGCACGGGAGTTGTTTAATCATCGACACTCGTCGTTGAGAAATGTAATTGAAAGAACTTTTGGTGTGTTGAAAAAAAGATTCCCTATCATTGGAAGTGGCACTGAACCACACTATGGATTGGAGACGATGACTAATATCATACTAGCTTGTTGTATATTACACAACTTCCTTCAGGGCGTGGATAACGATGACTCCTTTCTCGATGAAGTTGATAACGAGTTGAATGAAAGGGAAGAACATGATGGGACTTCATCTCAAGTTAGAGAAGAGGACCATAGGATTGGTAGTAGTAGGGATTGTATAGCTGATCAAATGTGGCGTGATTACCAAGCATCGTAGTTATTGTATTTGATTGTATTGTATTTTAATTAATTTTTATCTGTATGAGAAGAACATATTATTAAGGATGTTTTATGTTAACTTGAAAAATATTTCTTGACTCTTTAGGTATAAAATGAATAGGGGTAAGGCAGCCGCCATTCCGTCCTCTGGTCCTACTAGAGAGTTCATGAAGTGGACAGAGGACATGGACGCACGTCTACTACACTGCATGATCGAGGAATCAAGAATGGGTAATAGGGTTGACGGAAGCTGGACAACCCAAGCATATACTAACATAGTTGATCATCTTCATAGCGCTGGGTATGTCGCAGTTACCAAAAATAATGTCAAAAATCGTCAGAAAGTGTTAAAGGATAAATGGCGTGAGGTGCATGACTTGTTTTCTGGATTGAGTGGATTTGCTTGGAATCCAATAAGTATGACATTTCATGCTGAGGACGAAGTCTGACTTGACCTGATTCAGGTATTTATAAAAATACTTATTTTTTATGTGGATCCTTAATATACATAATATGAAGCAGTGTGTTTATTGTCTTTGTTGTTGCAGTCGTGGCCAGCTGCGGCGAAGTGGAGAGTTAACAGTATAAAACACTACGATTTAATGGTCGAGTTATGGGCAGCTGATCGAGCTACTGGGAGTGGTGTTCGAATTGCTCGTCAAGCTCGAAGACAACGTGTTGGTCCTCATGTCAGTGTTGATTTGAATCAAAATATTGAGTACATTCCAGAACAGTCTCAGTGGACAGGGTACAGAGACCCAACTCCACCATCGCCTCCTCCATCTGTCGATGAATATAGTCCGGGACAGACTCAATCTGTGCCTTCTGTCCCATCTGGTAGGACTTCTTCCTCACGAGGCTCGAAAAGGAAGGCACCTATGGTGGATTCTATTGATACCCAATTTGATAAGTTGACGACTAGTCTGGATGGGTTTGCAAATGTCCTAAGCTCATCAAATGTACATTTTGGTGTAATTTCTGATGCCGCCGTGCGTCAAGTATCAGCGATGGAGGACAGAAATGAAATACTACGTTCCCAAACCGAGATTGTTCGTCGCACCCCCAATTACACATATACTGAGGCGGACATTTATGAAATGTTGACTGCTATGAACATCAGTGATGAAAATTTGCTAGAGCAGTGCTATGATTTCTTATGTCGAAACTCGACATGTACGAAGAGGTTGATGAGACTGCCACCACATAAGCGGTGGAACAAATTATGTAAAATGATATCGGGCGGTGACTGTTAAGAATTTCCATATATGACTTACTAGTATTAGTATAAGGACGCAATTCTGTATTAGTGATTTAATTATGACTTATTATATTTCTATGGTGGATGTAATATTTTACTTCTATTATGTTAACGATGTAATGATTTGGTGTTATATGTATCATTTGTTGATTTTATCGTTATATATAAGTAATGTGTTATGATATCCTTTGTTGTTGTTTTAATAAATAGCTTGTTGTTGAACAAATTCTCAGATGGCATCATCATCAACAAGAAGGTCAAAAAGAACCCGTAAGGGAAAAGAAACTGTCAATGAGGCAGAATATGCACCCCATGTTAGACCAGCTGTAGAGGAACAATTAGATCAGCGGCGTTTTTTCACTCACAGTCATCAAATGGAGAACTATGCAGCTGATTTCTATACAAGAAGTGTAATTCCTCCAAAGATAATGAATTTTGATTCATTCACCGGTTCAGGGTTATTTTTCCAACAACAGCTTCTTTTTCAGGGGTTGAGCCAATTTCTGACATTAGAGGGACCCTACTATCCGGATTTAATCAAAGTATTTTATTCAAATCTTAAGATATCTGGAAATGGATATTTGGTCACTGAGGTCAATGGGAGAAAAATTAGATTCAAACCTGCTGATTGGTTGACTGTAGCTAACTTGAAGTACGACGGTCAGAAATTATGTTACTCAAATATCCCAGACGATTTTCCATATGACCGCGACATGGCATTAGCTACTATGGTTATACCAAATTTGGAGGGTGGTCAAGGTGTTTTAACCGTTGGTTGTTTGAATATCAATGATCGGCTTCTCCATTATATTATTGTGCATATGTTGACTCCACGACCAGTGAATTTTGCCAGGTTATTGCACGAAGATATTTTTATGATATGGGTGCTGAAAAATAATATACCTATCAATTGACCTCATCACATCATGCAGCATATGCTTAAATGCAAGGTCAGTGACACAGCCCTCCCATACGGTGTCCTTATCACACACATCATGCAATATTGTGGAGTTGACGTCTCAGCCGATGCCAGCACTCAAATAGGGTTCCGACATCACTTTTCTATCAATTCTTTGAAGAGGATGAAAATTGTATATGTCAACGGTGCTTGGCAACACGATCTGGATGATGATGAAGAAGAAGACCAACCACACCCTCATCAAAACCCTGTGCAGCCTCCTCCACCTCTATCAAATGCTAACATGATAACTCAAATGTGGGAAGGAGTACAAGACTTGAGACATAGGATGCAGGGTATGGAACAAATGCAGGTGCGGGTACAACGTATTGAAGATAACTTGGCAAACCTTGCCCTAGACATGAATCGCCAATTTGCTAACCTGAATGAAAATGTGAACTCGATTCTTCACCATTTAGATGATTAAGTTCATTATATTTCCGATAATATATTTCATGACTTCAATGTTTTTATTTTCGTTTGTATGTGACTTTGAAATCTTAAATTATGTTACAATTTCCCTAAACATTTTAAAATATATTAATTTTACTACATTATAACTTTTATAATTTTTAAACAATATTTTTAACAATTATTCATATATTTTTTTCTCTTTATAAACATTTTTACAATTAAATATAACATTACAAAATAACATTTTATAATACTTTTATAAGTAAGGGCAATTTGGTAATCTATATTTTCTACCAATTAAACTAATTTTTAAAATCTATCACATCAATCAAATCTTACACTAATTCTCATAAACTTTCCTTCCAAATCCACTCTCAATTAACTTCAAATCCATTCAAAAAAACAACAAAAAAATTACCCTCAAATCCACTCAAATCCACTCAAATCCACTCAAATCATCTCCCCCAAATCATCTCCCTCAAATACCTTCAAAAGAACACACTCTTAGGTTTTTTCTTTTGTTTCGTTCAATTACAGCACAACAAAATAATGAAGAAATAGGATAATGGTGGATTTCCATGGAACAAGCAAAAAAAAGAAAAAGTAAGAATAAGAAATACAATAAGAATGACAAAAGCTACGTCAAGAAGAGCCGTAGAAGAAACGAGAAAAGAACTCGTGCTATCGATAATTTTAGTTTTGATAATTTTGGTTTTTCAATATTACATTTTCCTACTCAAAACTTGAAAATAAAATTCATGACATATGAATGATGTCCATACTCGAAAATTTATATAAATTCGTGACAATCCAATAAACTTGACTCGCAAACACCACTAACAAATTTGTAAAAGTTTATTTATGTAGAAAAATTATATAATTTAAATTTTAATTCAAATGAGTTAACAGAACATTTTCCATCAAAAAATAAATAAACTACAAGAATTATTTTCACTTAGAGAAGAAAAATATTTTTTAACAAATTTTTTTGACAATGTTTGTGATTAGATCTATTTAAATATTTTTTTTAAAATAAATTCAAATATAAACCAATAAAGCAGTGACATCGGATCCTTAGAGAAAGGAGGTGAGTGCGAAACAAGGCCAGCGACCACGACAAACATTACAGGGGCAGGCGCAACCCACTACGAGCAAAGGCGAGCCACGGCGTCCCACAGCGAGCAACAACGACCCGGTGACCCATGGCAAGCGACGACTATTTTCGACGACAGCAACCACGACGGCTGAATGAGATAACGCTGGACAACGCCAAAAATAGTGATGCAATGTGCGGTAAGTTCATACACTTCCACACACGTTTCTAAACTCACTATTTCATACGAGTTTACCATTTTGCACCGAGTTTACGAAATTCACACAAAAAAATAAATTTGTTTTCGAGTTGATTAAAATCATAATTGAGCACCTAAACTCATGAATTAACGAGTAAACTCGTCCGAATTAACGAGTTAACACGTAAGTTTAATACCATGGTGAAAATGTTAAATTTTGTTAAAATATCATTTCCCAATAACGAAAAGAAAAGACATGATTGGTATAGTTTTATAATAGTTCTAGATGTTACTGTCTGCTCTTCTTATCCACACTCTATCGATTACAACCCAATTTCTCATAACAGTAACGATCACAAATCCTTTCTGCTAAAATAAAAAACATAAAACCAGCAATGAGATATCTGAACTGATGAAGGTGAACGAACACTACTTTACAAGACCCAAATTAAGGATTCCCCATGAAGTCTGAGGCCAAGATTTCTCCTTAGCCTTCATCAGCAACACCCTTGTCCACGCAACCCAACCTTCCCAAGAAGTTCTCTTATCCCAGGGACATCCCCATTCCAGCAAAAGTCTCAGTCCTTTCTCTGCATGTTTCTCACCCTCCTCAAACCTTCCCTCTGTCAAACAAACCTGACTCAGCACCACATATGGCTCTCCAACGAAAGGGTTTTTGCTTATACACCCCACAAGCAAATCTTCAACCTTCCCCAGCCCCTTCTCACACACAGCTGCCCAGTACAAATCTCTTGCAACTATTTGATCTTCCGCCTCCAAAACCTTTGTGCAGTCATCAAACACTGGCGGCAACACCAGCTCAATATCTTCATTTCTCTCCACATCCACCACCACCCCACCAACCTTCCTTCTCTTCTCTTCAATCAAAATCTCTTCTTCCCTTGCAATCAAGTTGTACACTGCTCCCATCCTTGAAATTGAATTCAGCCACAGACCCGGCTTCCCATCTCCCGGCCACAGAGCCCCCAAATTGTTCCCAGAAAACTCAAGCCGACCGTTCCGGTTATCAAACAGCACATCCTGAAAACCAAATAACTGGTCACAGAAATCGGCCATGGTCATCATCACGAAAACAGCCACTATCCTCCGAGAAACATGAACCCGTTCACCCGTTCGAATGTGCTTCACCTCAACCCCCTCCGCCGGAACAAGACCCTGCAGTTTCTTCCTCCATCCTTCTTCCCCGTCGAAGACACCCTTCTCTTTGGCGTTCCTGAGTGATATCTCTGACTCGGCAAGGTGTTGCACGAGTTCTTGATCGGAGTACTGGAAGAGAAGGTCGTCGTGGATGAGGGGCTGCCGGGGAACTACACAGAACAGGTGGATGAGAGCCTCGGCTTGGTGGCCCACGTGGCGGCAAACGACTTCACGGCCAGTTGAAGGGTCGAAGATGGCGAGGTTGACGTAGGAGTTGGAGTAGGCTGAGTGGAAGAGACCGCAGAGGCAGACGGAGTGAGGGGCTTTCCAGAGGGTGAGAATGCGATATATATCGAGAAGGTGGTGAAGGAAGCTGCCATGTTTGTGCCAGCACTCTCCAGCGCCCACGCTCTGCAGGACGCCGACAAGCGAAGGGAGGTTTTCATCGATGGATTGGAGCTCCCCGCGGAGGAAGGGACGAGCACGTTCTAGGAGAGTTTCGGTTGAAGACGGCATGGTTGTGCTTATGCTGAAGAGTGAAGAGAAGGCGAGAAAGAAACAAAATAAAAGATAATGACATTCGAAAGATTAAGAGACGTGTCGTGAGCAATCTTATCATCCCATACTCTGCTTCACATCATGCTATTATTGACATATCTTCCAAAAATCAAAAACCTATCATAAGTCTGTCTCATTATATAGGAAAACGTTTCTTTAACTGGCCACAACTTTTTTACAATGTTACTCGTCGATTGATTTACTTGAAATAAATTTTAAAAAACTGAAATAATAATCTGGAGGACAATTTGGGAAGAGAAGAACGTTTCACAATTTTCTCATCTCCTGTGATATCGACGGTTACCTCCACTATCGACCAGCGTTTTTGTATTCCCTCGCACATTCTCGACCAAGAAGTAAAGGTGATTTCTTTTCTGAATGTGTGGACGTTTTCGTCCAAGATGGCTTATGGGCTTAATCTGACCCAACAAAGCAAGCTTGAAGCTAAAAAAAAATAAAAGAAGTTAGAGAGCTCCTCCCTGCACCATCACCTCCTTCTCCCTCCACCTCCCCAAATTCTATTATTTCCAAAAATAGCCTTTAAGTTAATTTCTTTCTTACTTTTACCATTTAGATTTTATTTTTTTATTTTAAACCCTAATTCCACCCTCCCTTATTTGCACAACCACTGCACCCCCACCCCCACTTCTCTCTCACGGATCTCTTCACCATTTCCGTTTTCTCCCTTCTTCTTCCTCCCCTTTCACTTATGATTTTCGTTTTTATTTGTCATCCCCATTTCTTCTTCCTTTGCATTTCTGTTTCACTGCTTCCATTGATAGTTGAGTGGTGGTGTGGAGGATTGTCCAGGAGCAGGGGCACACATACGAATGAAGAGGCACGGTGTAGGAGAGAAGAAATAAAGTGCATCAGTGTTGTGTGCACCGTGTAGAAAAAAAATTAAAAAAAGTGAGTAGAAGTGAGGAGTACCGTGTGAAGAAGAAATAAAGTCTGTATGTGTTGTGAGAACCGTGAAGAAGAAAATAGAAAGGAGGGTTATATTTGTTGTAAGTTTGTCAAATTTCAGAGTGTTGTGCTTATGCATTCTGGATTTCCAAAAAAAATATTAGTTTATTAATAGAGAATATATTTCCAAAATTCTACAATTTTTGTGTGGGTGTAGAGATGATTTCATAGTGGGGACCAGAATTCAAAATGGTGTTTTTAGGTTTAACTTTTTTCCTTTGTTGGTGTTAACATCTCTTTCTCCTTTCTTGCATTATTACTGTTTGTACATTCAAATCAATCTTCTTCATTTTAACTAACCACTCTCTTCGTGTTAATGTCTACCTCAGAGTTTACACTCTCCATATATGTACATACATACTTCCTCTTTCTTTAGGTAAAAAACTTCTTGCTCTAATGAAAAAAGAAATAAAAGGAAGAAGAAATAAGAAGAAGGGAAACGGAAATGGAAAACAGAGAAATAGAGATGGGTGGTTTGAATTTGTGCAGTAAAAATAAGATTTTTAAATTAATTAAAAAATCTTAAATGATAAAAGTAAAAAGAGTTTTAACACGGATAAAATTGAAATTAAAAGAATTTGAGGAGGTGGAGAAAGATAGTGTGATGGTGGAGGGAGCAACATCCAAGAAGTTAAAGCAAAATAAAACACACTTTTTTCCTCCTCTGGATTCAAAATCGCACCCTTGAGCCATGTACACAAGCAATACACATACTACTTGGCCAAGCTTATTTAGTTGGTATATTAACCATTTATTATTCCTTTAAGTCATTCTTTTTCGCCTATTTTATATTTTTTCCATTTTAATCCAAAACTTAATTATTTTACTTTATTTTCACCACACACACAGTTATATTCCCGAGACCTTTACCTCGCCATATTAATCTCTAACTTATTAAATAACAAGGAACTTTTATTAATTTAATATAAGACAATCAAGTTTTCCATTCAACCCCATTGGCATATACGTAAGATCCCAAAAAAATAGGAGTCTTAGAGTTAAAGTAGTATCTTTGATATTTTGTTTAGAAATTAATGTTGGGTGATTGGATGTTTTCTAGAACTATAATTATTATTATGTTAATTATTTAATTTTATTATTGATTAAGTAGAACACATGATTGATATGTTGTTAATATGATGATTTGTATGTGTGTAATATTATAAATATGATGTGTGGGTTTGATAGTAGAAGGATGATTTAGGATTGAATATGTGTGAACCAAATTCTAGAAAGAAAAACAGTTAGGGTAAACTTATGTTTAATTTGTATTGTAGGAAGTAAATGAATTTAATAAATCTGAAATTTAAAAGATTTAACGGTTGTTGATATTTTAAAAAGTAGTTAAGAGATAATAAAAGGAAATCTTGGTGCTTTTATAGATTAAGTGAGAGATATGATTTTAATTAAAAAGATAGAGATAAAATAAAAGAAGATAATAAGGAAAAGAGTAAAAGAGGTATGCACATTGTTAACCTAATTCGTAAAAACGAAAATTAGAGAGTTAAATGAGAGAAAAGACGTTTTCTAGGAGAAAAGAGGAAGAGCTGTAGAAAACCTTAGTGCAAGGGAGGACTTGTGATAGTTTGAAGTTAGACAAAGCCTTAGGATTGACCAAGGTATGAGGAAGCTTACACTTGTTTGCTTATTGTTGTATGTTATATATGTTCTTGATTATCTTGATTGATAATCCTTGTTTGATACATGTTTATATGATTATGGTTATGATTATTTGTGATTATTATTGGGTAAGGGATTATGTATGCATGAACATAGGTTTTATGTATTATGTATGTTTTTGTTGGATTATCCCAAGAAAGGGTTTGATGCTAAGGGAAGTTATGATGCTTGGGGGTTTCCATGCAAATATAAGTTGTAAGTGTTGGGGTTATTGGGATCTCTTCCTATGTGGAGAATAAGACATATAATATGGACCATTATGTCTCACTTTTTTTTTATTGGAGGTGGGTCAGATAAGTAGGACACATTAGAGTCATTTGAAGAGAGAAAAAAGTCAAGTGAGAGAGAAAGGAAGAAATGAAGTCATTCCCGCATAACATAAAACCCGCATTGGTGTTTTCGTCGTTGTGAAGACATTCACCGTTGGATCGGGCTAATTTTTGGACAGTAGGTTCCAAGCATATGATTCTTCATTCTAACCGTTCAGATAGTCAATCAGAGGTCTAATTTGGTAGAAAACAGCCTCGCATTACTAACTTTGTTTTGGAGAATTTCATAAAATCTGCACTGGTGTTTTCGTTGTTGTGAAGTCATTCACCGTTGGATCAGGCTGATTTTTGAACAGTAGGTTCCAGACATATTGTTCTTCATTTTAACCGTTCGGCTCGTCAATCGAGAGTCTAATTTGGGAGAAAACAACCTCACATCAGCAACTCTATTTTGGAGAAGTTGTAGAACGTGATGGAATCAGAGAATGAGTTTAGGGGTTCTGTTTAGGGTTAGGATTTACTTGTGGTTGAGATTGGAACATGAGTGGAAGATGAAATGCATAAGAGTGTGTGTGGATAATGAGCATGTGGCATGAGAAATTAGTCTACTTGTTATACCTAGTAAATCCTGGTTCTATCTCCATATAAGTGCTCCATTTGGCATTGGTTGTTGAAAAGAGACTGGTGACTCCCTTTGACATTGGTTGTTGAACAGGAAGGGATATTCCCTTTGGCTTTGGTTGTTGAAAAGGCGATGACTCTCTTTGGCATTGGTTGTTGAAAAGAGAGTGGTGACTCTCTTTGACATTGGTTGTTGAAAAGAGAGTGACATTCTCTTTGGCAAATAGTTGTAGAAAAGAGAACTATGTTCAAGTGTTGAATCTTCTTTGGTAAGGGGGATAAATGTTCTGCCTTGTGTGATAGGAGAATAGGTTCGAAGCCAGAAGAAGGATGACTCGAGTGTATCTATATGAGGAAGTTATAAATGGGGCTGTAGGAGCAGCCACAGTTAGTGAGTTAAGGTACATGAGTGTGACTGAGTCTTGTCATGATGGAGTTCATGGTTTGGTGATGCTCATGGTGTGATTCATGATTGAGATAATCATGATGGTCGTGTCTATGATGATGATCATGGTATTTTACATGCTCCAAGTTATGCTATGTTGATAGTGATGTTACCATAATGGTTATAGTAGTAGTTAACATAAGTGTTAATGAGTGGAAAGACTAAATATCTATGTGTGAGATGTTAGTGATGACATCAAGGATCAAGGATGGAAGTTTGAGGATCGGGGATCGAAGATCGAGTAATTAATTATAATTGAATCGTTTATGTTAGAGGATTAAGAATCCTATTATTATTAATTTTATGTATAGAGTGTTTGATTATGATTGATATAATCAGAAGGTATGTATCTTATTGTGTGTTTGATTATGGGTGATATAATCAGAAGGTAATTATCTTGTTGTGTGTTTGATTATGATTGATATAATCAGTACATATGTATCTTATTGTTATGATTGTTTTATCGGTAGTTTATCCCATACATATTTGTGTTTGTATGAATGCGATGATCGTATAATGTATGATGTTATACGGGAGCATATGATGCTACAGATGAAGGTAAAACATGATAGATATGTGAGATGACGGGAGACAAACTTGAGATTTTATTTAAAGCTATTACAATTAGTTTTTAAGACAATGTAATTGAGTTATTTTATTTCCTTTGTTATTTTGGTTTTATTTAAATAATGCAATTGGACAAGTATTTTGGAACTATTATGCGATGCAAGTTTAAATGTTGAGGTTTTTGAAAATATGTTTCCGCGTTATAAAAAAGTTTTGAAAAGTTTTCGCGTTAGCATAAGTATTTGTTAAACATAAAAAAAATGAGAGATTGTTAAAACAAGATTATCTAGAACCCTTTATTTTGAAGTTTTAAAAAAGTGCATAAGGAAATGGTTTATAAAAATGATCATCTAGGATAATAAGCCAAATGCTATATATGTTAAACAATATGTTGAACCCATTGTGAATCATAAATGCTAAAGAGAAAAGTCTAGCATAAATACAATAGATTATTCTAATCACAACGGCTAAAGAAAAAAGTCTAGCATGAACATAATAGATTACTCTAATAACAACGACTTGATAAACAAACTACATTAAATACTATAGTACAAGGACTAAGCTAAAAACTATTATGAACTTCTAACGTTTTAATTCCAAATATACGATTAATACTTCTTTGCATGTTGTGTTGTTTCTCTTTATCCGTGCAGATACATAAAGGACAAATGCTTTATTCAAATGTTCTATACCAGTTCAGAAGAACGTTAAGAGATGCGAAGACATTCTAGGAATGTTTTTTCAATGCCTTCTATCTGTCCAATTCGTACAAGCAACACAATTGCCTCTACAAAAGAAAAATAACATTTGACCTAATACAAAAGGCTATAAAACCTACATCAAAGTCAATGTTTCTGAGTAACAGATCTTTCTTGAAGTTGCCTATATAAAGAATACTGTATGAAGAGAAGAATATGAATTACACATACTATTATGTTGTCAATATTCTTTTTCTCTTGTATTGTCTAAGTCTTTGAAAAATAAAACTCTTTATAATAAGTTTTCAGATGAACTTTGTATTGATTTGAAATCTTCTCTAAAAGAGCTTCTCAATTTGTACTTGTTTTAAAATTATTTTGTTGTTTTTGGATAATGAGAAATGATTTAAAACATTTAGTTGTTTAACTTAGAGAAAGTTAAACATCATAGTCAGTTAGACTATTTTATTCTAGGAGTGATTATACTCGTTGTAAACTAAGAGTAATAAAACTTTTTGTATCTATTCAAAGATAATAGAACCCTTTAAGAGTGCTTAAAAGAAAACTCGAAGATAACTGAGTTGGAGTTAACTAATATAAAATAAAGTTTTCTTATTATCATTTTACATACTTTCTGAATGCTCTCTAAAAATTATTAAGTGTTAACACTTTGTCCAAATCATCTAATCCTTGCAAAGAATGTTTATTGGGAAAAAAAAAATTCAAACTCTATCCAAACCCATTTTTTAAGTTTCCTTGTGATTTCAAATACATCATACTTGTTTGACATGTTCTTTTTGTGTATTTTCCTGTAAAATAGATTATGCAAGAAATACGATAATCTACCCCTCCTTTAGTTTAAAAAAGTGTTTTTTTACTAAATTTATCATATTACATTTTTTTATTAAATTATTTAACATAATAATAATTAAATATGCAGTATAAATATCGTGCCACTTCATTTCTTAAAAAATGATATAAATATGCTTCAAAGCATTTATACAAATTTAAATAAACTTTAATCACGATCAGTAGAGTCATAATTTTTGAAAATTGAGAAATTTCTTTTGCTCCAAGTCACGGATTTTACCCTAAATGCGTGATAATTTACTTTCCCAACTTTTGCATGGAAATTTTTTATCCAGGCTCTTGTTTTCCCCAGTAATTTTATAGTTTTATTCCAATATTACCTTACTTTTAGTTAGCTTAGTATTTTTTAATATTTATAACGATTGATTGATTTAAATAATAATAGTATTATTATTAATAATAATAAGAACAAGAACAGGTGAGGTTTGTTATTGGTCTGAGGATTTCATTTGGTGTAGGAAAGAGGAAGAAAATTAGAAGATCCTAAAAAGTTGTTTATTGTTGACCGGTGGGAAGGGAAGTGGGAGCAGTGTGTTTGAGTTGTGTTTGGCAGCGGAAGGAGGAGCCAGAAAGTGTGAAATGGATTTGGACCAGTGGATCTCCAAGGTCAAGGATGGCCAGCACCTTCTTGAAGACGAGCTTCAACTTCTTTGCGAATATGTACGTACACACACAGACACTCTCTTTCACCTTTTAGGGTTTCTCTTTCAAATCTTCAAATCAATTGCATCAATCATATGTTCTTTTCCTCCATTCATAACCCAATTTTCATATCGGAGGACCCAATATGCATAGTAGACGATCTTTAGGGCTGGCGCTGTCTGCCCCCCGGTTTGCGTTCTGCTTGTGTTTTATGTGCACTTCTATTACTGTGTTCTTTGTGTAACTATGGTGCTAGGTCTACCATTAACTTTTGCTGTTCCTCGTTGCAGCTTTAGTTTTCAGTTTAAGTTTTAAATTGAACTGACGAGTGAGTGTTCACCTGTCAGGTTAAAGAGATCCTTATTGAGGAGTCAAATGTGCAACCGGTGAATAGCCCAGTGACGGTTTGTGGTGATATTCACGGTCAGTTTCATGATCTGATGAAACTTTTCCAGACTGGGGGTCATGTGCCGGAGACAAATTACATTTTTATGGTATGTATGTACTAGTACGATTATCTTTTGGAACTGGATAACCACGTTTACAACATATCCTTTATGTGCTATATCTTCCCTGAATGTGTGGCAGGGGGACTTTGTTGACAGGGGCTACAATAGTCTTGAAGTATTCACCATCCTTTTACTTCTAAAAGCTAGGTATGCTGTTTCCATGTATGCTTGCATCTGCCTTAACTTGCTCACGACACATGGCTTGTGGTTATACTATCTTTACGTTTAAGGAGATTGTTTTCTGCTTCCTCTTGGAGTCATGGTAGTAATTTAGTGAACATGTTTGGACCTCCAATGTTACAAATTAAAATTAGAATACTTGTGATTTTATAAATTCTCTTTTTTATTTTATTCATGCATCTTTTATTTTTGTTTAACCTTATAGATACCCAGCTAATATTACCCTTCTACGGGGAAACCATGAAAGTAGACAACTAACACAGGTATGTTTTTATTCTATCACAAGTTTGTCTATTTGTACCTGGCATGAATTATTCTAGGCAAGCAGTAGAAAACAGATTATTTGATTAGTTCATTAATGTTATCATGTTACTAGAACAATGACATAAATCACTCTCTGGACTTGTTTGATTTTTATTTTCAGTAAACAGTGATACAAATAGGAGGGCTCTTGAAGTTTCTTCTCGATGTCATTTTAGATTATATCCAACTCTAACCTTAGGCAGTGTTTATGTGATTATGCACGACTTCATTGCATGTAATCTTTAGCAATTTTAAATTTGATCCTTTTGAAATTTCTTCAGAAGAAATAGTTATTCTAGAATAGTCTACCAAATAGGATTTTTCCGGAATTGAAGGTTAGGAGATGCCTGTTTAGGTTTGAATGCAAACAGAATCTACTTTTCCATGGATTGAGGTTCGGGATTGAATAAGTGAAGTGGAAATCTGATGTCTGCAAGGCAAAATTTGAACTATGCTAGTTAGCCTTGGTGGTCTTTGTTCACCCGTTACCTGATTTGGATCAGTGCATCGATCATGTTAACTTCATCCTTTTAGAATAATGTGTACTTCAAGTTAGATTATTGTAGGAATTAATAAGAATTAAGTTTTCATAGGAATTAATGTAGAAATTACAGTCTTTGAATATAATATTATTAAGGATACATGTACAAATAATTCAAGGTATCCAATCATCAATTATTTATTATAAAAAATATAATATATCCCTTTACTCAAAATATATTTGAACTTCATGAAAAAATATAATTTATTAAAAATGTATAAACCTGACATCTTCAAAATTTTCGTTTTAGAAAACAGAAAATATAACATGATAACAGATATGTTTGTAAATCTTGACAATATGAAAATGAAAATTGTTTTCAGAAAATGAAAATAGAAATTTAAAATAGAAAACATTTTCTAAAACCAAACAAGCCATGATGTCTAATGGTGTTTTGTTTATTCAATATACTTTGGCTTGTGTCTGCAATTTTTATTTCTGAGGATGAACCTTAACATATTGGTAAAGTTGTGTCTTTGATGGGTTCAGATCATGGAAGGCCTGCGTACATCTACCCTTCTCTGACCCCCTTAGGTGGGAGCCTATCATACTGGATTGTTTTATGTTATATATCCATCTACCTTATGTAATTAGGTTCTGTATGGACGGGATAGGTAAATGATAAAAATGGGATATTTTGCTCTGTTCAAAGGATTAAAATTCCATTGATTGTAGAATTCATCAAGTGGTTTAGGGACTTAGGAGTTATATCCTAGTTTTTCCTTTTAACTTCTTCTGTAGTGAAAAATGTCAAATTTTATGAATTTCTGTTTATGGATCATAAAGATAAGGTGCGAATTGTTGAAGTGCTAAGATTCAAAATTAGAAATGTTGAATTCTTTCATGCCATTTTATGTTAATATTGTAATTTTATGTTGTACTAGGTCTATGGATTTTATGATGAATGCCAGAGGAAGTACGGAAATGCTAATGCTTGGCGATATTGTACAGATGTCTTTGACTATCTTACACTTTCTGCAATCATAGATGGAACTGTAAATCACTTTTTACTCTCTCCGTCAGTCCTTCTATTTTCCAAATGCACATGTAGGCAGTGCTCCAGGTTTTATATTGCAAATTCTGTTTTAAAAAAAAATAAGTCTTTAATTTGCTTTGGTTGACTCAGGTGCTTTGTGTTCATGGTGGTCTTTCTCCAGACATTCGAACAATTGATCAGGTTCTCTCTCTACCCTTTGCTCTCAGTTGATGGTCGAGCTCAATATTGTCTTAGTTTAAGGTTCATTTAAATTTGTTACGTTGTTTATGTGAGTATGTCTATCCTCACCTTTTCTGTATTTGGATACATGATATTTAGGGATGATGTATGTGTTGTGATGTTCTTGTAAGTTACCTCTTGACTTGTTACATAGTGTGAAGTGTTAGTTCAGATTTGGCTTAACTCAAATTTATAATTTTGTGAATATGCAATTTTGGTGCCTATAAAAGTTTAATTGTACATTTGGCTCTTTAGTTTTATAAAATTAAGCAATTCTAGTCCACTGCTACCATGTTTTTCAATTTCTAACAGAAAATGTTTACATGTCCGTCAACGATAGCAATATTAGTTACTTATGTAAAATAATAATGAAAACATTTGATTCTAAGCTTTAGTATTGTTATCACAAAAGATATGTTACAGTTTTTGTTAGTAATTAGATGATATATCATGTTGGACTAAAATTGCTCAATTTTGAAAACTTGGAGAACCAACCATGCTATTAAATTTTTAGAGGAATCAATATTATGCATTGGTGAAACTATGGGGACTGAAAGTGGATTTAAACTTTTAAGTTAGCTTGCTGATTCTCCCTTATGTCTCATGCTTCCCACAGCTTATTCAGAAAATAAAATATCACTATTTGAACAATTTAGTATTTTTTTTGTCGAGTTGGATACATTTGTGTTCCCTTTTCCCTACTTTTTACTAATCAATTAATTATGTGATCTATTTTTGTTTGAATTAGAAATACTGTGGTCTTTCTTATTTCATTTTGGTGTTAGTTTAATATTTAACAGTACTGATAAATAATTCTTGATGATAATTGTCTAAATTATCGAAGTTGTTTTTTCATCAATATAATCAACAGGCATTTCATAGGTTGTTGTGTTCATTTACTATTATTTTCAAGGTTGTCAAACTCAACTGTCTACACAAACTTGTGGTGCCTCGGTAGATTAGTAAACTTGAAAGGTTACCCAATAGAAGAAAACATTTAAAACCCCTATAACCCATTATAGTATACTAATATATTTTAATTCCATGTACATAGTCAGTATTCAACATTAGCAAATCGACCACAGTACCACTAACACAGTCAGCCAATCAATCTTGAAGAACACAGTTTCATAAAACTAACTAACCAATCAACAAAGGGTACATCACCTCCCAATTAACCAAACAGTGAAGACAAGAAACAAAATGCCCATGAGTGTACAAGTCTACGGGTCTCTTCCCATTTCCACCCAACTCTACTCGCCACATTTCCATATCATGGATATCAACTCTGTTTTCCTTGGGTAGCAAAGTTATTGGCCAAGTTGACTTGTGAGTTTGACAACCATGTATTTCTTTAACTGAATCTGTGTTGCTTCTTATTGGTGAATCTTTACACACACACACAGATAGACATAGATAGATAGATAGATGGATGGATATATATAGATATAGATGAATATAACAATGAGTATCCATTTGACAGATAAGGATCATTGAAAGGAATTGTGAAATTCCTCATGAGGGGCCATTTTGTGATCTGATGTGGAGTGATCCTGAAGATATTGAAACATGGGCAGTCAGTCCCCGTGGAGCTGGTTGGCTTTTTGGATCCCGCGTCACTTCTGAGGTAATGTAATTCAATAGTGAATCACTTATTCAATCGAAGTATTGAACATTACCTGTGAATTTTACGAGGGCGTTATTTTCGTGCAGTTCAATCACATAAACAATCTTGATCTTGTTTGTCGAGCGCACCAACTTGTTCAAGAAGGTCTTAAGTATATGTTCCAGGATAAAGGCCTTGTAACTGTGCGTAACTGTTTCTTTTGAAAATTTAATATTATTCATTCTTTTAATTAATTATTGGGATGGGCAGTGCTAATACCTTGAGCAAGGATTTGTCTTTATGATAAGTATCCAAACACTGGTGTAAAAACCCTCAAAAGCTAGATATTAAGGAAGCAACCAAGCACTTAAAAACTCTATCAAGCATCTCATTACTCGATGTGGCTTTCACTCTACAACACTTCATTCAATGACACTTAATGTCAACACTAACAACCTGACTCTGATACCAATTGATAAGTATCCAAACTCTTGCAGTACCTGTGTTCAAAAGCTAGCTATTAAGGGGAGATAACTGAACACATAAATGTTCCACTGAGCATCCCATACCACTTCATATGGAACTTACACGTTCCATAATATCCAAGTTCCTATCATTTTAACTTTCGAGTAAAAATATAAACTACAGTTTTATTTGAGACTTACAAGAAAATTTGAGTAATTCATTTTAATTTTGCAGGTATGGTCTGCACCCAATTACTGTTACCGTTGTGGAAATGTAGCTTCTATTCTTAGTTTCAATGAAAGTATGGTGAGTCAACTGAAACTCGTCTTATTAAATGTTTTCTGGATTAACTCAGTTGCTGCATCATTCTGCCTCATGATTATGCGGGGCTTTTATTTATAGCTTATGAGGGTTGAAACATTTGTTAGGATGCTTGGATTTCGTAGCTGTCATCTTGCTTATAAGTCACAGCATTTTGTTCATAGACTTGCATTTTTTGCTTGAAACAGGAGCGAGAAGTTAAATTTTTCACTGAAACAGAGGAGAACAACCAGATGAGAGGCCCCAGGACAGGCGTTCCATATTTCTTATAACTTGAAAATGTTTTTCTTGAATTTATTGTAAAATTATATAGTAAGTGCCTTACTATTATGATTGGACGTTTATAGTATTGTATCGTGGAGCTTTTCTAAAAGATGGATCTTTATTTTTGGCATAAGATTTCACAATCTTGTGTGCGATGTGATGCATCGGAAATACCACTATTCACCATCTATGATCTGTGTTCTTAAGGTAAAAAATGAACTACTCTTTCGTTGGTGTTTTCACTTCCCCATGATTGAGAATGCTATGGGATTTATAAAATGAAGTATAATCTCGAAGTTAGAAGTTGTTTCGATTGATTAATTTGTTGGAGCGAATAAATGCAGCCTAATAATTATACTAATCAAGTGTAGATTACGTGAATGCGCGTATGGATCAATTTCAAATGCAGTTAGATTCTTTGATTCAAAATCACACTTAGCCACATGGTGGTTCGACTTCTTCTACGATTGTCCGTGACAAGGATATTCCACTTGGTTTTCCTCCCTTTTTTTTGTCACACTCCAGTTCTTGAGTGGATTTCTAAGGTTGAGAAGTTCTTGAATTGCTATAACACTTCCGATGTAGTGCAAGTTGATATAGTTACCATTCATTTTGATAAAGAAGTGGTTACATGGTTTCAGATGCTGCAACATTTGACTGGTAAATTGTGGTGCTAAGCTTACTCGCACGTTAGAAGCTCAATTTGGACTTTCACCTTTCGACTCTCCAATGGGCAATTTGTTCAAATTGCAGCTTTCAGGTTGGTCTCTGATTATTACCTCAAAAGATGTAGCGTTGGGTAGGTTGTATGAGGAGAAATATACACAATTGTTTAGCATCCTAATACTTATATTAATTTTCACCTGTATCTTCTGCATTGATTTGTGCTAATACAAACACTAGATCAGTTTCCAAACAAACATTACCTCCTTTATTGCCCACTATACCACCAACCTGACCTAACAATGTGAAAATAATTAGTCCTGCAGAGATGCATCTTCGTACGGAGATAATACTTTGTTATATTTGTGACTATATAAGTTCACATTTAGCCATCAGTGCCCAAATAGAGAATATCTTTTCTGGCAATTTGAAGAGGAGAACTCTCACTCTAGTGTGACTAAGATACCTGAGAAAGTTCATCCTAGTAATGTTATTGTTTAATCTGCTAGTGATGCTTTTCATTTATTGTTGAATGCTCTTAAGGGATGATTGTGGGTTGCTCAGATGATTTTTTGCAGCCATGGGTAGCCAAGTTTTTTAAATAACCTATCGAACCTGCACCCTTTTTAAAGTACTCCTTCAAGTGTTTCACTCCCTAGAACCCTGATCATTCCATACCATTGCTTGAAGGTTGAGAACCTGTTAAGGTTAAACCTTACAGGTATCCCATTTGTCAGAAGGAGAAAATCCAGAAATTGGTAGATGGTAACTTTGTGGTTCTTTGTGGGCTTGCACCGATTGTAAAACTAATGACACTACTATCAAGGATTGTTTTCCCATCCTATAGTGGATGAGATAATTGATTAATTTCATGCTGCAACTGTCTTTTCAAAATTGAATTGGAGATTCGGATAGTTGAATCCAGATGATAGTTCATCAAATTACTATTATCAAGGATTCTTTTCAATCCGATCTTTTACAGGTAATGTCTCATTGGATTTATATTACTCTTATTTATCTATTTATAATTTAGTTCCAAAAATGTTTTTTCTTCATTTCTATTAAAAATAATAATTTTATAAGTTTAACTTCCTTTATTTCTATTCATTTTCACTTTCAAATGAAGATAATAATAAACTTCTTGCTATAAAAAAATTTCAATCTAGTGACAAAGATAATGAAGATATATATAGATCCATTTTTCTCTTATCAATTCTTTTAAACCAATATTTTCTTCTCATTTATTTTATTTTATTAGCAAGAAATAAGAGTATTGTGTTTATCGTTCTAATAAAAAATATTTCAATAATAGTAATGTTCACAATAAAAAGACAAATCCAGCTCTTATACTTTATATGTTAGACAAATTTATACTATATAATTTGTATTCATAACTTTTTTTAATAATATTAAATAAAGTTAACGGTTAAACTTTATATTACTTTTTAGTTTTTTAAATTCTATGAAATTTAAAATTCATATTCACAAGTTTTATTTTATTTTATTTACGTCCAAATCAATGCATTATCATAGAAAGTATATTATTAAATTAAGTTTATATAATATTTTCAAATTTCAAATTTAAATTTCACTTCACATTTTATCGTATTTTTTATGAGATTTTTGTTTGTGTTAATTGCATTTTAAATTTGGACACCAATATCAGCATTATATTATTTTGGTTTATCTATCATAAGAATCAATTAACATAAAAGCATATTGTTGGAGAAAAAAACCTCAATGACTCATGATTGTGATTAAGTGTTAAAATCAACAAAGTGTAAACATGATCAATATTTTTTTGATAGATAACAAACCAAACAAATAAATTATGTAAGATACAAGTGTTCTGTGAAACAAAATATACAACACTGTACACTATACAGTCTTAGTTTATGTTTGCTGAAGTGAGAAATCTCTCGGACAATTAAAATTCATAGAAACAAGTTAATCTTATTTCACACTAAAAGTATATATGTTTACTCTTTGATTGCAAGAAACATATCTCGAAAAGAATTTGTTGGTCAAAATATATGAATTCCTCGTTGTTTGATCAATTAGCATTTGATAGTTGTAAGCACTTGAAATTTAAATATAAATTCGTCTTGATACGTCTAAGCTGATATTAGAATTGGTATGAGAATTTACTTTGGTGATATTGATAATACTGGCTTAGGGAAATGGTTTAACTTGGTTAAATTTTGAATTGTGAGAACTTTGAAAATTTGGTTTTTATTGTTTTATAGGGATGCCTTTGTCAGATTTTTGAATTGCATTAATTTGACACTACTCAAGTTAAGAATGTGAAATCTTCGTTAGAAGGTTTGTTAAATGAGAATTAACTTAAATTACTTAATTAGAACTCAAAGAGGAAATTTGATTAATTAGAACTCAATTACAACATGTTTTATTTATATACGATATTCTTTTTCTACATTAGCTTACCCTCTCTTATTTTCTTGTCTATTATGTGTTGTGTTCTTTTTTTGTAATGATCATATTATTTGTGAGTAGATGGAGCTCAAGGTGTAAAAGCACATTTTGTGGTTCAAGAAACAATTGTCTAGGAGGTTGAACGATGTTAGTTCATGTTGAAGTACCTGAAAAACACTAGAAGGAAGGGTTGAATAGTATTATAAGAAATTTTTTTACAAAGGAGATAGTTAACAAACTTGTCAAGGATTGAAAGATTTAAATTTAAGTTATTAAACACTTGACTTGGAAGGTTCTGTTCAAACTACAAGTTTTTGAACAAATATTTTTCAATCTTTTAAACAAGTTTACGCAACATTTTGATAAATCTAGCTCTTAATAAAAATAACGTTTGATAACAAAAGCTTTTATAATGGTCAAGATAGTGTGCAACTGCAAAGTTTATAAAAAGAGCGTTTAGTAAGATTAAAATAGTAAACACACAGTTGTTCTTATACTGGTTCGCTCCACAAAGTTATGTCTAGTTCTCCTCCAAGACCTCCTAGAGGGTTCCACTATAATCTTCAACAAGAATACAACTGAGTATTCTCATCACTCCTGGTATCACTCCTGGTATCACCTAGTCACTCCAAGTAACCTCGTTACTCTGACTAGAACCGAGTTTCACCCAATCTTGGTTGCATAGTATTCTTCACCACTCTTGGAATCCTTAGACACTCCTGGTATCTTTTCGGTACACTGTCTAATTGAGTTTCACCTACTTCTGGTTTCCACTAGACAAACCTGCCTAGCTACCTTTTAACCCACCAAGTTAAGCATAAAGTGTTTGAATTCTCTTCAAAATTTACAATCAAAGGTTGATTACAAATCCTTAGACTGTTACTCTCACATCGAGGATGTGTATATAATACAATTCAATATAATAGACTCTCATATTTTTCTCTCTCCTTACAATGGTAAACTTTTAATTTTATGAAGCTTGAGAGTATTTTCTTTTTCTTTTGAGCTTTTCTTTTCTTCACAAATATTTTCTTTTGTATTTGTGTGCTTATTTTCTTGCTCTTTTCTTTGACATTATTCAATATATAGGCTTCAAGAAAATGTCCGTGAGATAATACTTTGATCTTTGGATCTTCTTAGTCTTGTCGTAGGTAGTAGTCGTTGGTTAAAGTAAACTTGTCAGAACAGACATGATTTTTCAGTTCTTTATCAAAAGTAGGTTGTATGAACTTTCTGTCGTGACTTTTGATAGAGAAAACATTCCATGAATATATTGTTTGTCTCTAACATTCACTTTTGATTTGTATAGGATGACATAGATAATCTGCGTAGAGTATACTAGATTTGCATGCAGACATATGTGTTTTTTTTCTTATCACTTTTGTTGTTTTTAAACATTATGCCTTTTTTGACATTTAATACATGTTCAGAACAACAAAGTACTTTTCATGTTTTCTATTATTCAGGAATGATTTGATCGTTTAAGCTTTTCACTAAGATACCAAGTAGTTGATGATGACTTCATTGTTGGATGAAGGAGATAGTTTGGCACATGGTATCATCTAACTTGTGTAAACACTGCTTTGGTAATCTGCACAAAGTAGAGTAGATATGCATGCACGTAGATACGTTCTTTTTCTTATCACTTTTGTTGTTTTTAAACATTATGCATTTAATGACATTTAATGCATGTTTAGAACAACAAAGTGCTTTTCACATTTTCTACCGTTCAGGCAAGATTTGATCGTTTAAAATTTCACTAAAACACCAAGTAGTTGATGAAGACTTCATCGTTTAATGAAGACTTCATCGTTTGATGAAGGAGATCATTTGGCACATGATATTGTCTAACCTGTGTAAACGCTGCTTTAAGTTGTCTCTGTTTAGTTCAAAAGCGCTTTTAGCAAAATGTTTTTCAACACAAGTTTTTGGATCATCGTTTAAGTCTTTTAGTGTACTTTCCCAAAACATCTTTTAACAATTTTATCTATTAAGACATATTGAGAGTTTGTTTGATCATTGCTTGAAAATGTATAACAACAGTTTCCTTCTACGAGACTTTTTTTGATGCATTTAATAGGGAAACCGTTTAGTGGTGCGTTTGTTCCTGTATTGATGTGTTTACTAAAGTTTTTCTTAAGACATTTAGATTTCATAAAGCTGTATCATAAACCACTTATATTTTAGTTGTATTGCTTTTATAATGATAACACTGTCATGTGCTCATTTCATCTAATGTTGTTTGTTAAACTTCAAAATATATGAGGACGTTTAGACAGTTCAATCTTATAGACGATCTTGTCTTACACATTTTAGGTATAGCCTGGTAATAGAATTATGGTATAGTAGCTTGAGAATGTCTAAGTTATATTACTATAGTCTTATCTTATAAAATTGTACTAATATACCATGTACATTGGATTATCTGTCTTCTGAATATTCATAATAAAAAAATTATTTTAGTAGTATCATGTAATTAAAATAAGATGTTTCATTTATGGTATGAGAATAATTCATCATTAGGATGACCTCAGAGTTATATATTTGTCATATATCTTGCTGAGTTTAATTTTAGATTGTAGAGATTGTTTATGAAACTAAAAATATTAAAAATGGAGAGTGTTTTGATAAAATAACCAGGGTTCACGTTTATGACTAAATCAAATATATTTTTCATTCTTAATTAGGAGAGTTTTGAAAGAAGAGTGATAAACATGTAGATTTTAGAAAAAACATATGTTCAGCAAATATGTATAGAAAAATTGTATTTGGTAGAGGAAGAGATATGCTATCATGTTTTCGTCTCTACATAATAAGAATAAGTGTAGACGTATTTTATTCTTAATATAATAAAAATTATATTATTAATACAATGGTTTTAATTCTATTAATAATATTTAAAATTTAAAATTTAATTCATTAATAATTAATATAATTAAGTTCGGTTTGATATTTAATATTTGGTATATGTATTTATTTAGAAGTTTCACGTTAATACCAAGATTTTAAATTTATAAAGAAGAAAAATAAAAAGTAAAGGATTTTTCTTAATGTTTATTATATTAAAATTATTTTTTTAATAAACATGATAATTATTAAAGATAAAATACATATTTAGTTACTTTAATTATTAATTTTGATTATTAATCATGTTTAAATAAAATTAACAAAATTAACATTTTTGTATTAAGAGTGTAATTACAAATTAAATATGTTAGGATTGTCATATATATTCTTTTGTTTATTTGCCTAATAAAGGAAGATTGATTTTGGTTGGATAGGTGACATAAATAAAAGTTTGGTACATAGGCATTTGAGAAAGTACGAAGGGCAAAGTTTTGAGTCCTTTTCTCTTGCTACCTCAATTTTCACTACAAAACAAAACAAGACCAACCCGGCATTCCACCAAAGGTTAATCTCTTTTGATTTTAAATATTGGTGTTGATTGCTCATTGCAGTGTACGATATTATTTTTTATGTTTATGAGACCAAACAAACACATTTCCGGAACGTCATGCGTCTTTACCCATCGCACGTGGATTGCCTTGTTAATTAGAATAAGTAATCAATGGCATGTTTATCTTTGTATTCTCCACTCCAATAAGAGATAACAGCATCAATTTCAATTCTGAATCTGATTTGGTTCTGAAAGAACTCAAGTAATTAGTTCTGACAGATATGGCACCCGATATGGAACCAAAGAAGATCATAATTGATACCGACCCTGGCATCGGTAACGTAACACAAATATCTGTCTTTTCAATTTGTTTATTTTTTTCCTTTTGACTTTGTTATTGTTTTGCTAATCCAAATCAATTTGAAGTCGTAAGTTTCTGTTTCTCAGCTCTGATCTCAGAAAAAAACTGACTCTTTTCTTTTATCAATTGGATTCTTTGTCTGCTTGATTTCTTCAATTCCTTGTTTATCTGAGAATTTCCACCGGTTTCTGTAGATGATGCTATGGCAATATTCGTTGCTCTAAATTCACCAGAAGTTGAAGTTATTGGACTCACAACCATCTATGGAAATGTTTACACCACTCTGGCAACCAGAAATGCCTTGCATTTGGTAAGAACATTGGGACTGTTTCCCAAAAGGGTTTGTTCTCCATGGTGAATGAAATTGACCCTTGACTTATTAATGGTAAAAGCCTCTTACTTTACTTACATATGCAGTTGGAGGTTGCGGGAAGAACAGATATACCCGTGGCAGAAGGATCACATCTGACATTAACTGTAAGTCTGTCATACTTTGATCTTTATCGCTTTTGTTTTGGGTATTGTTTTGAATATACGAGCATTTAGAACTAATAGGTATATTTGATCTTTAATCGAATGCCTATACAATAATCATATAATTTCGGTACTTTATGCTATTTTTATTATATTCTCTGCACATTTGAAATTTTCAGTTAAGAACAAATGCGTAGTACTAATTTTTTACAGTCAAAAAGCTATTATTTTTCTCATTTCAACCCGAATGAGCGGCAAAATTTTATCACTTTGCATACTTACTACAGATAAGTAAACTATTTTTGCTGTCATTTGAAATCTGTTTTCTTTCTTTTAGAATGCATTGTAGTTTATTGCCTCATTGAAAAAGTTGAACCATGTTAGCAGTATGAAATTGAAAGTTCTTCTTCTGCAGTATTTCATTGCATTTGACTCTGCTAATTGTTGTCATCCTTGTCTCTTTGTGCAGAAAGGAACAAAACTTCGTATTGCAGATTTTGTCCATGGTGCAGATGGGCTTGGCAACCAAAATTTTCCTCCACCAAAGGGGAAGCCCATTGAAGAGTCAGCTGCTGCATTTTTGGTTCGCCAAGCAAAACTTAATCCTGGGAAAGTCACTGTGGTGGCTTTGGGCCCGCTTACAAATATTGCTTTGGTATAATATATCTACAATTTCCCAATAAGGCATTTTCATGTTACTCTTCATTCTGAGTTTCATTTCATGACAATGTTATATTTTTGCAGGCTGTACAGATGGATCCAGAATTTGCAAAGAACATTGCCCAGATTGTTATTCTTGGAGGAGCTTTTGCAGTTAATGGAAATGTGAATCCAGCAGCCGAAGCCAATGTTAGTATTTTCATCCTGTATTTAAATTCTTAATAACTTCCATAAAAATATTATATCATTCACAACTCAATCTGTCTAACTCATTGGTTGGATTTGGTTCTAGATATTTGGTGATCCAGATGCTGCAGATGTTGTATTTACAAGTGGGGCAGATATACTTGCAGTTGGGATAAATGTTACCCATCAAGTTATACTGACAAGTACCCCCTTTCACAAATTCCTTGCCTCCTATTTGCTATACTTGTGTAGTCATTTTATCCGAGTAAAAGAAATAACTTTCCGTTTTAAGTCTTGTGTAGTTTACTATTTCTTCAACTTATAGTGATTTTATTTGATTTTTGTTTCAAAGTTCACGCACAGTTGATCTAGCAACATTTTATAGGAATACTTTTAGTTTATTATTTAATAACTTTCCTCATATAAAGTTTAGGTCAGCCTAATCCACAAAAATGTCGCTGAATAAATAGTGAAATAGATTAGTATATAGTACATTTACTGTCTATCACACCCCAAAAAACTTTTTGGAGGATAAGAGTTTTTTCTATTGAAGCATGTTGTGTTTACCCCGGGCATAGGAGGGTATCCCTCATTTAAAGTATGAGATTCTAGTATGGGGCTTATAGGGCCTCAGGCTCTTGAACTACAATAGCTAGGTTTCGTGTTGTGGTTCTCCTAAGGTTCTTATGACAATCCAAAAGCTGTGACTAAGTTCAACAACCACTTTTTCTCCTTTGACAGTCATCAATGACCAACTCTTACAAAGGTTTAAACTTTTTGCTGAAGGTTCATCAATGATGTTCATCCACAATATTTGGAAACCATGGTTTCGTGAAACCTACTCTGAAATTTGCTGTTGTGTTACTTACACTTTTTTGTATTTATTAGAAGTTAACATAGGTTAAACAGCATCAGCATGGTTCTATTTTAATTATGTTGTATGTCATTTAACTTTCTGTGGCAGCAGACTGACCACTGTTCTGGTTTACTCATCTAAAAAACAAAAATTACTAGGTTCTGATCGAGAAATTTTGGCAAATTCAAATGGAAAATATGCTCAATACCTGCACAAAATCTTAGATGTATATTTCTCTTACCATCTGGAGTCATACAATACCAAAGGTTTGTCTTCATAGTGCTTGCAGAATTGGTAGAAATCTAATAATCTATCTTACTAACTATTTTTACTTTGTATACAGGGGTTTATCTTCATGATCCAACTGTGGTTCTTGCAGCTGTTGATCCTTCACTTGTAACTTGTATAGAAGGTGTTGTCAGAGTCCAAACGAGTGGCATTACAAGGGGACTCACAGTACTCTTCAACAAACAGAAAAGGTAGAAACCACCTGAAAATGGATCAAGTTCCTATAGAATTATGTCTAATTTTCATGCGTTTTGTTTTGTTATTTCTATATATGGGTTTCATGGTGTGTTGCAAAATGATTGATACGTGCGAAGATGCTGACCTAGTTAAGATCTTAGACTTGTGTAGTGATGTTTTGCACACCTTTTTGTTATGGAAAAAAAGTATAATTTAAGTTAATTGTGTTTGTCTGCTTGCTAACTTTGACTTTGTTGATAGTTCTAATACTTAAATCATGCAAAATAGCTTGTTAAGATAGTATTAGAGTTCTTTTTGTCCGGAATTTGTTTCTCAAGAACATCAAAATAGTGCAGAAATGAACTTTTCTACATGTTTCCTTCTCATCTTTCATCAGGATTCTTAGGCTCGTAGCATTACCTATTGAGCTTATATTCTTAGTTTCAAGAAAAACTCTTTAGTCATCTCATGTTTTAAGCCTTGGTTCTAAAATCTCTTCCTTTCCTTTTCCTTTATACTCTGCCAAGTATCTGAATGAACCCTTTACTTGTTCATCCAAAGATTAAGCCGTCACCATATCACTACTTTGTATCACCAATTCAGTCTCCACAAGGATGAACACTGGTGTTTTAGATTTTTTTTGGGAATATTTAGTGACAAACACTTTAAAGAAATAATGAGGAGGCATGTTAACCTTTGGAGGACCAAGTAGAAGGTCTTTTTGATTAAAGGCTTTCAACAATGAAAAGAACAATGTAATGGATGATTAAAGACTTAAACAAAATCCTTTTTTTGAATGTTTATTTCTTCACCATGTACTTCAAACTCAGTCAACTTTTGCATTTTTGTTCCATTCATTGCCAGGTTTGGTGAAATCCATGAATGGTCGAATAAGCCAACAGTAAAGGTGGCTGTGACAGTTGATGCTCCTAGAGTTATGAAACTGGTAATGGATCGCCTTTTGGACTCTTGAAGTAGCCATGAAGCATTCAAAAAGCTCTTTAGTTTATCCTTCTTATATTTGTGTTTTGTAGCTCTTGAGCTCTACCTTGAATTTCATTTCAATTTCAGTGTGAAAGGAAAAGTTCTATTACTTCATTGGTTAAATTTTCATTTGACTTCCAATTATAATATATGAGCAGCACTTGTATCTTACTTGTTGAACACTAAGTTACATTATATCTAGTTCTTTTGTACAAACTGTAAATAATTCCACTAATCAAATTGATTAAAAGTACACAAAGTTAAACATGGTAATTTTCTGTGTGTTGCCCTAAGATAAAATGTGAGTATTACGTCAACTATTGGTTGAATACACAATCTCATTCTTGGTAATACAATAAAAGTTGTTTAAAGATTAGAAGAAAATTCTCACAAAAAGTATTGCTCCTTGTTCAAGAGGCTAATTTATGATTTACAAAGAAAATTTTCTCTCTTAAAGCCGTCCAATTATATTTCAAGACTTAGAAGTCTTTTTATTCTTTTACATGTAACATATTCAATTCACTTAGAATCATGCGTAGAACATTAGTCTTTTATGCATGGAATGACTTTTATTTATGAACGTCCATTAAAGGATCTTTAGAAGCTTGCATGCTTGTTCATTTGATTTTTAGGCTTGCACCTCCAAATTTCATTATCAAAACAAGTTTAACCTTTGAAATATATATATAAAACATAAAATAAAGTAGGTAAGCAGTAATTAATCCTTATCAAACATATTTATTATAACATCTATATTTACTGATCAACCATGCATCCCTAAAATAAGTGCTATGTAGAATGGTGAAGCTTAGGAGTGCATTCCATTACCATCTAGGAAATCTCTTGCTAGTTGTAGGTAGATTTTTGTTATCAAAATTGGTCTTGATGATACTATTAATCATCTTAAAGCTCGCATTGTGACTAAAGGTTACCTACAAATTTTTGATTTATTTTATGGTGATACTTTTTTTTAGTGAAAAAGATGGCTTTTGTTTGCTTATTTATGGTCACGATTTCTCTTTCACAATGACCTTTTACCATCTGGATGTCAAAAGTGTTTTTCTTAACGAAGATTTGTAGCCAAAAATTTATATGGAGCAACTTTTAGGTTTTGTTACTTAGGGGAAGTTTTCTAAATCGATATGTTGTTTCTGCAAATCTTTAGATGGTTTGAAATAGTCTTCTAGTGCTTGGCTTGGAAAATTTAGTTGTGTTGTTTAACAATTTGGTATGACTAGTGAGGCAAATCATTCAGTCTTTTACCATCACTTAAGTGTTGCGTGTATTTATTTAATAATATATGTTGATGACATTATTCTTATAGATAGTGACCACCATGACATCTCCTAAATAGAACAACACCTTTGCCAACTCTTTCATATCAAAGATTTTGTAAACTTAGATATTTCTTGGGAATTGAGGTTACATAATCCAATAATGATATTATTATATTTCAAAGGAAGTATGCATTTGATATTTTGGGAGAAACTGGGTTGATGAACATAAAATTTGTTGACACACCCATGGATCGTAATACCAAACTCCGACCTAATCAAGAAGGCATCTCTCAAATCCTTAGAGGTACAAAAGATTAGTTGGAAAATTGAACTATTTTACTATTAGTCGTTTTGACATTTCTTTTGTAGTTAATATGGTGAGTCAAATTTTCAATTTCCCATGTAGATAAATGGAATACTATCATTCGGAAATGTTTACTATATGGTCACAATAATCATACTAAAGTTGTATGTTATTCGGATATTGATTAGACAATATCTCCTTTAGAAAAAAAGGCTCACTTTTAGATATTGTGTTTCTATTGGTGACAACTTGATCTCTTTCAAGAGTAAAATCAAATCGTTGTGGGAAGATCTAATGTAGAAATAAAATATAAAGTTATGTCCTCAACCACTTAATAACTTATTTGGTTTAAACAATTAATTAAAGAATTGTAATTTTATATGTCACTCAAATGACATTTATATGTGATTATTAGACTCCTCTTTATATTAACATATTCAAGTTGGTTATCATTTTATTCAATAAAAGATCATGGACATTAAAACTTAAAAGTGATCAAGTAACAAATATTTTTATTAAGTATTTACGAAAACTCATAATTAATTACATTTGTAATAAACTTGATACGATTGATTTAGCACTAACTTAAGAGAATGTTAGATATAGTTAATGTATTATTAGATATTATTAATTACTTGTTAATTTTAGATGTAATGAGTTTAAACTCATCTTTTTATATTTTCTTATTTATAAATGCATGGCTTTATATGCTTAACAACAAATTCATCCTATGTCTTTTTCTTTTTTATTTTAACACCAATGTATTGATTTTAAAAATACCTTCTACTTTCGAGATAGTGCTTTTATCTTTATTATTTTTCTTATTAATCCAACCACCAACATGATCTATCTATGAATAAAACAAGAGGTGGGAAACAAAAGTGCAAGACATGACCTAGGGAGATGAATTTCTCTTAATTATAATTTTCTATCTTAATTTAGATTAGTATTTGGTGATTTACTTTAATTATCAATAAGAAAAACATCAATGTCATGAAAAATTTTCTATACTCTCTCAAGTTCATTAATATATGTCCTACTCTAATTTAGTTATAATTTAAAAGTAGACAACGGAGGAATGAGGCTAAGTTAACAAATAAAATGCGGAAAATAGAATTAAACCTAAAGAGAGCAGCCTAAGTGGGGCAGCTCCAACAGAGGGGAAACAACCTAGTAGCCGAAGGCAAAACAGAAAACGAGGATTGAGTTTTGCTACAATGGCTTTTACTTCTTGTTCCATTGCTTCTCGGTTTCTCCCTCCCAGAAAAAACTCCGCAATCCCTTTTCACTTAACAACATGCACAGCTTGGGCATTTCCCACTGTTCTCACTCCACGACACCCACCGTTTTCGCTTTCTTCAACCTCCGCAACGTGCTCAGCAACTCCAAATTCAAACAACAACGCTACTTCCAATTCCATCAAGAACCAAGAGAAAGAGAAGGAAGTGGAAGTGGAAGTGGAGGAGGAGCTTCCCTGGATTCAGGAGAAGGCTTTGGACCTCGTCGAGTTCACCGGCTCCGTTACCCAAGCCATTCCCGGACCCAGAGTGGGTCCCACCTCCCTCCCTTGGATTCTCGCTGTTCCTCTCGCTTACGCTACTCTCACTTTCGTCATTGCTTTCGTTAAGACCGTCAAAAAGTTCTCTTCTCCCAAAGCAAAACGCCGCAGACTGGTCTCTCATACTCTTTATTCCCTCCAATCCAACGTTTTTTCTGTCTCACCTTTGCACCTTATACTAACTTTTTTATGTTTCCCTTCATTTCCAGGTCAGTAAAAACGCCACCTTGTGCAAGTCGTTGGATGATTTATTTCAAAACGGAAGACACCAAATTACGCACGAAGCTCTCGTCCAAATTCAGAACAAGGTGTGGTGCATCATTCTTATCTTCTACCGTCACTTTTACTCCTTCAATTTCACCATTTCATACAGTGGATTTCATATTAATAACTGTGGTTGAAATCATTGGATTAATTTGCCTTTTTTTTGTGATTCTGCATATGGTTAACTTTGGATTTTTATGTAAGCAAACATTATCTTTTTCCTCTTTTATGATTTGCACAAGTTGATATTATATTTTAGTTTACAAAATTAATGTGAACAATGATCCTTCTGGTTGACCATAAATGCTGTTCTTGTAATGTAAAATAATGACAACTTTTAATTTATCCTGATAATATTCTTGATACTTCACAGACTAACTAATTTTTCTTGTATGACCTTAGAAAAAATAAATTATTGGTGCTTGTGTCATTCCTAAGCATGATACATGCCAAGGTGAAATTGTTTGGAGTTTTTCAATGTGAAGGATCTTAATATCAGTCTTGGTCAGGAAATATTTCCTTGCCTTCCATTTGCTTGCCGGGGAAAATGTCATGGGAAAAAATAGTTTCTTTTTACTTGCCCTGACAACTTTTGCGTGCTTGTGCATATATGTCATATGATTTTAAGTAACAGCTGTATATCACATGCAGACAGGTTTTGGTTTGGAAGAAATTTTGCGCAAGTATATCCGCTATTCTCTAAATGAGAAAGCATTCAATCCTGACATGGTAGCTGATTTAATTCAGCTTAGAAGAGCTTCTATGCTAAGTGATTCTCACGTTGCTGAGATTCTGAATGAAATTTCACGACGAATTGTGCGAGACAAAGGTAATGTATTTTTAACATTGGGCTAGATGTTTAGTTGATCACCCTTGGTAAATGGTTGTATGTTTTGGATAAGATCTAGGAGAAGTAATCAAATTCTCATAAACTGTCAAACAATTTATTTTTCTCTTTGTTATGTATATTCACAAGGGGTTAGTATCCCAGTATATGGTGTCAAGTACTCTAAATTGTCGTAATTTCCTTCTAGGCTTCTTGCCATAGTTGATGTTAATCGAAAGGCGGCCTAATATACAGGTGGCCACGTAATAACAGAGGCAAATTTATTTTGTTATTTTAATTTTTCTTTGGCTTATTTTTCATTGAATTGAAGTATAAATTTGTCATTGACAATAATTCTTGTATGTTGTAAATGGTGTTAGAAGTAATTATTAGATGTAATTATTAAATCTAAGTGTTATAGAGTAATCATTAAGTCTAAGTAGGGAGTAGTGTGTTAGAAACATCTATCAGCTGTACCTAGGTGTTTAGTACAGATCTTTGATCTTCCATGCTCTCTTGTATAAGATTTTCCATTATAAATAGAAGATCATAAGAAGGGTCTTTCAAGCCCTCCAGAATATATTTCTCTCTTTTTAATCTTAAGTAATGGAATAGTTTTTAGTAGTAAATAACTGGATGGCTATGGAGTAAGAGAATGTACTTGTGCAAAAAATATGGACAGGACTCTAAACAACCTACGGAGTTGCAGATGCCATTTTATCTTTTCCTTCCACAGACACTATCTAAATGCCCTTTTATCTTGTTATTGGCTATTGTAATTACATAAAAGAGTGTATGGTTACATATTGATGACTTTCATGGTTTCTTTCTTTCAACTAACTATCTTCTAAAGGAGTAAGCCTTGCAGAGATTGTCATAAGATCATACAAGAAAATAGGGAATAACTCTATCATTATTAATACAAATAAAATCAAAATCAAATACTAAAGCCAACCAAATTTACGTCATATTTCAACGCTCTCCCTCAAGTTGAACCTCTTATAATTGTATGTACCATGCTTTCCAAATGTGTTAGTTATCCTTGCTCCGTATAGAGACTTCTTGAAATCATTTGTTAATTGTTTATTGCAGCAATCAAATAAGCTAGCAATTCCTCAAACATTACCTTCTCATTATTAAAATAACAATCAATCTTAATATGCTTGGTTTTCTGTTGAAGACTAAATTGGATCCAATATGCAAGATTTCCTGGTTATTACAAATTAGAGTTATAGCTTGTATTTTACAGAACGCTACTCTTGGAGAAGTTGTTTGTGCCATATGAGCTCAAATGAAGTGAGAATCATAGCTTGATACTCAATCTCTGCACTTGGTCTAGATCTTGATATGGATTTCTATCAGCTGGGCAACTTGCCCGAGGTTCTGATGGTCACTGTTTCTGTATGCTGGAACTCTCCTAGAATTACTTTTATGTATCTTGGAATTCTTGCTACCAAATATCAATGACAATCTTAGGGAGAATTCAGTAACTAAATAACAACACTTGCTACAAATGAAATGTCTGGTCTCATTATGGTCAAGTAATTTAGGTTTCCAACTAACCTTCCATATCTTCCCGAATCTAGAAAGACTCCCTTTGATATGGTAGCAACTTGACATTTGGATCCATATGGGTATTGATTGGCTTATGTTCAATCCAACATTATTTCTTCTAAACTATCTAGAGCACTTGGGGATTAACAATTCCTACCTTAAAATGAGCTATCCCAATTCCAAAGACACATCGCACTTGACCATGCAAGCATGAGTGACATGACATCTATATGATCCATTAGACTATGGGGAGTGATATGACCAAATTATAGTATACAAGTGGATGAAGATCTTACTTTAAAAGCTGATTTTGTGATGTTGAGTTAGGTTGAAAACCATTTTCTAAGATGCCATAAAGCTTATTCTAACAAAGGTTGTTGAGTTTATCATGTCATTCACTATCATGTCACTATCGAACCACCCACAAATATCTAATCCTATACTTGAGATGTCCATTCTCTAACATGAGGACATTGTGTTCAATAGCCCACATTGGCTAAAAATATGATCAAGTTATAGTATATAAGTGGGGGCAAATTTCATTTTACAAGCCAATTTTGTATAGTTATGTTAAAAGTTTATTTTCTAAGATAGTATCAAAGTCTATATGTGTTGAAGACAGACCAAATTATACCCTTAATAAAAAACTTGATGAGTAAAAAGTTTGAGAAGTTGGGTGTACCATACTATGGTCCTTATCAAATCTAAAAGGAAAAATGCAGCAACTTGCCAATAATAGCTGCTTCCTTCGAATAGTGTGAATTCTGTTCACCCAGGTTTCCCAGTATCATTATTAAAGAGAGTTGTTGCCCCTTCCACTGTGGTTCAAACCTCTTCCTTTATCTTTGATAGATGACTTGGAATTACGAGTCACCCCTGAATCTGTCCCAGTTGCTCATCATTGTCCTTCAGGAAAGTAGAAGTCCTCGTTCATTGGTGTGATCTGCCCACTTGTGAGGATTCTTGATAATTGTTCGATGTCATCAGAAGCAATTCCCAGTCTTTCACACTGAGGACAAAGTAAATATTTTGAAGGGGTGTATTGTTCTGTCCCCAATTAATAAATTCTATACCGTAGAAGGTCTACATGGGCCAAATTAGAGACCTCTGACGCTGCTGTGATTAGCTGAATAAAGAATATGGAAAAGGGGGATAGTTATAATAGAGAGGGATAACCAATTAGAAAGAGCATCAGTTTTGATAGTTGGAGAGTTTGCTCAAGAGATAGGGCTTTTTAATTTCCCACAGTTGTATCTCATTCTTTCCACTGGAGGAAATCCTTCTTAGAAAGTCTCAGAGCAGTAATGCAGATCCTCTTGCATTCTTTTTCTTTCTTCCTCCTTACTTTACTTTACCAGTAACTTGCAGCTTGCCTTAGTTTACCAATATTTGTGGTAATTTGTTTTATTCGCTTTAGCATAGTATATTTCTGCATGATCTTTTCATATATATTTATTCTCTAATTCTTGAAGCATGAATCAGAGTTCAAATTTGAAATAGCTGCACTTATTGTGAAGTTGCAAAACTTTTATAAAGTGCTGTGTTTAAGACAGCAGCTATTTTGAGCCTAACATGCTTTTAAATAATAGTAACTTGAGAGATAGAAAGATCAGGTATTGACTATAAGAGAGTAGAGAACTGATCTCTGTCTCCCCTTCAATTTTTTTTTTCATTCATTCTGAGAAATATATTGCCTTACGAATGTAATTACGTAAATCTGTTTAAATTCGGGACCCCATTATTTTTATTCGCTGACTGCAATTACATTTGATTTATTTTTAGGCCCTATTGTGATGGATAAGTCAGGTTATACTGAAAAGGGTTTCAAGAGAAAAATAGCTGTCCAGGCCCTTTTTGGAAAGGTCTTCTATCTGTCCGAGGTAAGTGACCACACTATCAATTTGATAGAAATTCTGTTTGTCTATTTGTTTATCTAGCATAAAATAAGCACTTTTAAATGTCTTTACCATTGTTGTTTTTAGGATTTCTTGAACAAATATTTGGAAACCACGACACTGAAATTAAGTGTCGTATTTTTACAGGAAAAATTATTTTTTTGTTTTGTAATTTAAAATGTGTTAGGGAAATTCTTAAAACGTTGCACCTAGTTTAATTATGGTTTCAGAAAGAAATCTGTTATTCTTGGGTGTGTATTAGCTTAAAATTGGAGTAAGTAATTGCTTACTGTTCCGAAAGTTTGATATTATATTTTTCAATTTTTTAATGTAAAAAGGCCCATGGCAGGGTCAATCTTGGCACAATGGTAAGTCTGTTGCCTTGTGACTTTGAAAACATTTTTTGTCAATCAATTTTTTAATGAAAAGGCTCCCGAGACTGAGTCTTGGTTCACCGTAGGATTGTTTCCTTGGAGCCATGGGTTAAAAGTCTTGGAAACAGCTTCTACACTGGTGGGAGCAAGGCTGCATCTATCATACCCAAGTCCCATATGTGGATAGCCTTGTGCATTTAAAAGGCATTGAATGACCATACTAGTAATTATGTCTGTTATGAGTTTAATGTATGACTTGATTAAAATTTTCTCCTACTAATCTGTTTCCAGCTGCCAGAGTTTTGTTCAAGAGATAGCTCCTTGGTTGTAAAGGAAATCTTCGGTGTTACAGAGTATGCTCTATATGCTTGCTTTCATGGTTGTTTCAATCAATATTTAGAATCTTACTTCTTACCGCTCTTTCACTTGAATTTTATTGACAAACTTGATAACTCTATCAGCATTCTTATGCAAAACATCAAAGAGTTCAGATGACTAGGATGTGTAGAAGCATGCTAGAAATCCATTTGAACATGTTTTTTTTTCTATTTTATGAACAAACTGTCTCTGTCATCAAAATAAGAACATAGGAAGTAATGACAAACCATTGTACATGCTAAGGGAGAATGCTTTGTTTTCCTTTCTCAGTGAAGATGCTGACAAACTCAGAATCCACACGGTCTCTGAAGCTGGGAGTCTTGATGCACTTGAGAAGATGGTTGATGGTTCAGATTCAGATGATGCTAGTGACGACGTCGAGGCCTCTTAGTGCAATCATATTGCAGTGTTTACCATTCGAAATGGCTAAAGAATACTTGATGCTGAAAATTAATGGTACAACATCATCGGCCTCCATCCAAAAGATAAAATCTAAGGAAATGCAGTGATTGTCATTCCTTTGGACTCTACTTTTTGTACTTTTCAGTGCAACTGCTTACATACTTCCAAGATATATCATTTGCATGATATTTTTGTCATAACTTATAACTCTTATAGGCCAGTCTTAGCGGCATTGATGTTTTAGACTGGCTCTCAAGAAATTGGCTAACAAAATTCTTATAGAGATATATTCGGGTATAGATATAGAATCATATATGTTCCTTTAGTATCACACTTCGACGCACAAAGAGCCAATTTCGTGTCTTGATTTCAGTTTCAAATGGTGTGGTTGGGCACCGCTTTCTTTGATCAGTCACCTCTTCGTTGGACATGGAACTGTCTTATATAATGTGATATGGCTGAGCTATTATTCCTTGGATGGTTGTGGAAGTTATTCTCAATGGAGTAGTCTTTCTTTAACTTTCTAAACTTTCATGAATGGGTGGGAAATAGCCTTGTGGTAAAGGAGATCCGGACCTTAAAATTAAAATCTTAAAGAAGTACTTTTTTATTACTTTGAAATGCATGTGTCGTTAAGGTTGTATTCAGATTGACTACCTTATATGAAAGGTTTAATCATGACCAACAAGGTAGTCGACAAGAAACTATATGGAAGGTCCAACAAGGACCAACAAGGTAATCGACAGAGAACTGTATGGTTCAACTAGGATCGATAATGTAGTCTACACTGAATTGCATGAGAGGTTCAACCAGGACCGACAAGGTAGTTGGTAGTGGATTGCATGGTAGGTTCAACTATGACTAACAAGGTAGTCGGTAGGGAATTGCAAGAAAGTTTTGCGGTAGCTGGTAAGAAACTTGATTTCCTATAAAACAGTTTAAAGAAGACTTGTGCGAATAAACCCTTGTTTTATTGAATGAGGTGCCTCATTAAAACCTTCCCAGCCAAAACCTTTCTAAGGGATAAAAGACAGGGTAAGGAAAGAGTACACATAGGGTTATAATGTTATTTAGTTGTTCAACAAGTTACTAGCTGAAATAAAATTTTAAATGAGATACATTCCAAGTGTTGGGAACTGGTTTTCTCGGTAAATGCTCCAAGTGTTTGGGAATTGAGTATTAGCACTACTCCTGGTTATACATAGTCAATCTTGGTAACACTTGTTACGCTGACTAGTTCAGTATTCTAAATCACTTTTGGTAACCCTAGTCAATCTTGGTAACACCTGTTATGCTGACTAGTTGAGTTTAACTCACTCCTGGTTTCCATTAAAAATTATGGTATCTACATGATACGTTACCTAGTTGAGTTTCACTCGCTCCTGGTTTCCACTATACAATTTTGGTAACTCCTGTTACGCTGCCTAGTAGGCATTTAACTCAATTGAGTTAATAATCAAGTGTTTCAACTCTCTTCAGAATGTACAATCAATCATATTGTTTACAACTCTTAGACGATAAATCTCACAGAGAAGATGTGTTTACAATACAACTCAATCTAATAGACCTTGAAGAATTTTCTCTCTACTTACAAAAGTAAGCTTATGACTTTATAAGGCTTGTAAGTATTTTCTCAAACGTTTGTGTTCTTGCATGAGTATGAGCTTTTCTTGGACAACAAACAACCCAGCCCGACCAACACCAACCTAGCCTAACCAACAAAAAACACGATTCGGCCAAACAACACAACTTGACCAAGATCAACCTAGGTCGACCAACTAACCCAACATAGGAATATACCAAAAGCAGTATGACAACATACCAAAACACAACACGATAACATACAAAACAACATGGTTCACACTTATAACATCATTGTTTCAACTTAGTGAAAGAAATCCAAAATAAATTCAAACAACATGACAAACTTGCATTTGTGATTAACTAACACTTATACACTACTTCCTTATGAAAATCCACCACATTTTAAACCTTTACAAAACACCAAAACACAAATATTGCTAACATTGTTCTACACAGAATCAATAAGTATATCCAAAATACTTACAAGAATCATACATCATGTAGTAATTCATATATCCTAGAAAATTTATTCACATGCAACAAATCATAACTTTAAGAATTGAAAAAATATATAACACTATAATCGTACACGCAAACATTTTGTGAAGTTTCTATGTATGTATTCATTGAATTGAAAGGCCATTAAAAAACCATAGTACACAACAACTCAATCACAACATAAACATGACATATAACAAGAAAAAAAGGAAAACAAATAAAAAGGATAGCTCCCATTTCAGTAATTCCTATCCTTAATCAGAAGACGCCCTTCTAGTGCACCCACGAGCTCTCACAATCCTTCAATATGAACCCTTTTTTTCTCTCATAGCACACTCACATTTTTGCCTCTTTTTTTCGCTGTGTAAGGTTTCTATCTTAACCTATCTTAAATAGAAGACACATCTAACCCTAATTTCAGAGTGTCTAGGTTTATCCCTCAAGCCTCTATTAAAGACTATTATTGTAAAATAAAATCAAAATAAAATATATTTTAACTTTGATTGATCCTTAATTAAATATTTCATTTTAATTTTTTTCCTTTTTTGCCTTATTTTGCATGTTGGATTATTGATCACATATCCTAACAACATCCTACGTTAAATAATCACGTTAATTCTCTAATTAACTTTTATTTCCCGTGCTTGTGACTTGATACAACGAATTTATTCCCATCTCTTCTCTTTCACCAAAAAGGCCAAACCCAAAAAAAAAAAATTTGCTCTAGCCAAGGCTCCAACATACCATCCCTAAGCTCTAAACAAACACACCAAACCAAACAGATTATCACAATTATCTTGTCATACACATGCACACCAAACAATACAAACAATATCACACATACACATTCATATTATATAAATAAATAAAAGAAATTAAGTATGTCTTATGCACAGTAAGAAATAAACCAATGACCTCCAACTCATAACAAGGAGCATTAACCAAGTATTTTACTCTTCAATTTTGCATAACTTATCTTTTCTTATTTTAATTATTAACATCCACGCCCACTACCTTTTCAGATATTTTATTTTCCTTGGGTCTTACAATGAGTTTTGGATAAGGCCTTAGAGACAAGTTTTGGCCTCGAAAATATGGAGTAGTGTGTTGAACTTTAGGAGTTAGAAAATTTGAGGTTTGGATTTCAAAGAATGGGGAATGATGTTGGAGTTCAGTTTCAGCTTCTTAGCAATGTTTGTGGCCTGAAGGTGGAAAGTGATTGAAGTTTTGAGGTTAAAACTAAAAAGGGTATAAGAATCCTCAAGCGAACAAAAGGGTATAAGATGAAGTACAACTTGAAGATCAGTTAGGCAGGGTAATGTTTTCTAAGCTAGGGAAACATAGTTGTTTCGGTATAAATGTTGTCCGGTGTGTCTTTGTTGCTTCTAGATGTCCGGAACGCTTGCTTTTCCTCAATTGTTGTCGTTCATGCTCCAAAGGAGGGGGAGGTACCTACGAAGATACTCCGACGCTCAAGTCAGATGTGAGTTATGGAGCCTCAGCTCTCAAGAAAAATGATTATATTATCACTGCAGAGTATTATTTAGAGTTCCTCTGGCCTAAGTGTAACGTAGAGGGAACGTACCTGAACTTTTTCTCTGTCATTGTATTTATAAGCCAAATAAAAATGACCTTACCTAAAAATGTGGTTAGTTAGTTATAAATATCTTAACCGCTGAAAATATCTAAGATATTTTATCTAATAAATATCTTACTACATAACATGCCCCCCAAGTCCGAGTTAACCGTTCTGTTTTATGGACGTGGTAACTATAAGACTGATGAGTTTGAGGGAGGCTGTATTTGCTGTGTTAGGGAGCGTGTTTCTGGTTGTTGCTCATCTGTGGACTGAACGACAGGTTTTTATGGGTTTTCTCTTCGCTCTAGGCCAAGCTGTTGAACGTTTTAACAACTGAGGCCGAGCGGTTGAGATCGAAGGAACAAAAAAAATGCGAGGCCGAATGGCCAAAAGCTGGAAAGTTTGAGGCCGCGAAGGCCGAACGTTTAATAGTTGCGAAGGTCGAACGTTTAACAGTTGAATATTTGCATACATGAGGCCATGTATGGTGGAACGATACTTGCCGAGTGGCATGTGAGGCCGAATGCTGAATGCTTGAGGCCACGAAAAGCTGAACAATTGAGGCCGAAGGGTTGAGGACAAGTGACCGAACGTTCGTGAGAACAAATGGCCGAACGATTGAAGATAAGAGGACGAACGTCATTGAGGTCGGATGGCCGAACATTAGTTGGGTCGAACGGCTGAATACTTGAGCGCTCGTGGCCATGGATGGTCGAGCGGTTGAAACCAAAGGGCGAATACCTTTGAGGCCGAACGGCCGAATATTAGCGGGGTCGAACGGCCGAATGCTTGAGCGCTCGTGGCCATGAATGATCGAGCGGTTGAAACCAAAGGGCGAACAAGTGACCGAACGTCCGTGAGACCAAATGGCCGAACGATTGAAGACAAGAGGACGGACGTCATTGAGGCCGGATGGCCGAACATCAGTTGGGACGAACGGTCGAATACTTGAGCCGTGGCCATGGATGGTCGAGCGGTTGAAACCAAAGGGCGAATACCTTTGAGGCCGAACAGCCGGATATTAGTGGGGTCGAACGAACGGCCGAATGCTTGAGCGCTCGTGGCCATGGATGGTCGAGCGGTTGAAAAAGGGCGAATGCCTTTGAGGCCGAACGGCCGAATGCTTCATAATTTGAAGTTCTGGGTGTTCTAGGGTGAACATCTACCAGCGGGAATGTATCCCTTTATTCCATGCACCTGGGTGTTCTAGAGTGAACATCTACCAGGTCTAGGAGTATGATAATTTGAAGTTCTGGGTGTTCTAGGGCGAACATCTACCAGCGGGAGTGTATCCTTTGAAGTTTTGGGTGTTCTAGGGTGAACATCTACCAGGTCTAGGAGTATTCTCCCGGTTTTGAGTGTTTCAGCATGGACGAATCTCTTGTGTCCGTCTATGTATACAAGATGTGCTTATCTGCGCTGTAGAATTAGAGAAAAAGAGTAGCCAGACAAACCAATGTATTTACAAGGTAAAAAATAGATTGTTATAAAGCCGATCGGTTTAGATAGTAAGATCGCTCGGTTTTCGGTTGACCGTCTCTTGTGACCTGTAAGACATAATATTAAACATATAGGTGAGACCGTTCGGTCGAGATTTAAACCTGGTGGTCGAACGTTAGTAGGACCGAATGGCCGAATGTCAGAGAGGCCGAATAGCCGAATGTTGGAAAGCTTGAGGCAACGGGTGGCCGAGCGGCAGAGGCCTATTGGGCGAACGTCAATGAGTCCGAGTGACCGAATTCTGAAACGCTTCAGGCTGAAATTGCATGGTCGGATGGTTGAGGTTAAGCGGCCGAATGTCATTGATGGCCAATGGCCGAGCATCAGTTGGTCGAACGGCCGAACGCTGGTGGATCCGAATGGCCGAATGAAGGAGTATTTGAGGCCATGGATGACCGAGCGATAGAGGCTGTGTGCCGAACGTCTGTGAGAACGAATACTGGAACACTTGAGACGCGAATGGGCTAGCCGTAGAGGCCGAATGACCGAACGTAAGTGAGGCTGAGTGCTGGATGCTTGAGGACGAACGTCAGTTAGGTCAAATGGCCGATCATGAGTAGGGCCGAACGTCCGTGAGATCGAATTCCCGAACGTTTGAGAGCAAGCGGACGAACGTCATGGAGGTTCAATAACCGAGCATCAGTTTGGTCGAATGAACGAATGCTGGTGGAACCGAGTGGCCGAATGAAGAAGTATTTGAGGCTATGGATGACCGAGCGGTATGTGAGGCCGGACGGACGAGTGATGGAACGCTTGTGGCCATGGAATGGTCGTGAGGCCGGGTCAGAAGGGTGAGCGACCAAGGATGTCAATCTTGGGTGCGTAGCCACTCGGTTCTGCCGATCGGTCATGATACACACTCGGTCTTGTCGGTCGACCTAGATGGACAACCTTGGAGTGCGGCTCGTTCTTGATGGTCGTCCTGAAAATTGCCGAACGACAAGGAGACCGAACGGCCGAACGGTTGAATGTCAATGAGGCTGGACCGGATGAGAACGTCCCCAAACTGAGAAGTAAACATCTGTGCAGAGATTCGCCAACACTAAGTTGCCGATCATGTTGGTGATTTAGCCGTCGTGTCCGGAGTTTCACCTTTGGGGAATAGGAATTTGGACGACGTGGAGGCAGAATCCGAAGGGTGCGTGGATGCCGTGGGCGCTGCGGAAGATGCGGAGGATGGGGCGCGTGGATGCCGTGGGTGCTGCGGAGGATGATTCATCCCCAAGTTTGGGATGGACTAACGGCGCCTCAGTGACAGTGATGCCTGGTGGCGTGACGGAGGCTGATGGGCGGACCCGATTTGGGGGTTGTCTCTACGCTGGATCTGACCTGCAAAGGGGTGCGATTTCGCTGATGCGCTCACTGGCGCGATTTCGCAGAAGTGCTCGTGGTGGCGTCAATGGCTCGCGGAGGAGACTTCTGGCGGTGATGCGGCAGCTTCATCTTGATGGAGTAGCTTTATCCGAAGAAATGATTCGTCGAGGCTGAGGCTCCTCTTGTGGCTTCTGTGGGATGGCAGTCGGCCCCACGATGGGCGCCAAAATGTTTCGGTATAAATGTTGTCCGGTGTGTCTTTGTTGCTTCTAGATGTCCGGAACGCTTGCTTTTCCTCAATTGTTGTCGTTCATGCTCCAAAGGAGGAGGAGGTACCTACGAAGATACTCCGACGCTCAAGTCAGATGTGAGTTATGGAGCCTCAGCTCTCAAGAAAAATGATTATATTATCACTGCAGAGTATTATTTAGAGTTCCTCTGGCCTAAGTGTAACGTAGAGGGAACGTACCTGAACTTTTTCTCTGTCATTGTATTTATAAGCCAAATAAAAATGACCTTACCTAAAAATGTGGTTAGTTATAAATATCTTAACCGCTTAAAATATCTAAGATATTTTATCTAATAAATATCTTACTACATAACAATAGTCTTTGATAAGAATGAAGTATCATAATGGTTTTATAATAAGTTCAAAGATCACAAGGATATGGTTGGATCTTTTTAGTAGGTGATAGCATTAAAGTCAATAATAGAAAAGATGTTTCAAGAAAAATGGTTCACACGGGGAAGGTTTGATCTTAGGTTAAGGTGGAGGATTTCAAGTACGAAAAGAAGAACCCGCAAATCAATAAGTTTGATTTGTAAGGAAATACAATGCTAATGATTTTAGAGCACACTGTATAAGGAAAGGAGAAGAAAATTTTTGAGTAGCTAAAAGGGTGGCTGTAATAACTAGTGATGAAGCGGTTACCACATATTCTTTAATTCAAAGATACAAGTTACGAATTTTGTGCTTGTACAAAAGGTTTTGGTTTCATTTGGGGTTGTATATCACTTAGGGTCACCAGTATGCTAAATGGTCATGGTTGCCTACAAGAGGGAGTTGGAGTTAAACTGGTAGTTTTGCTACAGTGTTGGCCAAGTGAAGATTGCTTGAATATGTGACATGTCTCATGGTGATCAAAGAATTGAAATTAAAAATCTATATGAATGGTTTCCTTTGCAAGTTTCAAGCATAATCTTAAGGATGACTTGATTGTTTGCCAGTCTCATTCTTGTAGATTATGGTCTTTAAAAGACGTTCCTTGTTTGCCAGTCTCATGAGTTGGTAGTTGTGCATCAAGTATGGATTAAGTTGAAAAATGAGGGCAAAGTGTCATAAGAATCAGAGTAGTCGAACAAAGAAAAGTAAAAATTAGGCACATAAGATCTTAGTTGTGGAAGAGTTTTTATATGTGTTCTAAAGTAGGTACTATAATTGTCACCTAAGAGTGGTGGGGTTCACTATTACTTTAGTGTTTGAAGTAGAACCAAAGTCAAATAGTTTCTAATTAGATAGTTCCTACATAGGGTGGGAAGCAAAAGAAGTATGTGGAGGAGTGGTTAGAGAAGTAGTGGTTTAGACTCAGTTTAAACACCAGAATAACTACAAGTTTGGTAAATCTCAAAGGAGAAGTTGTGGTCTATCAAATCGTTCAAGCGTAAGTCTTGACTATGAAAGGGTTGGTTATTAGGATATGTGTTTTTATTTAAAACTTTAATGTCAACTTCTTGTTATAATTATTTTTTATAGGATTGCACAATATGTTTACATTTTACTTTAACAACAATATTCGCATACATATTTCATTTTAATATAATATATAACTTAAAAGTTTAATACTAAATTTTAATCATATAAAAATATTGTTTTACTACACATCACTAATCAATTTTTGTGTCAATTTTATGATTTAAAACAAACAAATTTATATCCAAATATTATATTTTAAATTTATTATTATTATTATTGTTATTAGTATTAATATTATTATTATTATTATTATTATTATAAATCTTCTAGTTCATTTTAAACTATTTAGATATTAATTTACTTGATAAATACTTCTTATACCTTATCATGATTCTTGGTTTTTCTTAACAATATATTAAATTTAAACTTTCCAAACATAGACACTAAAAATATTCATAAGAAAACTAATAATAATTATATCAATAATTTTAGTGGGAAATATCAATTCTCAGTTAACTTTTAAGTAACTTTTTTATGTTTATAGTAAATCATCAAAATTAGAATATGAATTTATAAATTTAATAAACTGAGATTGAATTTTATAATTATAAGTCAAATCCTAGGCTCTATTGTTTATAATTGTAAGTCAAATTCATTGAAGAAGCTAAAAACTATTGAAGATGTATAAAACAACAATTACTTGATAAAGGGAGACAAATTATTTAAAAGTTCTTTAAACAAAAAATTGTTGAGAATTTGTAATAAAATTTGTAATAATTTTTAATAATTTGTAACAAGAAATAGTTATTGCATGTGTGCGTGTCTTTCTATATGCGCACTTGTCTGCCTGCGTGCGTGTCTTTCTGCATGCGTGTGTGCCTGCGTGTCTTTCTTTGTGCGCGCTTGCCTGCATGCGTGCATATTTACGTGCATTGCGTGCGTGTCTTTCTGTATGCGTGCGCATGTCTGTCTGCATACGTGCGCTTGCGTGTCTTTTTCTGTGCACGTTTGTCTGCATGCGTGCGTACTCACGCACACTGCGTGCGTGTGCGTGTGCAGCTTAAGTGGGTGCAAGCTTGAGTGCGTGTAGTGCGCAATTAAAATAAAATTTTCCAAGGTTATTATGTATGTTACTCCTACAACAATTTTTAAGTTTTATTAACAAATAGTTTTCTGATTATTTTGGAAACAATTCTGTTATGTAGTAAGATATTTATTAGGTAAAATATCTTAGATATTTTAAGCGGTTAAGATATTTCTGAGTAACTAACCACATTTTTAGGTAAGCTTATTTTTATTTGGCTTATAAATACAATGACAAGAAAAAAGCTCAGGTATGTTCTCTCTATGTTCTAGAGACCCTAAATAATATTTCAGAGCAGTATCATAATCACTCTCTTGAGAGCTGAGGCTCCATAACTCACATCTGACTTGAGCGTCGGAGTATCTTTGCAGGTACCTCCCCCTCCTTTGGCGAGTATGAACAACAACAATTGGAGAAGAGCAAGCGTCCCAGACAGCCAGGAGCAACAAAGACACACTGGAAAACATCTACACCGAAATATTTTGGCGCCCACTGTGGGGCCGAGTGTCATCCCAAAGAAGCCACAAGAGGAGCCTCGGCCTCGATGAGTCACTTCTTCGGATAAGGCTACTCCAACAAGATGAAGCCGCTGCATTGTCCCCAGGATTCACCAACGTGAGCCATTGACGCCACCGTCATCACCAGACCGAATGGAGCCTCCGACGAGTTTCTCTCCTTCTTCCGCCACCACTGACGTCGTCTTTATCAAGATACAATTCCCAGACCAGCACCAATTGCTGCGACAATTGGCTCGGCGTCTTCTACGACCATGACTCTCGCTACACCGGCGAAATCATCCTCCACCGCCGCCTCGACTCAGACAAGCGCCGCCTTCACCAGCGGCAACACTTGCATCTCCAATTTGCGCTGTCTCCAACACTTCTTCCCAACCTAAATACTCACCGCCAAACGAGGCCACCACAAATCCGCCAGTCCATCCCAAGCCTGGGGACTCCATGGTCTTCGATCACCTTGGATCGCGGCTTCCGTCGACGACAACCTCATGATCGGCCGTTCCGCAGTGTGACTGATTCTAGGGTTTTTTGGGGTAAAAAGGGATTTGATAGAGAGGCGAGAAGAAGACGGTTGTCACCCAGAGACAAACCCTTTCGGCGTCTTGTCAGACCCATTCTCCACGTCTTCCGCAACACTCACGCTATCCACGCGTCGTTCAGTTCTGCCTCCACGTCATCCAACCCAATTTCTATTCCCCAAACTTCAAACTCCGAACGACCTTCGACCATTTCCTGGTCGACCACCAAGAATGAGCCGCACTCCAAGGTCGTCCATCTTGGTCGACCGACAAAACCGAGTGTGTATCGTGACCGATCGGCAAAACCTTCCTCATTGCCGTACGACCATTTCCTGTTCGACCACCAAGAGCGAGCCGCACTCCATTGTCGGTTCTTCATCCTCAAATACTCCAGCATGCGGACACTCGGCTCCACCAGCGTTCGGTCATTTGGACTCAATGACGTTCAGACGCTTGGCCTCCATCGTTTTGCCTCAATCGTTCGGCCATTTGCGTCTCACACGTTCGAGCATCCGTTCTCGCGATCGTTCGGCCTAGAGCGTTCGGCACTTCGCTAGTCATTGACGTTCGGTCTCTAGCGCTCGGCCTCACGTGCTACTCGGCCGCTCGACAACCTATGTGTCGAGCGTTCAAACAGTCCTCACGTTCGGCCTCACATGTCACTCGGCCTCTACCGCTCGACCATACATCGACACGAGCGCTCCAGCATTCGGCCATACTCTTGTTCAGCCTCCTGACGTTCGGCACCTCGGCCTCACTGACGTTCGGCAGCGTCCAGCACTCAGTCTCCTTGATTTCTAACATTCCAGAATTCGTCTCACGGACGTTCGATCCTACTGATAGTCCGCCATTCGGTGCAACTAACGTTCGGCCTCACTGACGTTCGGCCATTCGACTAAACTGATGCTCGCCCATTGGTCCTAACGTTCGGCATCTTGGTTTCAACCTTTCGGCCAATCGCTTCATTAATGTTCGGCAATTCCCACAGGAAGCGTTCGGTCATTCGGACTCACTGACGTTCAGCCATTCGATCTCTTTGACGCTCGGCCTCGAGCGTCCAACATTTGGCCTAACTGACGTTCGGCCGCCAGGTTTACAACTCGACCGAACGGTCTCACCTATATACTTAATATTATGTATCTTACAGGTCACAAGAAACCATCAGCCCAAGACCAAGCCATCTTACTCTCTTAACCGAACGACTTTATAACATAATTTATGTTCTACGATAATTTTCTAAATCCTGTAAATGCATTAATTTGTTTGGCTACTCTTTTTCTCGTTCTACAGTGCAGATAAGCACATCTTGTACGTAAAAGCGGACACCAGAGAGCCGTTCATGCTGAAGCACTAAAATTGGGGAACACTCCTAGACCTGGTAGATGTTCGCCCTAGAACACCCAGACACATTGAATAAAGGGATACACTCCCGCTGGTAGATGTTCGCCCTAGAACACCCAGGTACACTTAAACAAAGGGATACACTCTCGCTGGTAGATGTTCGCCCTAGAACACCCAGACACATTGAATAAAGGGATACACTCCCGCTGGTAGATGTTCGCCCTAGAACACCCAGGTACACTTAAACAAAGGGATACACTCCCGCTGGTAGATGTTCGCCCTAGAACACCCAGGTGCATTTAAACAAAGGGATACACTCCCGCCGGTAGATGTTCGCCCTAAAACACCCAGACCATCAAAACCTAGGGGACCATCCTCTAGCCTAGCTTATGTTCACCCAAGAACATCAAATTTTCAAACAGTCGGCCGTTCGGCCTCAAAGGTGTTCCTCCCTTTGGTTTCAACCGCTCGACAACAAATGTGTACGAGCGTTCAAACAGTCGGCCGTTCGGCCTCCCTTTGGTTTCAACCGCTCGACTATCCATTTCAACGAGCGTTCAAACAGTCTGCCGTTTGACCTCAAAAGCGTTCGTGATTTGTTTTGAAACCGCTCGACCATCCATGGCCACGAGCGTTCAAACAGTCGGCCGTTCGGCCTCAAAGGTATTCGTTCCCTTGGCTTCAACCGTTTGACCTCAAAGGTATTCGTTCCATACATGTCCTCACGTTCGGCCTCACTCGTTCCAGCTTTTGCCGTTCGTCTTCGCCTCTTTTTGGTCCATCAAACTTAACCGCTCGGTCATCCTTGATTTAAAACGTTCAGTCCACATATGAGCAACAACCAGAAACACGCTCCCTTACACAGCGAATACAGCCTCCCTCACACTTGGGGGGCATATTATGTAGTAAGATATTTATTAGGTAAAATATCTTAGATATTTTAAGCGGTTAAGATATTTCTGAGTAACTAACCACATTTTTAGGTAAACTTATTTTTAGGTTCTCTCTATGTTCTAGAGACCCTAAATAATATTTCAGAGCAGTATCATAATCACTCTCTTGAGAGCTGAGGCTCCATAACTCACATCTGACTTGAGCGTCGGGTATCTTTGCAGGTACCTCCCCCTCCTTTGGCGAGTATGAACAACAACAATTGGAGAAGAGCAAGCGTCCCAGACAGCCAGGAGCAACAAAGACACACTGGAAAACATCTACACCGAAACAAATTCGAATGTAATTATTAATGTTTGAAAATTCCATCCTTAAAAACTTTTTAAAAATATTTATAATTTGCTCATAATGAATAATTACAATGTAATATGAATTTGTTTTGATGGTAAGAATGATAGAGATGAACTGGAGAACAACAGTGGGCATCTATGGTTTTGGAATTATATGGAAAGGTGCGTGATGTAAGGCGATGTCTGCAACGGTTATTCTCCTTGCTTCCAAGATCAGAGCATGCAGATGTAGAGCAGCTGCTTTGTCGTTGCTCCAATCTGAACCATCTTCACCAAACTCAAGCCTTCATGCTTACCAGAGCTCTCAAGAAAGACCCACCATCTTCCTCTACAACAACCTCATCTCTGCTCTATCTTCACACAATCCCACTCTTGCCATTTCTCTCTTCAACGCCATTCGCCTCCATGGCTTGCGACCGGACTCTTACTCTTTTCCTTTTGCTCTCAAGGCCGTTGCTTCTTCACCTTCCCTCCGTCTCGGCCGCCAGATTCATTCTCAAGCCATTCTTTCCGGCTTCGCCACCCATCCCATTGTCCTCACCTCCCTCATTCACATGTATTCCTCCTGCGCTAACGTTTCCTCTGCCCGCAAGCTATTTGATGCCGCCGCTTTCAAACATGTTTCTCTCTGGAACGCTATGCTAGCCAGTTATGCCAAGCTGGGTGATCTCTCCAATGCTCGCAACCTGTTTGAATCTATGCCTGAAAAGGATAGGAATGTTGTTTCATGGACTACTCTTATTTCGGGATACACGCACACTCACAGTCCTCAGCAGGCTATCACGCTTTTCCGCACTATGCTGCTCCACAACGTGCAGCCGGATAAAATTGCCATTTTGGCTGTGCTCTCTGCGTGTGCGGACTTGGGTGCTCTCCAGTTGGGAGTGTGGATTCACAAGTACATTGAAAAGCATAAACTGCCTAAGATTGTATCACTTTATAACTCTCTTATAGACATGTATGCAAAATCAGGTGACATAATTAAAGCACGCCAACTGTTTGAGAGTATGGAGCGTAAAACGATTATAACCTGGACAACCATGATTGCTGGACTTGCTTTACATGGTCTGGGAAAGGAGGCCCTCGACCTATTTTCTTGCATGGAGAAGGCTGGAGTCAGGCCAAATGAAGTGACCTTTATCACCATCCTTTCTGCTTGTAGCCATGCTGGATTGGTTGAACTGGGCCGCTATTATTTCACGGGTATGAGATCCAAATATGGAATTGAACCAACGATAGAGCACTACGGGTGTATGGTTGATTTGCTTGGCCGTGGTGGCTATCTTGAGGAAGCAAAGGAGCTAGTTAGGTTGATGCCGTCTGAAGCCAATGCAGCTGTATGGGGATCCCTTCTTGCTGCTTCAAATAGATACGGCGATGCTGCAATGGCAGCGGAAGCTTTGCACCATCTAAGTGTGATGGAGCCCCAGAATTGTGGGAATTATTCTCTCCTATCCAATACTTACGCTGCGCTTGGTAGGTGGAAGGAAGCTGGTATGGTGAGGAAGGTTATGCGGGATACGGGTATGGAAAAGGTGGCAGGTGTCAGTTTTATTGAGGTGAACAATACAGTATATGAATTCATCGCGGGAGACAGATTAAACATCAAATTTTTTGACATTTGTCATGTCCTACAAAGCATAAACGGGCAACTCAAGATGATTGATGTGAAAAGGGAACAATCCATAGAACTATATTGATGGAAGAGTTTAAAGCCTTGTGATTTGATGCTTCTAACTATGAGAAGGTGGATGATAAAATTGTAGTTTGAGTTGTAATACTTGTATTTGATATTGTGAGTTATCTTATTTGGTTGTGTACACAAATAATTTTGAAGTCTCTCATTTAAAGTCAAATTGAACAGTGAAATTTTAATGGATTATAAAAATATTCTTCATCAATTAACTACTTAAACAATAATCACGTTGAATTAAAACATGTTTTTTCGTTAATAATGATTTTTTTAATGGACTAAATTTTATTTTAATGGATTAAAAGTAACAACTTTATATAACTTTACATAAGAACAATATTATTTTATGTTAGATTTAAAAGAAAATATTTTTTTAAAGATAGTTATAAATTTTAAAAAATGTTTATTTTCTAAAATAAATGAAAAATAAAATTATTTTTAATTTTTATATGCATTGATTTGAAACTTTAATGTATGTATATGTTTTAATAAAACAATATTATATTTATTTTTCAAATTATTGTTGTTATCAAATTTGGAGCTTGGTCTTCCTACATGTGGTGGAAGTCGATCGGATTGGAAATATTTTTTCTTAATGTTAAAAAGTGGAAGGTGATTGGATTGGAAATATGTTTCTTAAGGTTGAAAAGTGGAGGGAGAGTTGGATGTTATATGTAAAATAGCAAGTATAATTTTTAGAGTATTAAAAGGCATTTAATGGCTATTAAAAGAATATAATAAAAGTGTGTAATGAATCCTTGTTCGACTATATCATCAAACACGTTTGGGCCGAGTATATATAAGTTTTTTCTGTCTCAAAAGTTTGATTTAGCCTAAGGAATGCTTGTAATCGTCCTTGTGGTTTGGCCCTACCGAGTTGTAGAATTTACTGGTGGTTTGGCCAGCCAAGCACATATATCATTTGACCATTCTCGTGAGTTTGTAGGTGTATTGGTCATTTAGTCAAGCTTGTAGGTGCATTGGTCATTCGACCAACCTCATATATCGTTTGGTCATTCGACTGTGCTTGTAGGTAGATTGGTCATTCAACAAAATCCATATATCGCTTGGCCATTCAATCGAGCTTATAGGTAGATTGGCGCGGTCGAGCTCATATATTGTTTGGTCATTCAGCCGAGCTTGTAGGTAGATTGGTCATTCGGTCACGCTCATATATCATTTGGCCATCAACCAAGCTTTCATGTAAATGGGACATTCAGTCGAGCTTGTATGTCGTTTGGCAATTCGACTGAGCTTGTAAATTGGCCATTCAGTCAAGCTTGTCGTTTGGTCATTCGGTCGTGCTTATGAATTGGCAATTCACCCGAGTTCGTTCAAAAGCCATTATGTAAGAAACACCCTTTTCGTCTTATGTTAAGTTTAAGCAAGCTTTATGCTAGACTGTCGGCTTAGCCAGGCTCAATTAGGTGTTGCCAACTTTAGGCAACTTTTGTTGGATGTTGCCGATTTTGATATATCCTAATGTTCATTTTTTGTTGAATTGATGATGACTTTTAACTTGCTTCTATACTAGATTTCTTTATCGTTACTTCACTTCGAGCACTTTCTTCAAGTATTTCTCATGTCATTCTTAGTCTTTTTCGAGCTTGTCCTCAAGTTTATTGTCCTCTCTTTAAATTATCTACTATAGCAGGAAGTAAAAGTGGTCGAGGTAAAGACTGGTCTAATGGACCGGCTTGTGTTTGAAGGTCGACCAAAACTAACAAGCAAAAACCTAGAGGTGTGCCAACTGAAAGGGATTGAGAAAAAAAAATTCAAGAATCATCAAATGAATCTTCAAGTGAGAACGACCAAATTGAAGATCGAGATGAACATCTTGACCGACTCTATGAAGGGGTTGAGGAAAAATTCAAGAATCTTCAAGTAAGAGCGACCAAGGTAAAGATCGAGATGGATGACCTGACTAGTTTATGTACAAAGGTTGGCTAAAACCCTGATGAGCTGACTTCTAAATTCTGGCAAGCAAAGGAAGAAAGACGTCAAAAGATTAGCGAGTGTCGAGCTTTTCAGGAGGAGGTGTTTCAGGTATTGTAATATCGAGTTGCTCTTGTTTTTGTACTCAGATATTAGAATGTTGAGTTCCTATTATACCTAGTCTAATGCTTTATTTAATCTCGAGTAACTTGATGTTTCCTTTGTTTGATTGACTTGATGACTTGTCTTGCCTAAATGGCTTTTTATATCACGCTTGAAGGTCTTTTTATTTTTTTTTAAAATAAAATTAGGTTTAAACAAAAAACATAAACTATCACATGAGTCCTGGTTGTGCCACATGTCAGCGTTATTGTATGTGATAATGGTTGTTTTTAATTTAGTTCCTCTATTTAAAATTTTGATTAAATTAGTGTCCCTATTTTTTAAAATGATTCAATTTTGTCCTCACAAATTTGAGACCAAATTAGTAATTAAGCTTAATTACAACTTATATATACATGTTAAAATAATTTTTTAAAATTTATACATCAAATCACTCCACATAAATACTCAAATTATTTTCTTTTTTACATTTTTTCACTTGCAAATTTTTGCATTTGAAAACTTTTATACTTGTAAAAAATAAAATAATTTAAATATATAAGTTGTAAAATTATTTTAATATAAGTTGTAATTAAGTTTAACTATTAATAACCAAATATATGGATGAAGAAATATTATAATAATATACATTTTTCCATCCAACCACCAGCTACTTATATGAGTAGTTATATATTTCTTTTTATCAACAAAGAAATATATTATGGACAAACCTAGGAAAATATAATTTATATTTTTTTCCAAAAAAACTTCAGGAAAAGAAAAAGAGAGAGGTTAAAAACTCAGCCAAATAATTTGTCGGGCTTAAATGGAATGAAAATGGGTCCATTGTAACATAACTTGATCGAGCAGTATCGGATCCTAGCCAGGCTATGTTAGTGAAGTCAAGATGTTACCATGCCAACCTATCTAGTTGACTTGATGGGCGCTAACCTAATGTGTGTCAACTTGATGGTGCTGGCTTGTTGAGCTAACATGCTTTTGGATCCCAATATTTGATTTCCTTGATGCCTACTACCGTGCTGCCATGTTACTCCATTGATCTAATGCAATGTTGAGATGGCAGGCTGCTATGTCGCTGAGGTAACATTCTTGCACATGAAATGGTAGGGTTGTGCACTCTGACCCTAGCAGATAAAGTAGCTTTCGACTACTTTCCAGATTTGCATACGTAAAAGAAGGATTTGTGGGACTTCTATTTTTTGTTTTCGCGGTGGGTTTTGATTAACGTTGGCCTCATTACTATGCAATTGTAAGTAATTTACTCTTTAGTTAATTAGTTTTAGGATTAATCTTGCTCATCTCGATCGGTCAAATTAAAGGCCGAAAAATTTGTTTAATGATCATCTGGACTCTATGGTTCAATCTCTAAGTTGGTGTTTGACTTATCCGAGCTTATATGTGATCGACCGAGCTTGGTGGCACATGCTTCAGGTTGTGGATTAACTCTGTAATTACTTTCTTCAAAATATTATTATTGATGGTTTATTTAATGGCTACACACCTCTTTATTTCATATATATTGACTTTGATAATTTATTGCATTCATCTACCAAAATGATATTCACTTATGAAAGTCATAAATCATTCATGGCATACTTGCTTGATATTTGTTTAAAATATGTTTTATTCAAAATATTATTTATTCAAGCAATCGTCTCACAAAATGTGTCATCTAACAAAAGTTCGTTAAACGTTACATATCTCAAACAACTTTTGATAAAGCATCTAATGTTTTACACCATCTGATAAATCATATATTGAATGCTTAAATAAACGATACATTTATTAATGAGTTGACAAGTGATAAAATGTTTTGAACATGCAATAAGGCCTAACGCTTATCAATGTTCAAAGTATTTAATGCATGTACGATAAAGAGTTTTGATGCTCGTATACTTTATTTTTTATATTTGTGCAGATCACTAAACTAGAAAGACTTGATTAGAATCACTACACCCAAGAAAAAGGCGTTGAGAGATATGAAGAACATTCTGAAAATGTTTCCCTTGAAGATGTATGCTTTGACACATCGTACAAACTATGTTTCGATAAAGGCTATGATAAAGCATTGTACCTCTACAAAGTAGACTCGAGTCTGACTTCTCACATAAAAGGACACCCAACTCTACATCAAGTCAACCTCTCTGTCTAACGATCATTTCTCAGGAAAAACTATATATAGACAGAAGCTTGAAGTGAAGACAAGAAGGATAATATAGACAACTTTGGAACACTGAAACAAGCTTGTTGTTACTCTGCTCACATATCATTTGAAGAAATATTTTCTATAGAAAGAAACATCAGCAAAATCTCTTATTTCATTGCACTGTCTTCGTCCTCTCTTTGAAAGTTATCCAATATGTATTTTCTTATAACATTGATTGTGTTGTACATTCTGAAGGGAATCAAAATACTTTGTGTTTAGTTCAATTGAGTTACAATTTAGAGTTATCTAAGAATAAAACAAGAAGTTATTAGAATACTTGTATACTAGGAGTTGTTAAACTCAGACTAGTCGTGTTGACTAGATGAATTAAGAGTGGTAAGAATACTCGTAAACTTAGAGAGGTAAACTCGTTAATCTTTTTAAAGATTAATGGAACCTCTTAAAAGTTCTTAAAAAAAACTAAACATAGCTCAGACTGAGTCTTTTAGAACCAAACTACTTCTAACATTGAACAACTTTTGACAAATAACCTGAAAGATGTTAACGAACAAAATTTGAAACAATCTTACAAAACATGAATTTGTGAATATCACATATTTACTTATTCATAGTTTTACTCCAATTTATAGGTAATGAAAAGTTATTAGTGTAGTCAAAATAACTAAATATAATACAATAGACTTGATAGAAAAATTACAATATTAAAAATACAGTGAAATAAAAAAAAATATGCCTAACAAGTAAGCAAAATTTTTCATTATTAATATAATTTTTAAAATGACGTTTATAAAAGTGAATAAATTTATTATATATTATATTTTTAAATTACTCATACATAGTTCTTTTTTTTTTTGTGCCAAATTTGTAGTTTATATTCTTAATTTATAAAACTGAAATTTTAAGTAATATAACTACTAACTTCAAATTTAGTTGTATCTGAATTAATTTTATTATTAAATAATTAAAAGAAATATAAAGATTGAATTGGTAATTTTAAGAAATAAAGTGATTACATTATCTCGTTAATACGGTGATTAATATAATTTATTTTTTTACTTTTTCTTTAAGTATTAATTTTGAATTTGTTGTTATTATTTAATTATTTTTGTTCAACGTTTATCTACATTGTAATTGTTATAGAAGAGAACACAAGGCTCTCTCAGTGGTTGTCTCTCTTTGGTACAGGGGAAGAAGGGTGGGAACACGGAAGAAGAAGAATCACATAACCAAAACCCACTGGTACGCAATCCAGAATCCCTCCTTTTTATCATTTTCACCATAAATATGCTAATTTATTTTCTCCCCACTTTTTGTCTGTATACAATTCGCCGCTTTAGGCACTGTAATATTTACTTTTTAGGGTTTTTTCATTGAGATAAACTTAAACCCTTTTTTCATTGAGATATGGAGCAGCTAATGTATCTCAACAAAAAGGAGAGATATCCTGTTATCATTGTCCACGAATGACGTGTTTATAGGTTAGGGGAGAGAGTAGCAAAGGGGAGAATGGAAATTGGGTGAGGAATCGGTTAGGCATTTGCGTTGGGAACAGAGTTCGCCTCTTGCAACTATAGCTGTTGTCTTCTATTCTGCATTGCGATTTTCTGTTTCCTGGTTTCTTTTTCTAAGCTGGAGTTATATTGCTGCTGTAAAGGAGTTGTTCTGCTAGAATATCATCTATTTTCTTTCATATACTACCAGTTCCATTAGGTTTTTTTAGTTCATATGATTTAAGATTTTTTTTTATTTATTTAAGAACCACAAAAAGATTCTTGAGGACAGTGAATCCTATTAATGTGTCACAAAGCAACCGAGGTGTGCTTAATGTGAGATGTGTGACTTTATCTTCTTCTTCAATGCTTTTCTCTGTAGCAACCAAGGTGTTCAGTAAAAAACAGTTGCTTAGGTAGGATTGATGATGTAATCCTTTATTTGTGCTTCAGTAAATTGGATTTTCTACATTCATGGGAAAATTTTAATACATAGTTTTGGTATAACACTGGTGAAACATGCATGAAGCCTGCCCCAACTGAAACTTGGTAGCTAGAGTTGCATCTTCTCCAGAATCTCACTCCCACAGACTCAAGGGGGAACTACCAAATGAGTGTAGTTTTATGTAATTCGGAATGAAAATATGAGAATGGGTCCAGCGAATTCTTTGCTAACACGAAAAATAATCTGTTCACATCAACAATTCAAGCCTCATCATATTTATAGTACACACAAACACATGAAACCATGGTAAGATACACTTTATTGCTATTGATAAAATGGTGAGGACCTCCAATAGGAAACAATCTTTGATTTATTATACCCTATTGTAAATGAATTACAAATTTCAACAAGCTCCCTTCCATCACCGTCAATCGTTCGTGCATATAGCTGGATTTTGGTAGTTGTTGGATGAGTTATGATTTGATATTTATTCTTCTATTCTTTCTTCTTATTATTTTATGGCCTCAGTAGTTATTTTGTTTGGTTGCTTTTGATGTTTATGATTTTTGACCATATGGAGTTATTTAAGTTTTAAGTTCAAAATTATCAACAGGTGAGAAACTACCAATGGTGGAAGAAAATGAAGAAATAAAACCATTTAAGGATTTGGGCTTATCTGAATCCCTAGCAATGAACAAACATTCAATTTCTTCAATTATGAATTAGATCTGATCGCTTCTTTTCCGAAATCATGACCTAAATTGAATTTTGTTTGCTTCTTCACTTTTTCTATTCACAGTATGTTTTATCTCTCTGGAATTTTATTGTTTCTCTCATTATATATTTCATTTTCAGAGAATAAGCAATATAAATGTAGTCTGTAATCATTTGGTCTAAAATAGAAAAAATGTTGGCCTAGAAGTTGTTTGTGAATTTGCCTGATTGAGTGGCTGTTGTCATGTGTAGAGCACAAGAGTTTGTTGCTACCTTATGGCGGGCAAGGGTGTTGGTTCGGTGACAAAGGCAGTAGCAGAATATCAGTATCCCTGGCGTGAGAAGTTAGTGAAATACAAGGATGAACTTGCTAAGGGAGTATGGGGATACTGGAACCTGGGCGCATGGAAGCCACTGAGTATCAGTGCTCGACGACGTGCCAGACTGCGAAAGGAAGTGCTCCTTGCTGGGGAAGATTGGCCCTATGATCCTGAAAGAAAGGAGATGAAGACCAGGAGGAAAGGACACAAATGTGATAGGATATCTGCCGAGAAGCGGGAAAACACGGCAAAGTTGATGGAGAAGATGCCCCAGATGTTGCAGGATTACAAGAAGAGAAGGTGGCAGAAGAAGATGAAGGAAGAAGACAAGGGAAAACTTTGATTTGGCTCCTCCTCTAATTTGGGAAGGTTTGTTACAAACTATCTTTAAGAGATGGTACATTATGTTACACCTGCTTTTGGGCTTACTTGATGTTTGTGTTTCAATTCATAATCACCCCTTCTAAAGAATATGTCCGTATGATTGTCGGGGGGGGGGGGGGGGGAATGTTATGTACACTGAAGATTGGTTTTTCCTTTCTAATTAAAGTTTTTAATTGATTTCATATCACTTTAAAATTCAGTTCAACTTGCATCCCGATTGGAGTTATGGAAATTTTCTCGTAAGATTCATGCCATCGGATTTTTTTTCTTGACCTTGCTTCAAAATTTTAACCATCAAAATGACTCATGTAGATTGACTTGAAGAGGAAGTAAAACCTATTTATGTTTGAATTTGGAAGCCCTGTGAGTTTCTATGCTCTTGTGATGAATTTCTAAATGTAACTTTTCCAAGTAACATTTTTTAGTAATAGATATGTATGTATAAGAATAGATGGCTTGTTCCATACTTTTGTGTTACGAATGACAAGTGTTTTTCCTTGTGAGGATGCTATTATAGCCATATCTAGAGTTACTCTCCATATTCCTTGACCTAAAATAAGTTGAATTTTTTTCACAGATCGATAGAGGATTTGATAATCCAGTGACTTTTTTTTTGGTGTAGCTTACTACGCTTAGCCAATATGTTCTAATCAATTATGATAAATAAGATCATATTTTGCGATATGTTCTGCAGTATCGGATTTTGTGATTTTTCCTTCTGCAGGATCCCACCATGACACGAGCGTGAAAGGAGAATCGCTCTGTTTAGAACATCTATAAAAGAGAGCCTCACCTTTTGATCTCTAATTTTGTTTGCAAAGCTCTCTGGGAAGGGAAGCTAAGAGATAAAATTTTCTAAGTTGTTCCACAAAGTGCCGTTAGTTTCATGTTAGTTTTCAAACTAACTCAATAAGAAAATGGTTGTTCAAGAAGTGAAAATAAAAGCTCGTAGATTTCACTCAGAAACTGTCAAAGATATATGAAACTACCAAAGATCAAGAATTTTACTGAAACAAACCATTATTCATAATTGACCATTTCACTTTAACGCATTGATCAAAAATCAAGATTTCATTGTTGGGGGCATACGCTGAAATTTTCATGAAGTATTAGTTCACTATTCATTATCATAGATTCATTTTATTTGTTTGCTGAAATTTAAAGAATATGTTTTATGGATCAAAGCTTATTATGGAGAGTAGAAATACCTGCTATAAACTAGGAATTACTCCTACGTAGAGGGCGGGGGAACACCTCCATGCTTAACAATCTTGACCTAAGTTGCTAGTGCATTAAACCTCGGTACTGGCATTTCAAGTTACTTCAAGTGATGAAAAGTTAAACATTATTTATTCCACAAACTAGGAATCTTTCATTACTAAAATTTGATATCGAAAAAACTAACAACCATTTGAAACTTGTTTTTTTATAATATATTATATTATAATTTGGCTCTCCCCATAGGTTCCTCCATATACAACAAAACATAATTTTTCTGACAAAATGTTCAACTTTTTTAGAAAAAAAACTACAAAAAGTGTAAATAATTCCCGTACAATTTTTTTTTGGACAAAATGACAAATTGCCCTCGTACAATATTTTGTAGACAAAATTATAGACGTTTCTGGTATAACATTTTTTGAACAAATTGCAAAACCTCTAATCACACATAACTACTCAAGCCCCGTATATCTTATATACTTACAACATTTAGATTTGTGATGATCGCCCTAAAAACAATTCGTTATTTGTATAGTATTTTCCTGTTGCTGCTCCCTCTCCATCTTACTCGTTGATAAATAATTTATTGGGTTCGAGTAGTGGAAGACAATGGGAGACTTGTCCACCCTAACGATGAATCCTTGAATTTTGATTGAAAGGTGTTTTATTCCATTTTTCATCTAAATTTTAGTTGGGTCATTAAATATTAAAAACTGGTATGTGATTGATTTTTTTTTTACAATGTGAAAAAGAAAAACTTGTGAGGAATTTTTCTAGACAGATTGCCAACCCTCCTATCACACCTAACTATCCAAATTAAACGAAGATGTGTGAAATAACAATTTTCATCTCTTCGAGAGTCGAAAAAGTGTTCAACCTTATCCATATGACCACCTTGATTTTCTTACAAAGCTTTGTTTTTTGTTTATCTTGTGAAGATGGTCATTTTTATGGTTTATAGGTATTTCTATCTGGCTCAATATATAGACTAAAGAACATGATCTAACAATACTAAGTCTCTTCATTCTAGAATAACTTAAACCTACATTTATTGGAACAATATTTACATCTTATAAGTAATATCGACAATTTGGTATTATTGTTATTATTTATGTTATTTATGATAACATAGGTTTATAACCTATGTTGATCCTATAAATAAAACTAGTATTTTTCAAGGAATACTCACTTAGTAATCAACTATATTCACTACTGCATTCATAAAAGATCCAAACTCACTTTTTTGGCTCGAGCGTCGGAGAATCTTTTACAGATTTTTGAGCAGTAAGGAATTTCATTTCGATCATCAAGAACATTCCAGATACCACTAGGATCTTGCCACATGTTTGCAGATTCGAGCTCAAGATCTCAATAAGATTATTTGGCGCCCACTATAGGACCCTAGTAAACGTTTCCTTGGCTTCACCTCCCTACAATCACCACTCAAAGTTTCGCACAAATCTCCCACAAGATGGAAGTCAACTAGGTGGCGACCCTCCACTAGTAAATGCAAACACTCATACAATAACACAACGAACAACACAGGCAATATGATACCGAGCTTGAGGCCTCATGCACTCAACAAGTCGACCTACACAAGCTCAGCAAAGGCTAATTGGTTTAGAGAATGAGAGATCATCTCTTCGACCTCGGCTTGACTCCCATGAAAAGGGCACCTATAATTCCCAAACAAGACAAAATTTGCTAACTTGGCGAGGTTCGTGTAAGAGCCAAGACCCCAGCCTGCTAGCTCGACATAAAATTGAAGGAACTCACGAACGTTTCCACTACTCTGAAGGAAGTAAAGTTTATGAGAATTAGTGTAGGATTTGATTAATGTGACAGATTAAAAAAATTTACTTCCAAATCCACTCTTACTTACCTCCAAATCCACTCAAATAAACAACAAAAAAATTTACCTTCAAATCCTCTTAAATCTCCTCCAAATTCATTCAAGTAAATAAAGTCTTAATCTTCTAGTGGTCAATCATACAATGATAAGTATTTTATTGTTGCCAACTCTAATGGTTCGATTTATTAGACCTAGAAATTTAGGGGCCCTTGAAACACCATTATCATTAAGCAATATCTTACCTTCAAGAAAGGATCATGTATAAATTTTCAATTTTAAAATTTCTGGATGAATCGTTCTTAATATATTTTAAATTGTTCATAAGTGATAAATTGAAATAAAATTTTCTAAAATGATCTATCAAAATAGTTCAAAATCAAATTTAAATTACACAATCCAAATTATTCCAATATATATATATATATTTAAATACTACTGAGTAATCTAAAAGTTTTTAAATACCTTTTGAATTGCATTTTTTTAGAAAATATAAAGATTTTAAAATATCATTTTTATCATTCCAATATATCAGAAGGTACGAGAAGATAATATAGAGAGACGCAGGAAGCAATTGCCAACCATGAAAGCCCAAGGTACAATGCATTAAGTTCCAAAAATATACTAACCAACTATATATCCAAAATAAACTGTCTAAAAGCTCTAGAATTATATTTGAGAAAAAAGAAATTTATGCCGAGGTTAAACATTGAATACAGAACCATCATTTGCATGATGGATGATGTTTCGAAAACTCCCAAGACTGTTTAGTATCTGATAAAGGCGACACCCTCAAATTCAACACATCCCTTAACCATTTAATCCTGTTCACAAGTTCCTCCAAGTCCATGATTGCAGCTTCTATAGTATTGGAAGACATGGAATTAAGATAGAGACTTCTGTCGCTGCTCTTCTTTGCGGGATCCTCATTATATATACGACTGATGCTAGCTATTTCCATATTCTCAACTGACGAATCCATGTGTAAACTTGAAACGTTATCAGACTCGTTAATCTCCATACCATTTCTAGCACTGTTGCTTTGCTTTCTCCTTCCTATGGATCTATCCGGATAGTCTTTCAAATTTAAAGATGAAGAAGAATGCATCCTTACTGTATGCCGACCAACCTCATCCGTTACATCTGTAGCATTCCCACGAAACCCCAGGAAATAACAAAAAGGTTATACTGCAAAGTTAGTTATATATAACGAACAAAAATGGACAAAAATAATAATGCAACCAGAAGAGCAAGGTGTAAACAGGAAAATGACAATTGTAGAGAACGTGCCAAAGAGACAATGGAGGCTGTAACACTGATAACTGTCACATGCTTACCGGAGAAGTGAATTCTGGAATGATATCAGAATTGAGGAAATAAAGAAACAAAAAGCAGGCAAAGATTGAGCAAGGCAAGGAACGGAAGGGATTGGGGAAAGTTATATTCCGATCTGTGCCTGAACACCATAGTTATTTTCTGCACATTGTCTTAACAGAGAGGTATCTCTGCTAGTGAGGAGCTTGGTGTACATGTATTCCTTTCCTAATTTTCTTTAGTTTTATAAGGTACACAGAAGGACAAAACAGGTCTTTAACAAACCCAAGCAATCAGAAACAACTTGAATAACTGAATCCAAAACAAAATAGACCAATAAGCACGTATATATGAGGACACTACATCATTTAACAAACAGCCAGAGAAGTAAGGGAAGAAAGGCTATACAAATTAATTTTCAATTCAGAAAGCTCAGTTTTCATTCAAATGCAAAGAATAACAAAAGTATATTTTGATAGTGCTACCTGAATTTGCCGGAATGATTATACGAGCACAAGGCTGCCTACATTCATCACCCTGCAATTTTGGCAAGGAAGTTAATTATTCACTGATAGAATAAAGAGAGATAGATACTAACATAAAGTTTGTATTTCTCATCTAAACAAATGAGGAGCAGAATAAAATATTATAGACTCCTAGGAGGTGCAGTCAACAACACTACTAGCAGAATTCTAACAAACAATATTCTAGAAGATCCTGGTTAATACATAATCAGAATAGAAAAGGGACACACACATAATAAAGAAAACCAGAATGTATATATACTAACAGTCCCCCTCAAATTCAAGGTTATTGAAAAGAATCAATAACAATAAGTTTGTGTCGTAGAGCAGAAAACTGAGCTTGAGTGAGAGGTTTGGTCAGAATGTCGGCAACTTGATCAGCAGCAGGAAGATGTGAACAAGGAGTGATTGAGCACTTTTTCCCGAAACAAAGAACATGTCCAGTTCCATATGTTTTGTTCTGGATTGGAGATCCGGACTTAAAAGCAACTGCATTTTGATTGTCACAATATATAACTGGGGTAGTACACTTGATTCGGAGTTCATAAAGAAAAGATCGCAGCCATAAGATTTCACCAGCAGTAATAGCAAGGCTATGGTATTCGGCTTCTGATCGAGCAACCATTGTTTATTTTTTGGACCACCAGGACTGATAACTCAACTTCTATACTCTCATTGTTAGCATTTTTGTTTCTTTAATTTTTCAATTTTAGCTTAGATTTGTAATTTTTAGGAAGTTTTAGGTGTTGCAGCACTGCACAGTGCCATCCATTTGTGCCCAGCGCATTTTTGAACCTTGCTCATTGTCTCGATACCCCAGCACCATTTGATTGGCACTCAACACAACCAAAAAGATTAACACCTGTTATGCTACCGCCCAACGCCATATTACTAGCACCCAACGCAATCCAAAAACACAGAATTTTCAGCTCTAACCTTTGCTAACTGTTTTGATCATAATTTTCTTTACCGGTGTCCTTACATGTGTTCAATTAACTGATTCTTTTTCCGTTGGATTCTAGACTCAAAGGGCTTTAATTTGAGTGGTAGAACATGATTTTTGGAGCTCTAGTCTAGTTGCAGTTCATGTTGGAATGAAGGCAGTTTGCAAAGGCAGTGCCAGCATAACTCAAAGATGTTTGTTAACTGTTTGGATCATAACTTTCTCTACATATCTTCAATTGAGCTGATTCTTGTTGCGTTGGATTCTAGACTCAAAGAGCTTCAATTTGAGTACTACAACATAAATTTTGGCGCTTTGTACGAGATGCAGTTTAATCTGGAGTTCGAGGCAGTTACTTGGGCAGAGACAGTTTCAACCATTCTTGGTGCAATTAGCAAAGTTGGGAGCAGACCCTTCCTCTTCATTTGATGTGCTATTTGGCTACACAAGGAATGGCCCAAATGGAGCTGAGCTAGGATTGTGCACTGTGATAGGATGATGAGGGTGTACGTTAGGAGAAGGAAGAGTATGTGAGTAGTTAGTTGCATTAGCTGGCCTAACTGTCTGACAGTTAGGAAGGGGGAACACTTATTGTTGTATAAATAGTTAAGGGGAATAAGGGGAGGGACTTTTGGACTGTTAGTAGTTTCTAAAACAGGATTTGGTTATCCTTGTTGGGAAAGGTTAAGCTTCCTTTGTTCTTCCTATTCTTGCATTCTTTCTTGAAAGTCAATAATATCAGAGGTTATACATACTTTCTGTACTGTTTCCGAGAGTTGTTGAGTGAGAGTTAGGAATTCTTTAACAAGAAACCTAACAATTTGGTCCGACCTGCCGGATCCCAATTTTGCGAGAAGTGAACGAAGATGGAGAACAATACCGATGCGAGACTGGAGGTAATTGAGATCACGATGGAGGGAATGAAGGCTGAGTCAGCGGCTGTACGACGAGACTTGCAGCAAATTATGAGGGTCTTGGGTACGCGCGTTAATCCACCGGAGGGGAGTTCCGATGACAGTTCGGTGAACGACAACAGACACCGAATCGTGGGGGAAAATGAGAATGGAGGGAATGGAAACCGAGGCAAGGAACAAAAGCCGTGGCGGAAAAGGATTGAATTGCCGACATTCGATGGAGACGAGCCTTTGAGTTGGCTCAACAGAGCGGAAAGGTTTTTCGACATTCAGAAGGTGATGAGCGATGAAGACAAAGTGGAAATCGCGTATGTGAGTATGGAGGGAAGCGCAGCGTACTGGTTTACATTTTGGAAAGAGAAAGCAAGAAATCGCTCCTGGGACGGTTTGAAGGCCGCGATGATCAACCGGTTCGGTGGGGGATTTAGAGGAACGGTGTTCGAGAGGTTGGCGTCGTTGAGACAGGAGGGCACGGTGGAGGAATTTGTGCGCAAATTTGAGGTATTGACTGGACAGACGAGGGGTATAACGGAGGAGCAAGTACTCGGATATTTCCTCGCCGGACTGCGGGAGGACATAAAGGGGCAGGTTCGAATCCAGAACCCGCGGGATTTAATGGAGGCAATGAGGGTCGCTCGGGACGTGGAGGATGCGATGGTGAGAGCGCAAGGGGGTTTTGCGAGTGGGTTCAGAATGAATCCCGTAGGGGCGCGAACATCGGGAGGAGGGATACGAACAGACCCGATTCGTAATCCGGCGAACCAAGGAGGCCGAGTGGAGACGGCGGGAAATGCGAGAAGAGATGGGGGTATCGTGAACGTGAATACGAGACTGAATATTGCGGGTGGGAACGATAACCGTGGAAGAATGGTGAGAAACCTACCATATCCGGAGTTTCTCAAGAGAAGCAAGGAGGCTCGTTGCTTCCGGTGCGGTGGCCCATTCGTGCCCGACCATCGTAGTGATGAGAAGAGTTTGAGGGTATTATTGTTAGCGGAAGACGAAGAGGAGGAAGTGGGGGAAGAACTCGAAACCCAAGGAGAGAAGCTCTTGGAGTTATCGGCCTATTCTGCGGAAGGGCTAACGTCGGCCAGAACGCTAAAATTGACAGGGATGATCGGAGAAAGGAGGGTGGTGGTGCTGATAGACAGCGGCGCCAGTCACAACTACATAGGCCGGAAGCTGACGGAGGAATTAGCATTGAAGGTGACGGACACCCCGGCAAACTGCGTGAGTTTGGGTGATGGCCATCGGAGAATGACGCGGGGCCGGTGTGAGAAGGTGACGGTGAAGCTGGAGGAAGTCGATGTGGAGGAAGATTTTTACGTCTTTGAGCTGGGGGGTGTAGATGTAATTTTGGGAGTTGCATGGCTGGCCAAACTAGGAGAAGTAAGCACCAATTGGGGAAAAATGACTATGGTTTACAAAGTGGGGGACAAGAAGATATGTATAAGAGGTGACCCATCATTATCGAGACAGGTGGTGAAAGTCAGGAGCTTGCTTAAACTAGTGGAGGCTGACTCAGGGGCTGTGGTTTGGAATCTGTGCAAAGTGGAGGAGGAAAACTGTAGTGAGTGGGATAGTGATGTGACGGAAGAGCAGAAAAAACAATTACAGGCGGTGCTGCAGGAGCACTATTCCGTTTTTCGTGAATTTCAGGGGCTGCCTCCAAACCGAAACAGAGAACACCGCATCCAACTAAAAGAGGGAGTAGACCCCATAAATGTGAGGCCATATCGCTACCCTCACCTCATGAAGGGGGAGATTGAGAAGAAAGTGGAAGATATGTTGAAGGCGGGCATCATTTGTCCGAGCACGAGCCCATTCTCTAGTCCGGTGATCTTGGTGAAGAAGAAGGATGGGAGTTGGAGGTTCTGTGTAGATTACCGGGCCCTAAATAAAGCAACTGTCCCCGATAAGTTTCCTATCCCCGTGATAGAAGAATTGCTAGATGAGCTGACCGGTGCACGTTACTTTTCGAAAATTGATTTAAAATCTGGATATCACCAGATTAGAATGGAGGAAGGAGATGTGCCCAAGACTGCTTTCCGCACTCACCTCGGCCATTTCGAGTTCCTTGTTATGCCATTTGGGCTCACCAATGCCCCTGCTACGTTCCAGAGTACGATGAATGAGCTATTGCGGAAGTATCTTAGGAAATGGGTGTTAGTTTTTTTTTATGATATCCTTGTTTACAGTTCCACATGGGAAGACCACTTGGTGCATTTAGACGGAGTGCTACGGGTGCTAGAGGAGAATGGATGGGTGGCCAACCAAAAGAAATGTGAGTTTGGAAGAAGGAGGATCCAATATTTAGGCCATCAAATCTCAGAACGGAGGTGGAGATGGATGGTGATAAGACGGAAGCCATGGTGGAATGGGGAGAGCCGAGGAGCTTGAAGGCATTAAGGGGCTTCTTGGGGTTAACGGGTTACTATAGAAGATTCGTGGCTGGATATGGAAAATTGGCCAGACCGTTGACGGAGCTATTGAAGAAGGGTAAGTTTGACTGGTCCGAGCAAGCAAAACAAGCGATGGATACGTTGAAGGCTGCGATAACCTCAGCTCCCGTGTTAGCTTTGCCAAACTTCGAACAAGAGTTTCACATCGAGTGTGATGCCTCTGGAGGGGGGGTGGGAGCTGTGTTGACCCAGAATAAGAGACCGATAGCTTTTTTTAGCAAGGCTTTGTCTACGGCTTCTCTCAGTAAGTCAATTTATGAGAAAGAATTAATGGCTCTCGTTTTGGCCATTCAGCACTGGAGACCTTACTTGGTGGGGAGGAAATTTACCGTGCACACTGACCAGCGCAGTTTGGAACACTTGATGGAACAGAGAATTACCACTTAAAGTCAGCAAAACTGGTTGGCAAAATTAATGGGATATGACTTTGAGATCGTATATAAAAGGGGAAGTACCAATAGGGCTGCTGATGCCCTCTCGAGGAGAGATGAAGGAGATGGAAGAAAGAGAATTACAGCTCATTTCCAGGCCCTTTTGGCAGGATTTTAACGACATCCTGCGAGAGGTAGAGGAGGACGTGACATTGCAGAAAGTGATTGCTGATCTGAAACAGGATTCAAACTCTCATGGAGCTTACACTTTAGAAAATGAAAGATTGCATTACAAAGGCCGGATGGTGATATCGTCCAGTTCAGTTTGGATACCAAAGTTACTTGATGAATTCCATGTAACCAAAACTGGGGGGCACTCGGGAGTCTACCGTACATATAGGAGGACAGCCCAATCTTTGTATTGGGTGGGGATGAAGAAGACAATCACTGAATTTGTGGCGAGTTGTGCAGTATGCCAGCAGCATAAGTACTTGGCAGCAAATCCTCAAGGGCTGTTACAACCCCTACCCATTCTGCAAGCTGTTTGGGAGGAAATCAGCTTGGATTTCATAGTAAGGTTACCTAAATCCCAGGGGTATGATGCCATTATGGTAGTGGTGGACAGGTTGAGTAAATACGCGCATTTTATGGCATTGAGACACCCATATTCTGCTAAAACCGTAGCTGATGTGTTCACCAAAGAGATCATCAGGCTACATGGGATTCCGGTTTCTATGGTGAGTGATAGAGATCCCTTATTTTTGAGTATTTTCTGGAAGGAATTATTCAAGATGCAGGGAACACAACTCAAAATGAGCACGGCGTATCATCCAGAGACGGATGGGCAAACTGAGGTGGTTAACCGCATTGTTGAAGGATATTTGTGGTGCTTTTGCTCTGAACAACCAAAGAGCTGGTATGCTATGCTTCCTTGGGTGAGTTTTGGTATAACACGAGCTATCAAGGAGCTGCAAGATGCACGCCGTTTGAAGTTGTATATGGGAGAGCCCCTCCCTCATTTAGCCGGTTCGTTCCGGGGGAAACACCAGTGGAGGCAGTGGCACAGGATTTGATGACCAGAGATGAAGCCCTCAAACAGTTAAAGTATCACTTGAATCGGGCTCAGGAATTAATGAAGCAGCAAGCAGATAAGAAGAGGAGGGAGATAGATATAAAAGTAGGAGATTGGTTGTACTTGAAGATTAGACCACACCGTCAATCTTCAATGCCAACTAGACTACACCCAAAACTCTCGGCACGTTATTTTGGGCCCCACAAGGTGTTACAGCAGGTGGGGAGTGTAGCTTTTCGATTGGAGTTACCTGAATCTGCCAGGATTCATTCAGTGTTCCATGTGGCGCAGTTAAAGAAAGCGGTGGGGGACCATGGGATTGAAAAGATGTTGCCAGAGGAGTTGCAAGCTGACGGTCCTGCTTTTTGGCCAGCAAGAATTTTGGAGTGTAGGCAAATTCAAAATGAAGATGAAGTATGTCACCAAGTTCTGGTAGAATGGCAGATAGAGGGAAAAGAAGGAGCAACTTGGGAAGATCAAACCACAATCCAGGAACAGTTTCCAGAATTTAACCTTGAGGACAAGGTTATGGATGGAGGGGGGGTAATGATAGGATGATGAGGGTGTACGTTAGGAGAAGGAAGAGTATGTGAGTAGTTAGTTTCATTAGCTGGCCTAACTGTCTGACAGTTAGGAAGGGGGAACACTTATTGTTGTACAAATAGTTAAGGGGAATAAGGGGAGGGACTTTTGGACTGTTAGTAGTTTCTAAAACAGGATTTGGTTATCCTTGTTGGGGAAGGTTAAGCTTCCTTTGTTCTTCCTATTCTTGCATTCTTTCTTGAAAGTCAATAATATCAGAGGTTATACATACTTTCTGTACTGTTTCCGAGAGTTGTTGAGTGAGAGTTAGGAATTCTTTAACAAGAAACCTAACACACTGCCACATCAAGAGATAACAAACACCAATTTTGCTATGGCAGCACACACAAAAACAGCTTTTTGGCAGATGTGGAGCGGCTTTTTCAGCACCTTTTCAGATTTATGTTAGGGATGTTTTTTTTTTAGCTTTTAGTGCAAATATACCTAGATATACCTAGGGGAAGGAATGTTATAGCTGGAGAGAGTTGCTTTAATTTTCTGAATGTTGAGAGCAAGGAAAAAACAGATATCTCGAGCTTCTTTCTTGGTTCCATGTGAATTCCAGCAAAACAATCCTTTAGTGATATTCTTGGGTTAGTTTTAAGTTACTGCAATTCTAAGCCTATGTCACTGTTTTATTGCTTTGAGTATATCATATATCATAAATATTTCTTCGTTAGTTTGGCTTGTTTTTCATCAATCAGCACTGCTCAATCTAAATATTGGCTTCCTCACCCCAAGGTTTGCTACAACCTTTACCCATTCGGCAGGCCATTTGGGTATGATTCAGTATTGGTGGTGGTTGATCAATTGAGTATGGACATTTTATCGCCCTAAAACACCCCTATTCAGCAAGGTCCGTAGCCGAAGTATTTGTAAAGGAGGTGGTGAAGCTACATGGAATTCCTTCTTCCATTGTCAGTGACAGAGATCCCACCTTTATGAGTTTGTTCTAGAAGGAATTTTTTAATCTTCAGGATACTAGATTATTGATGAGAAAAGGAGGTGGTGAAGCTACATGGAATTCTTTCTTCCATCGTTAGGGACAGAGATCCCACCTTTATGAGTTTGTTCTAAATTTTTTAATCTTCAGGGTACTAGATTATTGATGAGAACAACTTACAATCCTGAGTCTAATGGACAAACTGAGGTTTTGAATAGGACTTTGGAAACCTATTTGAGATGTTTTAGTTCCGAACAACCAAAAACTTGGAGTTCCTTTCTACCATGGGCTGAATATTGGTAGAATACTAGTTTCCAGGCGTCAGCCACGTGCACACCTTTTGAAATAGTCTATGTTTTGGGGATTTGATGGAGGAGGATATGAGTCTCGAGGATCTTTAGTGTTTTGAGTTTGAGATGGTCTCCGACGCTGATATGTGAGAAGAGATGGAGGAACAATGTCATTCGCATTTTGAGTTTTAAGTACAGAAGCAAGAATAACCAAGGGATCACATGATGGTAGAGGAAACATTTGTTGAATAGATGAACGATCCTCCATGGAGGACAAGAAAAAAGGTGTATGCTCAAAGAATGTGACATCAGCAGACATATAATATCTCTTGGTGGAGGGAGAATAACATTTATAGCATTTCTGAAGACAAGAATATCCAAAGAAAACACACTTAATAGCTTTTAGAGAGAGTTTATCAAGACCTGGAGAAACATTATGGACAAAACACATACACCCAAATACACATGGGGAGACATGGTATAGAGTGTCGTTTGGAAGAATGATAGAGTGAGGAATTTTATTCTCAAGAGAGGTAGAAGGCATCCTATTGATTAGAAAACAGGCAACGAGGACTGCATCGCCCCAGTGATGCACAAGAATATTAGTATTCAACATCAGGGAGCATGCAGTTTCAATGAGATGTCAATTCTTAGCATTATCACTTCGGAGGATTTTAATTGTCATCCCAAATTGGTTCTTAATTTCATTAAAAAAGGACATAAATATGGAAAATTACATCACGTCTCAGACCTTTTAAGATAAGAAGATCCAACATGTTTTCCTAACTGACAAAACTCACAATCTAAGACTTGAATTTTTTGAGACTCGGAACCATGCAAAAGTTTTAAGGATGATGTTGTAAAACAGGAAAGTGAAGAGCTATGTTTTAAGAAATAAAGTCCTCAAGACTCATGTCCTTCTCCAATCAGACGACCGTACCATGTTCCTATATAACAAAGGAATTAGCAATAAAGGTTACAGAACAATTTAACGAACGAGTCAATTGACTCAAGGATGTTGAAATATTTTGTATTGTATAACTGTATGTTAGTTTTGGGCTTTTGTGTGCTGGTCTATTTGCTCCTTATATAGGACATTTGGTGTAATAGAAACTAGACACAATGGAATAATACTTCTATCACTACATTTTCTCTCCCAAATTTAATATGGTATCCAGAGCAGGTTAGGGTTTGCAGTTAGCCACCCACTGCCGTCCACCGTCACTTCCGCCGTCCGTCCCCACCGTCCGCCGCCGCCGTCGCAGCCTTTTCTCCGGCGAAGTTAAGGGTTCGGTGCGCCTCGAAGAGCACGACCCATCCCTGGTGGTCGTCGCCTCATCCTCCTCTCGACGCGCCGTCACGCGTCGTTTCTGTGTGGTCTCTCTCGGGCGCATGGGCTTCACGCGCCGCCTCTCCCGTGTCGGATCTTCACCGCGCGCCACTGCCGGTCGTTTCGCCTCCGTCTCCTGAGTGTATTGTGGTCCCTGATTTGCTGTTCCGTTGAGGGTTGCTCCGTTTAGGGTTTCTTCCCACAATCCTTGCTCCGTTTAGGGTTTTTCCTCTTTTCTTGTTTGGTTTTACAATGGCTGGTCTTGGAACACCGTCTTTCTCTGCTACTCCAACCATTACTTCTGCAAAACTCAATTGGAAAAACTATCTATCTTGGTCTTCTTCTGTGGAGTTATGGTTTCTTGGTCAAGGACACCATGACCATCTTGAACAAGATGTTTCCACCGTTCCTGAAGAAAAGAAATCTCAATGGCAGAAGCTTGATTTTCAACTATGTGTTGTCCTATGGCAATCTGTTGAACCAGAAGTCTTAGAAATTGAGACCTTACAAAACGTGCTCCTCCTTTTGGAGAAAAGCCAAGATATCTTTGCTAACGATGTACAACGCCTCTTTGATGCAACTCAAAGAGTGACTTCCCTCAAACAGAACAATCATGATATGGTTACTTACATAGGAACGGCCCATGCTGCTGTAGAAGAATTGAAGAATTTCTTTGTGCCTGATTCTTTAGAAGGCCTAAACAAGAAGCTTGATAAGTTTTACATGGTCTTGATTTTAAGAGGTCTACATTCAGATTTTGGTCATGTTCGTGATCAAATGTTGGCTGGTGATCAAGTTCCATCAATGGACAGCTTAGTTACTCGACTTACCTTCATTAGTTAAAGATGAAAGTTCAATTGGTGGTATTGAAACATCAGCTATGGTAGCACCACAAGGAAGAGGAGGAGGCAGAGGCAACCGAGGAGGACGTGGTGGCCGTGGTATGCCTCCCCAGTGCACATATTGTAAGAGGATAGGCCATACTCGAGAGAAATGTTATGCCTTACATGGATATCCAGACAAGGGCGTTCATGTTTCGAAATCTGATGAACCCAAAATTTTGAATGAAGAATATCAAGAATTTTTGAAGTATAAGTCTGGAAAATCTTCTAATCCTGACCAATCCTCTTCCATGTCCAATGTGTCAACTGCTGGTATATCTCAATCTGTGGAAGGTCACTATCCATGGATCCTTGACTCAGGTGCCTCTGACCATATTTCTGGTACTATTTCTTCATTTTCTTCCATGTCCTCTCAGAAAATCCCTCGTTTCATTACTATTGCCAATGGATCCAAAGTTGCATCTCAAGGAATTGGCAGAGTTTCCTTATCTCCTTCACTAAATATAAATTCTGTTTTGTATATTCCTCATTGCCCTTACAATTTAATCTCCTTGAGTCACAATCTAAGACTTTTTAGGATGAGAAGATCTAACATATTTTCCTAATTGACACGACTCAAAATCTAAGACTTCAATGTTCTTGAGACTTGGAACCATCATCTTCAAGTTGGATAAACTTGGATGGCCCAACCGATCATGCAAAAGTTTTGGGGATGAAGTGGTAAAACAGGAAACTGAAGAGCTATGTTTCAAAAAATAAAGTCCTCGAGACTCATGTCCTTCTCCAATCAGGCGACCCGTACCATGTTCCTGTATAACAAAGGAATTAGCAGTAAAGGTTACAGAACAATTTAAGGAACGAGTCAATTGACTCAAGGAGATTAAATTGTAAGGGCAATTAGGAATATACAAAACAAAATTTAAATTTAGTGAAGGAGATAAGGAAACTCTGCCAATTCTAGAGATGCCACTTTGGATCCATTGGCAACGGTAATGAAATGAGGGATTTTCGGAGAGGACATGGAAGAAAATTGAAGGAATGTTACCAGAGATATGGTCTGAGGCACGTGAGTCAAGGATCCATGGACTGTGACCTTCCACAGATTGAGATATGTAGGCAGTTGACACATTGAACATGGAGGAGGATTGGCCAGGATTAGAAGATTTTCCACACATGTACCTCAAAAATTCTTGGTACTTTTGATTTGAAATTCTGGATTCTAGATCATCAAATTTAGAAATATAAGCAGCTTTGTCTGGATATCCATGTAAGGCATAACATTTCTCTCGAGTATGGCCTATTTTCTTACAATATGTGCATTGAGGACGCATACTACGACCACCACATCCTCCTCAGTTGCTTCTGCCTCCTCCTCTTCCTTGTGGTGCTACCATAACTGATGTTTCAATACCATCAATTGAATTTTTGTCTTTAAGTAATGAAGGTACCTGAAGAAGTCGAGTAACTAGGTTGTCCATTGATGGGACTTGACCACCAGCTAACATTTGATCACAAACATGATCAAAATCTAAGTGTAGACTTCTTAGAATTAAGACCATGTAAAACTTATCAAGCTTCTTGTTTATGCCTTCTAAAGAATCAGCCACAGAAATTCTTCAATTCCTCTACGACAGCACGAGCCTTTCCTATATGAGCGACCATATCATGATTGGCTTGTTTGAGGTAAGTCACTCTTTGAGTTGCATCAAAGAGACGTTGCACATCATTAGCAAAGATATCTTGTGCTCTTTTCCAAAAGGACGAGCCCGTTTTGTAAGGTCTCAAAATTTCTAAGACCTCTTGTGTGACAAATTGACATAAGACACTACATAACTGAAAATCAAGTTTTTGCCATTGAGATTTCTCTTCATCGGGTATAGTGGAAATATCTTGTTCAAGATGATTAGGTATCCTTGACCGAGAAACCATAACTCCACGGAAGAAGACCAAGACAGATAATTTTTCAAAGTGAGTTTTGCAGAAGTAATGGTAGAGGTAGCCGATAAAGGTGTTCCAAAACCAAAAGTCATTCTAAGGCCAAACAGAAGAGGGAAAAACTGATTTTGAGGGTAGAAACCCTAGATCGAAGCTACTGTCAACGAAACAGCAAAACAATGACCACAACACACTTAGGAGACTGAGGCAAAACGACTGACAATGACGCGGTGATGTTCCAAGGCTGGTCAGAAAGAAGCGGCACGTGACAACACGTCAGGAGGAGAATGAAGCGGTGACCACCAGGGATGGGTCACGTTCATCGAGGCGCACCTAACCCTTGACTTCACTGGAGAAAAAGTTGTGGCGGTAGTGGCAGCAGACAGCAGCAGCGAACAACGGCAGTGGAGGCGGACAGCAGCAGTGACGGCGAACAATAGCAGTGATGGCGGACAGCACAGCGGACATGGGTGGCAGTTAGCGATGCTAGATACCAACTTAAAGAGTTGGAAGAGAAACTGAAATTTTTAATATTACTGTTCACTTAACCCTAATACACATACTACCCTATTTATAAGGGATAGTAGATCAACACAAAAAGAAAAAACTAAAGGCTCCTAAAAAGCCCACTCTAAAAAGCCCACTAGAAAATACATTACATTTCAACATATTGTATCCACACAATAGAATTCATGAACAACACCATTTTATTAGAATTTAGACATGTTATGATTTATATATCCCCTCCCATTATCAAAAGAAAAACATATATACTAGAAAGTATATTTCAAATGGGACATTTGTTTTACTTTTATTTTATGCAATAGAAGAACTTTACAATCAAATTTACAAAATTACAAACTCAAACAAAATTTGAAGACAAACAATGACATTTTCCTGTATAAGCAAAAAATATCATACAATTTACGAATGTATTATGTTTTTGCAAAAACTTTAATGTGTACAATGACAAGTCAAATTGTAGGATTATAAGTAGAAGTGGCATAAACAAAATCTAACCAGGGAAAATTATCCATTTGAGAAATTAATTTATTAATTTACAAATACAAAGATAAATCAAAGTATAGGATTAAGAGTACATACCACGGGTATAGGCACAGACCAACCTTTTTCAGGACACCAGTCCAAAGATGGGCGCAAATCCTTGCTTAATGCTTCATAAGATAACCCTTCACCCAGTGGAGGAGGAAGCAAATTAATCTAGAAAGACACATACTATGTGTGAATTTAAGATGCTCATATAATACTAAAAGTACATCCAGACAAGTATTGTTCAATGAACAAGACACAAAGGTAAAGTTCATTAAAGAAGAAAAAGGTGTTAAACAAGACACAAAGATGCTCACCATGTGTATGCCATTTGCCAAAATTAGCAGCAAAATGATAACTGCAACTATTAAATGAACCAAAATATATGACGGAAAAATTGAGATGATAGAACTGAATGGCCTTAAATAAAGTATTTTAAACTAGGAAAAATGGATCAAACAATGTCAATGTTCAGTTGAAAATACTATTTATACATCGACAAACTGCAGAGACTGGATTACCATCAAGTAAGGAAGGGGCCTGCAGTGGCTAAAAATGACAAACTACAAGGACTAAATTGCCATCACTGACTGGTGGGGCCTGTAGTGGCTGAAAGCGACCAAACTGCAGGGACTAAACTGCTATCAAGTAAGGATGGGGCCTACAGTGGCTAAAGGAGAGAAACTGTAGGGATTGCCATCATTGATTGATGGGGCCTGCAGTGGTTGAAACATACTCTCCCTCACGGAAAAAAACGACGGAAATGACGGCACACCGATGACAAACTATGAAGGTGGAAGGTAATAATGGTCTCCTTTATTCATCAAAGCATCCAAAAACAAATTTGATAAGGGGATAGTGAAATTGTTTGGCTAAGATTCTAAATCTTGCCAGAAATAGACTCCCCTCATGCCATGAGCAACCTTCAACCCATGACTTTGGTGTTGAAATTCCTTGGTGTTAACCCGCTGATAGCACCGACTCTTCTTGGAGACTTGTAAATAAATGACACGAGCCATCAAGAACATCACAGCTGCTACAATATGCAAAGCTAAACACACATCATGAAAGGAGGCTAAGGAACAATGCTGAAACAGAGAGTTATTTTTTTTTTTTTCTTCCTCTGGAAGACTTCTCTCATCCCATCTTCACTTCCATTCACCAAGAGATCATGAGTCTTCAATTCCATAATCTCCATACCTTTAAGCCTCATGTGGAGCACTCAGAGATACATTCACCTACCAATTTCCTTCATCACCATGCATTCTAAAACAACAACCAACCAGGAAAATACCCAAAATCCAAAAACACAGATTTGTTATCACAGTGGGTTGCTTCCTTCACAGGCACCAAGCCTAGGCGCAAGGCTCACCATCACCCTTGAAATGTCGAAGACAGGTTGGAGTGACCAAAGGAGAAGAAAACCAGTGGTGGCGTACAAGGAGAAGAAGAAACCAAAATGCCACTAAGATAACCATGGCTGGATTATGTGGTGCGTCAATGAACAGACTTGGATGACTTCTATTGGTGGCACTTAAGTGACGCAAAGCGGGTGATGAAGAAGCAGCCATGCCTCCACCATTCCAGAATGAAAACAAGAAATTGGGGATTTTCGATTTTAGGGTTTTCAAAGAGAAAACTTAAAATACCATGACTTCAAAATTAGGAACCACAGATAAATATGGACTCAGCATGATTCGGCGAGTCAGACAATGATGAAACAAAGGATATTTGAAGGACTTAGGGTTCCAAAACAATCAAAGGAGAAAACCCTAGGTCTGACTTACAACCACCGAACCTAAGAAACAAGGACAAAAACGAACTCAGGAGGCTCCGGTAGTGGCACAGTGTCACTCTGACATCGGAAAGGTGGCATGTAAGGAACACGCGCCCGAAACTAATTGGAAAGAAGTCGGGCGTGACAACTTGTGTAGAGGAGAATAAGGCAACGACCACCAGGGATGGGTTGCGCTCCTCGACACCGACGGGATTGGCCATCAGTGAAAGGAGGCAATCCTGATTCACTAGTCGCAGGACTAAACTGTGGCAACAGATGGCGGCGGACGACGGCGAACAGTGGGAAACAACTAAAAAAGGCACTAGAAATATCTAAGATTATTAGGAGAGCGGGACTGCTCATTGAGGTATTTCAGAAAAGATGAAATTTTTAAGGCTGCCAGTGGCGGCAGCCACTGGCCATTGGCGGCAACAAAGACAGAGTAGGAAGAGACTCAGATAACCTGCTCTGATACCAACTTAAGATTGAAACTGTAAAATAATTCTCGAGGGCTTAATTGATCCCTATCATAATCTTCTATTTATAAGAATAAACTGATACAAGAGTACATGATAAATAGGATAACCCTAGACACAATATAATCATGATAAATAGGGTAACCCTAGACACAATATAATGATGATAGATAGGGCAAATATTGTAACATTAACATTAGATACTCTTGATATTCTTCATCAGAGAATTTGGAGTCCGCAGTTTCTGCCTTAGAGACATGGGCAGTCTTGGTAGGAAAACCATGCAATGAGAAGGAGTTTTCTTGGGTATGACCCATTATTTTACAGTGCGGGCAATGAGTTCGCCCCTGACCTCCACGTCCTCCTCTAGTATTTCTTCCATGAACTTCCTTGCTTTGAGGCATTGGAACTCAAAGGAGACATGTGGTCAAGCTTTCTGATAGGATCTAAGGTAAGAGGATAGAAGGAAGAGGAAATGAGAGAGCAGTTAAGAAAGACGGGAAAATGAGAGAGCGGTTAGGAAAGGCGAGATGGGAGATCTTATATAAATAGAGTTCTATTCATTGTTAGAGGGCAGCTAATCATATTCTTTTGTTTAGACAGGTCTTGGACCTTGTGAAGGGGGTTAGGCTCCCGTTAGATGGAGGGAGGTTATGCTCCCAGATACTGATTGTACGCTACTTTCGTTGATGAGAATACAGATAATTCATTCTTTTCCAAATTTTTTCTTGTTGGGATTGTGTGAGTGAGTTGTCAACGTTAGGTTTCATACTCAGAAACCTAACACTTTCCATGGAAGGAACCTCATGACTGGTTAACATTTGGTCTCTAAGATGATCAAAGTCTGAATGTAGAGCACGAAAGATCATCACTATATAGTATTTGTCAAGTTTCTTCTTTATTTCATCCAAAGACTCTACTTCTAAGAACATATTTAGTTCTTCAAATGCAAACTCAGCTTCGATCATAAAAGATACCATATCAAGGTCAGTTTGTTAAAGGGGTGCAAGTTTGTTTGTAGAGTCACAAAGATGTTGGATGTCATTTGCATAAATATTTTGAGCTTTCTTCCAAAGAATGACAGGTTTTAAAAGCTCTAAGAGAAATAAAAAGCTTTAGTTTCACATGTTGCTACAACAGAGCAAAGAGTTGGAAATCAACTTGCTTCCACTATTCAGCCTTCTCAAGAAGCACATTGCTTCCGTCTTGCTCAAGGTGGTAAGGATGACCTTGACCAAGAAACCACATTTCAATGAATGCCGACCATGAAAATTAATTTTTTCCATTTAAATTTTTAGTGGTAATTGTAGGATTTCCAAAAATAATAGGTCCAATAGACATTTTGAAAATGGATTTTGAAGACAAAAACAAGTCTTTAAAGGAAAAATTTGGGTTTGATAGAAATAAAAACCTTCAATCGACAAGTAGGAGAGAATCTCTTTGTGACTAAGAGTCTATCAAAAAATCCCAAAACATGACACGAGTGAAAGAAACGTATTGGGAATGCTTTGGCGAGTCAAACGATGGTCGTTTGAAGAAGATCTGGTGATTGGAAGGCAGCGCGTGGGCTTCACCTGCCTCAAGACAACATCGGTAATTGACGCACATGACAGTGCGTGGGGAGGCTTCTTGCTCTGATTTCGATAGGGTTGGTGGTCGCTTGAAAAGGTGATCATGATCCAGTGATCACCGACGAAAACTAAGGCAGTGGTCGATGACAACGATGGCAGACATAGCAATTGGCAGCTAAAAATGCACCAGATATGACAAATTAACAGATCAAGATCAACCTGCTCTGATACCAACTTAAAACAATAGAGAGCGAAATTATATTTAAGTCCTAGAGGAGCTTAATTAACTCTCTTCTTAATTATACATTTACAGGGCTTAATAGCTAATCAGGATGAAATACAGCACACACAACTAAGACTCCACTAATTAACTAGCTCACACAGTTGTGTGCACATGGGTTTAATTATTCTAACAAAAACAAAATACAATTGCTAGATCTAGTGTTGAAGTCAAACACTATTTTATGGTTGCAATTGCATTTGAGATGACATGGCATAAGTAATTTCAACAATTACAATTTAGAGATATTTATGAGGCTAAATTGATTTGTGACACCAAACACCACTACACATTGCATCTAATCTAATCTTCCATGCACAAACCAAACACCTAGAGATAGATTACTGTTTTGTTAGAGAAAATATGCTTTTAGGAGAACACTAACTTTGTTAGTTCCACTTATTAACTAGCATACATTATACAAAATATCTCAATTCTCAAGTAGACTACTTTTACAACAAGCTTGGCTCATGATAATATATGCTAAAAAGGGCAGGTACAAAAGATCTTATTAGATGTTTGTAAATAGGGAAACTTGTAATAAAGATCTTTTTAGATTGCTTCCATGTATTCCTTATTTTCCTTTCTTGCATGGTCAACCATAAATCTAATATGGAATAACAATTGTCGTTGGGCCAACTAAGCCCATCTATTTTAAGGCCCTTAACGAATCCCCCCAATTCGACCATGTAAACTTTATGAGATGCCCACTTCTTAGCATGAAAGAGTATGTTCAGATCCATTATCAACTAACGGTATGACTAAAATAATGTATATAAGTAAGGGTGAAACCTCTCTATACGAGTTGGCTTTCGAAGTTAAGTTAGGCCTGGACCTAAACTAGAATAAAATGAGACAAATAATTGAGGAGAAAATCTAAAGTGTAAAATCTATTGCATAAATAGGGCAGAACTAGCAAATAGTGCCAAATAATGTCTACTCTGGCTGTTATAGCTCAAAAAAAAATCCAAATAAGATATTGAATCAACACAACTTGAAGACAAATAGTATTACCTGAACTTTATCATTCCCCAATAATTTAGTCACAGTTCCAGACCAATAGCAACCATCGGTATACCAATCTACCAAATCCCCAACTTTCCATGTGTTATTAACAATAACAGTCATTTCTGATATGGCATTCACATCAAGCTTTTCACTTTCACGAGAGAAAGTAGGGAATGAAGGTCGCAACATCAGTTCCTTGTTCAAGCCCTTTGACTTGCCAATATTAGTTAGAGACTTTTGATACAACTTGATCCAACTTGGCTCTACAAACAAGTAATGCAATAGTTATAACTTCAAATGAATTATTACCACTTCCAACTTTTATAGTAGTTATCAGTGTGAGTAAGGGGGTTTACTTATAAACTCCAAGGATTAGAGCTCTCCTGAATTTGTTAGAAACATTTGTGTAATTAACATATTTATCAATTTGGATAGAAAAACATGGCACCTAACAATTAAAACAATATAGAAGGATATTGTTGATAATAGACAATAAACAAAAATTTAACTATTCAATTAATTCGTGAAATAATTCTTGTGTCCAAATTTCGCTACAACAAAATTGATTCAATTGATAGTTCCCTTGCCCAGTTATCATGCAACCTCATTTCATATGAATTTATTATGATATAAACACAATAAAATAAAAGCCATTTATCATATTTATTTCTTCAAATCACTCAGTTTTCTCTCTTGTCCAACTTTCCTTCAATTTTTATTCATGCAAATGTTGACATGTTTCCTAGTGATAAATGGTCTACTACAGGATATTGTGTTTTTCTGGGAGGAAACATTATTTCATGGAAAAGTAAGAAACAGAATGTAGTAGCCCAATCAACAACTGAAGCCGAGTATAGGACAATGGCGTCACTAACATGTGAACTTATATGGGTGAAACAATTCCTTCAATAGCTTAACTTCTATGACATCCATACTATGAAGATGTATTGCGATAATCAAGTTGCTCTCCACATTGCATAAAATCCAGTGTTTCACGAGAGAACTAAACATATAGAAATTGATTGTGATTTTGTTCATGAAAAGTTGTTGACTAGAGAAATATGTACTGAGTTTGTTGGGTCAAACGATCAACTCATAGATGTGTTGACCAAGTCATTAAGTGGTCCTCGGTTTGATTTTATTTGTTCCAAACTTGGGACATACAATTTGTATGTTCCAGCTTGAGGGAGAGTGATAGAATATTTATCCTATTTATCATCATTATATTGTGTCTAGTATATATATAGTAGTACCTAGCTCTGCAGCTAGGGTTACCCTATTTATCATGCAGCTAGGGATATTTCAAGCCCTCAAGAATTATTTTACACTTTCAATCTCAAGTGATTTGTCCACTTGTGAAATTGTGTGGATTAAAAAACTCCTTCAACAGTTGAAATTTTGTGAAGTTTGAGCAAATGAAGTTGTATTGTGACAATTATGGGCGAATGAAGTTGTATCGTTCATATTAAATCTAATCCTATGTCTCATGAAAGAATCTGGGAGAGTCACTGTCAAAGGAACTATGTCCTGGATTTATTAGCAGTAACAACCAGCTTGCATACAATCTCATTAACGCCTTGAGAGGGCCCTAGAATTCAGTTTATACATTTCAAGCTTGTTGCATACAATTTATATGCTCCAGCTTGAGTGTGAGTGTTAAGATTATGATTGCTATAGTAGTTTACAGCTTCACTCAATCCTTGAGAGGGTCTAGGATTCAATTTATTCATTCCAAGCTTGGTGCATACCATTTATATGCTCCAGCTTGAGTGTGAGTATTAAAATTATGTTTGCTACAGCTTACATAAAGCTGTTTGCATAAAGCTTACATAAAGTTGTTTGTGGGATAACCTAACTTTAGGTTAAGGAACATAGGTTGTAACCTTCCACCTCCAGACATATTTATACCCATCCCTTTATATATATACAAATACATTGGCTGAGCATTAACTCATGGATTTTTCATCACATTTAAGCGCTACAATACAAGTTCCTCGGTTCCTCTTCAAGACTATGAGAAATAAAGAAGATTGGGAGAAAATATCCCTTGTGTGTTTAGCATACACATAGGGTAGTTTATTTATATTGTAAGATATGGGCCAATGCCCTTAATACAGAATAGACTAAGCCCAAATAACAGAAACACACATCTTAACATCTAACACTCCCCCTCAAGCTGGAGCATATAAATCATATGTTCCAAGCTTGTTACAAAGATAATCAATTCTAGGTCCTCGTAAGGACTTAGTGAATATGTCTGCCAACTGGTTGCTTGAGTTAACAAACTCAGTCTTGATATCTCCAGATATGATTTTTTCTCGAATGAAATGACAATCAACTTCAATGTGTTTGGTTCTATCATGGAAGACAGGGTTAGAGCTAATATGGAGAGCAGCTTGATTATCACATATAAGTATCATGTGAGTGACATCTCCAAATTTCAATTCACTAAGCAATTGTTTAAGTCACACAAGCTCGCAAGTAGCTGATGCCATAGCTCTATATTCTGCTTCTGCACTGGACCTTGCCACAACACTTTGCTTCTTACTTTTCCAAGATATCAAGTTGCTACCAATAGAGACACAATATCCAGAAGTAGACCTCCTATCAGAAGGGGAACCAGCCCAATCAGCATCTGAATAACAAACGATTTTTGTATCGTTGTTAGGGCCATATAGCAAACCTTTTCTAGGTGATCTTTTAATATACTTCAGTATGCGAACAACTGCATCCCAATGGTCTTCACATGGGGAGTTTAGAAATTGACTCACCACACTAACTGCGAAGGAAATGTCAGGACGCGTAACAGTAAGATAGTTTAATTTACCAACTAGTCTTCTGTACCGTTCAGGATCTGAGAAAGGCTCCCCCTGATTTGGTAGGAGTTTGATGTTAGGGTCCATAGGTGTCTCAACAGATTTACAGTTCATTAACCCTGTTTCCTCCAAGATGTCTAACGCATACTTCCTCTGAGATATGACAATACCATCATTGGATTGTGCTACTTCAATACCCAAAAAGTACCGGAGTTTGCCAAGATCTTTGGTTTGAAAATTATTACAAAGGTGTTGTTTCATCTGAGAGATGCCAAGATAGTCGCTTCCTGTGAGAACAATATCATTGACATACACTATTAAGTAGATACATCCAGCACTCGAGTGGCGATAGAACACTGAATGATCCGCTTCACTGCGAGACATACCAAATTGTTGAACAACACAACTGAATTTACCAAACCAGGCCCGAGGAGACTGTTTTAGGCCATATAAGGATTTGCGAAGACGACATACCAATCCAGATGACTCCCCCTGAGCAACAAAGCCAGGCGGTTGCTCCATATAAATTTCTTCATGCAAATCACCATTGAGGAAAGCATTTTTGACATCAAGTTGGTAAAGAGGCCATTGTCGAAGAGCGGCCATGGCAATGAATAGGCGAACAGAGGTCATTTTTGCCACTGGAGAAAAAGTATCACCATAATCCAAACCAAAAATCTGTGTGTAGCCTTTGGCAACCAGTCGAGCTTTCAGACGATCAATTGTGCCATCAGGACCAACCTTGATAGCATACACCCACCTGCAACCAACAATAGACTTTCCAGATGGTAATTGGACAAGCTCCCAAGTTCCACTTTCCTGTAAAGCACTTAATTCATCCATCATAGCTTGACGCCAACCAGGATGAGTTAAGGCATCACCCACAGATTTGGGAATTGACACAGAAGAAATGGATGAGAGACAAGTATAAAAAGATAGAGATAATCTGTGGTAATTAAGAACAGTATAATGGGGGGAAGGGTTACGGGTAGAGCGTATACCTTTACGGAGGGCAATAGGCAAGTCAGACTTAGTTGCTGGAGCCGGAGGAGACACATGAGGCGGCACCGGAAGTGAGTCATGAGGGAGACAATTACGGCGACTATAAACCCGAAGGGGTGGAGGTGAAGGATGATCCTGTGGTGAATGAGAGTCTAAAGAAGGAGAAGACAAAAGGGGTGGAGGATCACAGATAAGAGGAATATCAACAGTAACAGGGAGAGGTACAGAACTAGAAGATAGATGTGAAAAGTAAAAAGAAGACTCATCAAAAGTGACATCAGCATAGATAAAATGACGATTGAGGGAAGGGGAAAAACACTTATAGCCCTTTTGTGACCGTGGAAATCCTAAGAAGACACATTTGTGAGACCTAGGAGATAACTTATCAAGACCAGGACTAAAATCATGAACAAAACATGTAGACCCAAAAACTCGAAGAGGTAATGGATGCAGAGGATCTTGAGGAAATAAGATAGAATGAGGGATTTTGTTATCTAGGACGGAAGATGGCATGCGATTGATAAGATAACATGCTGTGAGAACTGCATCACCCCAAAAACGTGAGGGTACTTGACCATGAATCAGAAGTGTACGAGTTGTTTCAATAAGGTGTCTATTCTTGCGCTCAGCCACCCCATTTTGTTGAGGGGTATAAGCACATGAGGTTTGGTGAAGAATGCCATGAGAAGCCATAAACTGTTTAAACGGTTGAGAAAGGTATTCACGGCCATTATCACTACGTAAATTTCGAATAGAAACCCCAAACTGTGTTTCTATTTCATTGAAAAAAGATTGGAAAATAGAAAACAACTCAGAACGATTCTTCATTAAAAACAACCAAGTACACCTGGAATAGTCATCAATAAAGGTAACAAAATACTGAAAACCTAAAATGGACTTAACACGACTAGGTCCCCAAATGTCAGAATGAACCAATAAAAAGGGGGACGACGCCCGTTGGGAGACACTACGAGGAAAGGAACTACGAGTATGCTTCCCTAACTGACAAGACTCACATGATAAACTTGATAATGTGGACAACCTCGGGACAAGTTGTTGTAGTTTGGCAAGACTAGGATGATCGAACTGAGCATGAAGGGATGGTGACTCCATGACTACGCCAACATGTGGAGAAGGGCGGAGATGATAAAGGCCATGAGACTCACATCCTGTGCCAATCATGTGTTTCGAACTTCGGTCCTGCAACCAAACAGAATCTTTAGTAAATGAAATAACACAATTAAGAGTACGAGTTAAACGACTAATGGACAATAAGTTGAAGGGAGACCCAGGGACATAAAGTACATGATCAATGGATATGGATGGAAAAATATTAACAGTACCAATACCATGAGATGAGACCCTAGACCCATCAGCCATTGTTACCGAGGGTAAATTATCCGGACATGACAAGGAAGAAAACAAGGACTTGTTACCGGTGATATGATCGGTGGCGCCTGAGTCAAGGACCCAAGGTCCGAGGGAGTGAGTTAGACCAACAAAAGGTGTACCTGTACGTGCAACAGATGCAGATGTAGTGGAACCAGAGTGCTGATGATCCTCATACCATCTGAGAAATTCGTTGAAGAGTGCAGGTTTGTCTACGGTATTAGATGAAGTAGGATGGTCTGCAGACGGTGATCGGGGAGGTGGATCAGAATTTGCCATTGCTACAGGTCGAGGAGGACGTCCATGGAGAGCATAACATCTATCAATCTTGTGGCCTAACTTGCCACAATGGTCACATTTTGGACGTCCTTTACTTGGCTTGCGAGACCGACTTCGATCATCACGTTGAGCAGCCATAACAGAGGAATCATCAGTATGAGGGGATGTCTCAGTGACGGGTTTGCTCGGTATACGCAAAAGAGCATAACAAGTAGAAGTAAAGTTGGGTATGACAGGAGAACCCAAAATCTGATCACGGACATGAGAAACATCATCAGAGAGTCCGTATAATGCCAACAACATGAAAAATTTTGATCGTTGTTCCAATTCTTCAGCAGGAGTGGAAGCAGGAGGTAATATATCATTAAAGTCATGAAGAAGGGCATGAATTTTACCCAAATATTCTGCCATGGGACCAGGATTGCGCGGACCAATAACAGTTAATACGTCCTGACAAACACCATAAAGACGCTGAGTATCATTTGTGTATAACAACTTCGCTTGTGCCCATACTTCTGAACATGTTTCATAGGATCGAAACATTTGTTTCAGTGAGGAGTGAATGGTGGACTTTATAACAATGCATAACTGAGCATCAATTTTCATCCAGCGGGAAGTGTCATCTATGGGAGCAGTAGTCACATTTTGAGTAAGATGATCTAAGTACCCCTGACTCTTCAACCAAAGTTTGATGTCGGACCCTAAAAATTCAAAGTGCTCCGATTGACGCAACGACCACAGATCCAGAAAGAGGGCGAGGAGGCGATCACGGCGGTGCTGATCGACGGCGGAAAGCTCCGGCGACGCGGCGGCAGCGGCGACTCTTGCGGCGGCGCGTGGAGGCGCGTGAGAGGTCCGTTCGCCGCGATCTTCGTACGACGGTGGTCGCCCGGCCGAGACGCTTCCGATGGTGTGGTCGCCGGTCGATTCTGGAACTCCGGCGACGGCGGCGATGGTGGCGGCGGCGGCGACGGTGGCAACAGCAGCGGCGGCGACTGCGACAACAGCGGCAGTGATGGGTGCCGGAGACCGTGGAGTTGACTGGAACTATTCCTGTGCTCTAGATACCATATGAGAAATAAAGAAGATTGGGAGAAAATATCCCTTGTGTGTTTAGCATACACATAGGGTAGTTTATTTATATTGTAAGATATGGGTCAATGCCCTTAATACAGAATAGACTAAGCCCAAATAACAGAAACACACATCTTAACATCTAACAAAGACTATATACAATAGGATGCAAATGAGTCAATCAAAGAAAATTTAGATGGCAGTATCAAAGAAAACGTTTGACTGGTAGCACAGGGATTTCACCATCAAAGCAACTTGGACTACACTAGCCCTTCTCTCTAGTTGTTAAACTTGTGACAGTTCATATAAACCTCAACTTGGCACTTCCACATCAAAGAAGGAATGTAAAATATTTGCATTTAACCCACCCAACTATATTACACTTAATCAAGAAAATGAAATGTTAAAACCAACCAAATTTCATAAGAACATTCATTCTACTTCGTTCAATAAATAAGCTAATGGACTTCTAGTTGAAATGTTAAAACAGAGCAAGAACATACTTTGGTCAGTGTAGTCAAAATACTCCAATAGATGGGATATGACAGCTTTTTTCGTGCGGATATCTCTAATCTGAAAAAATCATAAAATAATTTCAGGCCAAAATAATACCAGATAGAAAAATTTAATACTCAATAAAATGATAGACACTGGTTAAGCATCCCAGTCCTTTACTAAAAAGTAGCAACAGTACAGATATGTGGTCAACCAATGCTTACAAGCAGATTACCAGATGGGCAAAGAAGCCTGCACGAAATTATTCTGAGAAACGAGATTTTTTTTTTAATAAAAAGACAATGGAACTGGAAGGGGTTTCAATAAAAATCATGAAAACAAAATTTCACTTCAAATAATCCAGCATTAATCAGATGAAAATAGTTCCATACTTGCATTAATAATTATTTTAATTAGTATTCAACTAAGGCAATACCTATAAATATTAAAAGGGAGGATATACAAGTATTTTAATGCTAACAGAATTTACATTAGTTTAGATTAATGAATTTAATTTCTTTAATGAGCTAATACACTAAGCACAAGAGCTAATAAAAGTCTAATTGGAGACCCAAGTAACAACAATAATATACAATTCGGTTACTTGATCAGCTAAATTTTTTCCACTTGAACTGCATACAAAACAGACAGGTTACCTCAGAAAATCAAAACTGTTGTTCATAGCAGACAGAGTCTATCACCAAATTTGGTAGAAGTGTTTAACCAAAGAGGTCTCATTCAAATCATAAGTTAGGGTTTGAAAAAGATGTGAGAAAACTTAGTAACCGTATCTAAAGAACATTTAATGAAAGGGAATAGTCTCTTAAGTTTGAACAGTCAGAGTGTTAGGAATAAAACACTCTAAAAGCATCTATATCTGAAGAAAATATGACCGAAAAATAAATTAAGATTTTCCACAAACTAAAATTAGCTTATACATAAGTTAAGATCAGCTTCGGATAAGCTACTATGAGAAAGTTTCTATAAATTAACATATATATGTACTAATTTAAGTTCTGGAGAAACTTATTTATTTTTCCTTTTACTTTTATTTGGTAAGGCATCTATAGAGAAGTTTATCCACACAGACATTGTATAGTATTTTTCAAGCCATACACGTTTCTACCACTGTCATAACCAAAACAGCAAAACCAGCTGCCATGAGAACAACATAATACATTACCACAATATAGAAGATCGTTGTTTAAAAGTAAGATTTAAATAAGTGTTTGGTACCTCCAAATTGGTCTATATTAAAATTGGTACCTCCAAAAACACCTCAATGTTCTTGAAACCCAACATTTAATAATGTGGTCTTAACAATTCTCAATTTTGGAGATGCCAAAAACTCATTTAATTCTAAATATAATAATTCAAAGAACCACAAATTTCACAGAAACTTGGTTGTGTTTTTAGTAAAATGTACATTTGATAAAATTGTCTCATAAGAAGCCAATTCCAATCTTAGAGTCTCTTTCTTATTTTAGTTCCTGTGCCTATCACATCAACACCACAAAAGTTAGAGAAGGAAGAATTTGCATACCTTGCAACGAAACCATGCACCCCGAAAACCACTTTGAAAGGACTTTGACTCAGCCAAATCCCCAACTTGGAATGGAAGATCAGGCATCACTGATAGGTACTTCCACTCTTTGCTTCTTTAAAACAAAAATCTTGATCTAATAAGGCTGAAAAGATTATAATATAATACAATTGTTAAACAATCCTTTTTCAGCTTTTCAACTTAAGTAACTAAGTGGATTGAGCTCTTGATAAAATAGTGCATAGATATACAGGACAACAAAGTAATAAAAATTATATAATAAAACTATATGTGAATAAAAATATTGTTACACTTTAACTAAGCACAACAAATAGAGCAAATTAGCTTTTTTCAAAAACTAAATCCTGATCAATCAGGAAAGTAGCTTTTCAATTTCTGACAACACAACAATGTTGAAAAGATGGGAAAAGGATAACGATCCTAAATTCCCCAAGTAGCACCATCTCCACACCTTGGAACAGCAACACCACATAACCCTAATTAAGCCTACAAAAGGATCAAGACAAACAAGCATTAAAAGAAATGGCAACATCAGAGAATGACAGAATCCGCTGTCAACTATATCAACCCATGGAAAAAGGTATAAAAAAGAATATATATATATATATATCCACCTTAATTTACATTTTCTTCAAACAGATTTCATAAGTATATATGGTTTACTTAGTTAGGAACGACATTAGAGGTACACATACTTTACATATGTCAAGCCGATAACAGGGTTATGCACTTTGAAGCAATTAAAAAACTATAAATAGAGAGGTCAAGTTCCTCCTAGGGTAATACTAAGTACTCCTTGCCCTAATCATTAGTAACTCATTAAGTTACTAATCTTAAACGAAAATAAAATAAGGGAAGTATCTTTAAAATCATTCAGAAAATATATCTATATCTATCTACCCATGTTTATATATATATATATATATATATATATATATATATATATATATAGACACATGCACGCGCGTACCCTAATGAGTAATTAATCTTTACCCTTGTGAGAATGCATTGCTTTCATATCAGTTGGAAGAACGAAAACATGAAAACTACTCTGTTCGAGGATAGGAGAGATGAGGAAAAAACCGTAAAATGGACCCAAATCAGTTTTGACTGGGAATCTTTGACACTGATTAGGGAAGATGACGATGCGAGAAACCTCTACCGTGAATGCTATGTAGCAAATTAATGAAGGTAGACGAATAAGGTTGATGAGTAACTAGCTAGCAACCGGTAAAATAGCATAAATAAAGAACTATATACCAGATTCTCAGATGGAATTGCACAGTACAGAACACATATACACCATGCAGTAGCAACCAAAAACTCAGGGAATAAGGTACACGCACCGACGAATGGTTTGTCCGTAAACCCCGTTAATTTTCGTTGAGGGGAAAAGTAATAATTTGTTGTTCTCACAAAAACAATGAATTTATACACTTCAAAGTTCAACTACACTCAGTTTTGGAATTTGAAGAGTGACTCAAGATCTCTATTACAGAGTCAGGTTTTTTATGTTTTGTTCTAGTCTGTTACAAAAACAGAACACGATCGTAAAAGGGAATATACATACATATATATATATATATATATATAAATATATATATATGTATATATAAATATATATATGTATATATAAATATATATATATGTATATATAAATATATATATATATATGTATATAAATATATATATATATATATATATATATAAATATATATATATATAAATATATACATATATATATATATATATATATTCCATCTCTTTTTCTGGAGGTAATTAAAAAAGTAATTGAATCGTACAGTTTGTGCGTGTGAAAGCGTACCTGCGGTAGCTGTGAGTCTCCGGAGTAAGTGGATCAGTGAGATCGGTGAGTGTGTGGCCGTGTGAGTGGCAGAAAGTATAACCCTAACAATCTCTGGACCTGGCCACAACAACCAGTGCACAATGGGAAGAAGCGACGAAGATTGCCACGTTCTTTGGGATAACAGCCCGTTTAATTTTGAAGCTCCAAATTACCCCTTTTTTTTATATCTTCTTTGGTTACAGTATTTGTAAACTTTGTTTAATATTTTTCTTTTCTTAATATATTTTTTGTTTTTATATTTGTCAACTTTGTTCAATAAGACTATTTTTCTTTGTTTAATATGACTTTAGTTTTGTAATTTATGTTTAATTTAATTATTTTTATTAAGAGCGTTTAAGTCATTAACGGCTAAGTGTCGACGTGAGCAATATCATAATTATTAGCTGACGTGACCACTTAAACATATAGTGATGTGGATTCGTGATATTTGGAAGTTGTTTTCTGAAATTTAATCAAACAATTTGAGGTTAGTGAGTTCCAAAATATGAGTTTTTGAAGTGCAAAGGTTTTATGGTAATTTGGTGGGAAAATCTCCAAGAAATCAAACATCAAGTGACTTTATCGTTTCAATTGGAAGCATTGATTTGTGCCTTGGTCAGGTTTGCATTCTTAATTTATGCTTGGTTTTTTGTACTACAGTTTATGATTTTTGTCACATTGTGTTGGCTATTGTTTGTTTTACATTTTGGTGAGGTGATGTTTTGAAGAATTGTAAAATAGTTGATGTATAGAAAACAACTTTGTATTGGTGAAAATGTTATAAAATCAATTACAAATCAGTTTAAGATACTAGCGAGTGACTTTTGAATGATTAAACCGTGTGGAAGCTTGACTTCACAAATTTTCCCTCTCTTGCATCAGATCTACCTCCAAACATGCAACTTCAGATGATCAATTCCTGGGAGATTGCTTAGGTGTAACTATAGGTCCATTACTGGCATCTATAGCCTATGATCGCTACCCTTTGGTATGATTCCTCAATGACGTCTTGTCCAGTTCACCTGCATTAAAATCAAGTGTTTATGATGGTGTTGTTGGGTGTGGTTAACTGTCTAATGATTCTTTGAGCCATTGTGTTTTGGTCTGGACCAGGTGAAGGAGCAGATGATATGTTTATAACTAGAGAAGACGAAAATGGTATAGCATATGTAGTAGCTTTAGATGTTGAAGATGCTCCATCAATAGAACACTCAAATTTCAAACTTGTTCGTATCTTACGCAAGTTTCATTCAACTTCCAACTCAATCTGATAAAATTCTCCCGGGGTTGGCTCGACTCATGCACTACGCAATCCGCTTGAAGTTGTTCCTCTATTTTTTTCCTTTGTTCTTGATTTGGAGAAAGATTTCAAGTAAGAAATGAGTAATAGATGTTATTGGGTCTACTCCCAAGAAAGAGAGGTACGTCACAATGGACAACTTAAATATAGAAATGCTTTTCAAAAATTAAATCTTATGAAATCCTACTCAAAAGGTTTGTAAAACACAATGGCAATTCTAAAAGATCAAAGTAAAGATATATTCTAATGAAATTGATATTGAAGATTATTTAAGTGTGAATTTAATGAAGTAACAAATAAAAGACTTTAAAACAATGATAGTGAATAGGCTAATTCCACTACTTTTCTAAAATAGATTCATTATCGGTTAACCATAGATTATTGTTCAATTGATTATTGCTTTTTGATTTCAAATTAATTAAAGTACATTCTTAATTAATTTGATGGCAATCTTACTGTTAACTAATGTAGATTCTGAACCTTTCTAAATTATTCATAATGAATTCAACCAAAGTACATTCTCAATTAAATCTTATTAAGTTTAATTATATATATTCTTTTATCTCCAAATCAAGTTAAAAGTTAATTAATCAAAGTACATTATTGACTACTTATTGTTAAAAAATTTACCACTAATCAAAGTACATTCTCTCAATTGGTAGTAAAAACTCATTCAATCATACGAAAGTTCCTAAATTCAATTAAAGTATATTCTCAACCAAAATTAAAAACCTTTTGACTTATATGATCAGTATGCATGTAGATTAAAACACCTTACTAATTAACTATGATGTAAAAACCATTAATTTTGACGTGATTGAGTGATAAAAGACATAAAAAAAAGATAACTTAAATCAATAATAAAAAAAATAAAGACATTATTTCAACCTAACCTCAGTATCCATATTGAAATTATAGTGGAACAACCATAGAAGCTTAGCCCTCCATGGTTGGAGTGGAATAAATGATGAATAAAAATAAAAGTAAGAGAAAGAGGTATACGTGATGACTGTTGCTCCAAACTAGAGTTGTTAATTCCCTCTTCTATTTTTCCTTGGTCCCTTTATATAGAGCTCGATGGGCTTAGATTCTAACTTTTCTATTGATGAAATCTTTTATCTGATAATGTAGTATCATCCTAATATTTAATATATTTAATCAGTTTTAAAAATATTTGACAGATATTTCTGTTGATATTTTCATATATAATTAAATTAATTATTTTTTAAAATATCTAATAAATTATCAACAACTAAAATTTTCCCAAAATCCCAATTTAGCCCTTCTTATTTTGTCTAAAATTGTAGAGAAACTCAAAAGATATTGATATTTTCACTTTAGGCCCTTTTGTTTGACCATAATTGAGACTTTGACCAAGATTGACTACTCGGGATTACCACATTATAGTTCAATGGTGTGTGGTTGATGGAGACGAAGGTTTGCGAAGTGATGATTGCTGGTGGTGTCACGATATAATGGTGACACGATGATCTAGGTGGCTTTCGCAATTCACGATTTGGGCTTCGCGTTTTGAGATTTGGACTGGTTATGTAATGTTTTCAATTCACAAGTTTCGTGGTAAGAGGAAGATGATGGACATGAGGCTCGAGGTTTAGGGTTTGGATGCTGTGATTTGGGTTTCTCAAAGGTTCACGGTGGTGGATGAGAGGTGGAAAATGGTGACTAAGGTGGTGGATTCTATTACCAATAAGGAGCATTAGTATCTTGAAGATAATGATTTTGATGATGTTACAAAGTGAAGAATAAGAAGACTTCTGTTGTATGAGTTTAAAAGCATTTATGTATAAGAGAAGACATCAAGACCGAACGGTAGACGACATGACCAAGACCGAACGGTAGAAGGCATGAACGAGACCGAGCGGTTGGAAGGTGAAGTGGTGGTAGAAAGAATTGAACCTGACAACCGAGTAGAGGCATCTCTTAAACCAAACGATCACTACCAGTTAATGGCCGAACACAGATGCAAGCCGAACGACTACAATCAAACGAAGGCCAAACACAGCTGAAGGCAGAACATTGTTCATAGTCGAACATTGTTCAAGACCGAACAAAGTTGAACATTGGCGAAACTCAATTGAATACCGAACGATCACTAACACTGGCCGAATACAAGTTGTGGACCGTACGGTGTCTAACACAAGCCGAACGAAATTGTGTCCAACTAACAGTGTAGAAAAAAATGTTAAAAGTTGGAAAGTTTACAAGTATTGAGCCGAGTGGTGGAAAGCGAGACCGAGCAATTAGCACCGAACGCTGAAAAGCTGTAAGGAGACAAGTCGGACGACAGAAGGCAATCAGGGCTCAAACCGAGCGGCCGAAGGTGAAGAACTCAAGTCGACCGGTTGACGAGTTAAATATCCTAACCGGTCCAAGTCTCGCATATAATCGATTATTACTTACAATAATCGATTATCACTAGCAGTTGAAATGCGTCTTTTCATTTTCAGACCAGTAGATTATAAATCTCTTTGCTAGAACCTTCAAAAGACAACTTTGCGAATTTGAGAATACAGTGTAATCTGAGGAACTTCTCAAATGCTAGTTCTTGCTCTTGTCAAGTCTTGTGAATAGGAGAAGCTCACGCTTTGTGTGTCAAAGGTCGGAGTGGTTCTCTTCAAGATGACAAAGTTGTTGCTTCCGGTTCGTTTGTCGAAGGAAGGTTCTTGCTCACTCTTCCAGTTCGTTTGTCGAAGGAAGGTGTCAACACCCAATTTCGTCCGGATGACTAAATAATATAGGTCTCTCTTATTTTATGTTTTTTTATATAATTTTAATTCTGTTTTTGTTATTATTTGTTTTTTTTATTTCATTTGATTTTCTATATGAAAAAAAAAAGAGAAAACAAAAGAATAAAAAAAAGAGAGAGGCAAGATCATGGAGACCCTATTTCTCAAAAGAAGAAAAGGAAAAATGGTTCCTCCCTCACGGACACTGACACATGCACTGCCCTTTTGCTCTCGACCACCCCTCTGCTCCTCACACACCCGTAACCACCCCAACAACTTTTCCATTCACTCCCAATTCCTCATCTCCATTTTAGAATCCATCATTCACCTTTGGCCATTGGCCATTGCTTCAAACACTCACCATATTCATCTTCAGGTCCTCTTACACTACGGCCTCACCTTCTTCTTCCACTTTCATCACCCAACGACATCCTTTCATCACCTGCAATTCTAAGACAACAACACAGTACTCATTATTTTCTCTTCATACTTCACCTTCTTCATTTCCCCTACCATCTTCTTCAACAAAAAAATCATTTCTCCAACCTCATTCGTTCTATACTAAAGCCATCTCCAATCATCGGCAAAATGGAATCCTCAAGCAAGAAACACTGTACCTCCAGCCACGATGTCGTGGTCTAGTGATGGTGATCAACAGTACCGGTAAGGAGCCGTGTCTGGCAGCGATGCTGTAAAGAGGTAAACCCAACCAAGGATTTGGTCTCACATTGTACAAGGGAAAAGTGACGACAATGACACTGACGAAACTTCAGTCAGCGACGATGACGGCGGTTGGGCTCTGGTTGGGATGACGATGATGGCATGCTAGCAGTCAGTGTTTGGCGTGATGAAGCTCCAGAAGATTGATAGGCGTCTTGATGGTGGCTGGTTCGGTGAAGCGAGGTTCGCGTTGGAGAAGACGAAGTTGCTGATCCGCGGCGACGCTCTTTGCTCGAGGTAGCGTCACAACGAGCACCTGTAGCAGCGGAGGTGCCTACAACAGCGGAGTGGCGAGCAACGGCGATGATGTCTCGTCGTAGTTGAGTCTCGGTCCCACGCGTGAAAGAGAGAGCGCGGAAGGAGGAGGGTCGTAGAGGGCGACGGCGCTTCCAACATTGGCGTTGTCGCCGGCAATGTTCTTGGCCAGCCGTGAGGAACAGGGAGCGCGAAGATAAGAAGGAGGAGATAGACCTAGTGCCGTGGACGGTGGTAGCTCCAGCGGCGGGTGTCGTCATTGGCGACGCCGCGAACCGCGGCTAGCGGTGGCCGGTTGGAGTGGAGGCTGAGTCATGGCCGTGGGTGGCAGAGATGAGTGTCTCTGTGTTCTTTCATTCAGAGGAGAAGACCTGGATCTCGGCGTTGCTCACACAAATGAGATGAAGTTGGAGGAACCCCTAATGGGTTTCTGATTAGGGTTAAGAGGCCTTGGGCCTGGTGCGGTTTGCTTCCCTTCCCTTCCTGCCACACGCGTAACTCCATTCGCACCCCCTTCCATTTGGGTTGAAACCCATTTTGTTTCTGCAAACAAAAATAAAAAAAAGGGAATTGGACCTGAGCACGCATTTCGGGATGCACCTCCATTCTCATCTTTACACCTTGGCAGATACAAAGTTGGAGAAAAAAGGTTTTGGCCCAAACTAAAGAGCTTCAATTTTACTCCGCACCTCTGGTTTTTATCTTTGCACCCCTATTCTTGTTGGGCTGTTTCTCTTGCTTTATTTTTATGCTTTTGTTTCTTTATTTTTATTATTATCTGTTTGGTTATTAGTTTTTACTGTATGTAACCCCTTTATGATAGTCCACACGCTTTTGTTTTATTTATATCGGTTAGACTTGTTTGTTTCATTCTCCATAAAAATCAAATAAAAATATTTTGAAAAGGTTTAAGCACACGTGCGACCGCTCGCGTAGGCCTTGTGCTGAAAATCTTTTCCTTTTCTTTTACAAAAAGTTAAAAATCGAATAAAAATATTTTGAAAAGGTTTAAGCACACGTGCGACCGCTCGCGTAGGCCTTGTGCTGAAAATCTTTTCCTTTTCTTTTATAAAAATTAAAAATCAAATAAAAATATTTTGAAAAGGTTTAAGCACACGTGCGACCGCTCGCGTAGGCCTTGTGCTGAAAATCTTTTCCCTTTCTTTTACAAAAGTTAAAAATCAAATAAAAATATTTTGAAAAGGTTTAAGCACACGTGCGACCGCTCGCGTAGGCCTTGTGCTAAAAAACCTTTTCCTTTTCTTTTACAAAAGTTAAAAATCAAATAAAAATATTTTGAAAAGGTTTAAGCACACGTGCGACCGCTCGCGTAGGCCTTGTGCTGAAAATCTTTTTCTTTTCTTTTACAAAAGTTAAAAATCAAATAAAAATATTTTGAAAAGGTTTAAGCACACGTGCGACCGCTCGCGTAGGCCTTGTGCTAGAAAACCTTTTCCTTCTTTATTAAAAATACTAAAATATTCCCAAACTACAAGTAATCTCTCAGCTAGAACTACGTAACCCTGATTTCTCTTTTTGAATGAGAATACGTAGGAGCAAGGTCAATCCTTGTCGGGCCCAAAAAACTAAAAAATATATTTTGTTTATTTAGAATTTTATTTTAGGGGATAGTTAAACATTTTGAAAACCACATCACATTCGCGCATTTAGTTAAAGGTACTGCCCTCGGGCAGGCGCTGTAGGGTGCTAATACCTTCCCTACGCGTAACCGACTCCCGAACCCAGAATCTGGTTTTCGCGGACCGTGTCTTATTATTTTATGGTTTTTCCGTAGTTTTCCAGAATAAACTATGGTGGCGACTCCAAAATCTCTTTTCGAAACCCGTTTCTTTTTGGATCGTCGTCCCGTCGCGATTCCGGTTGCGACAGATGGCGACTCCACTGGGAATTTTTTTTAGAGAGTCAAGCCATTTAACTATATGTGCGAATTCAATGTGGTTTTTCTTTATGTTTTTCTTCCCTTTTTCTTTATCTATCTTTGATATTTGAATAATCGCATGTGAGTAAATAACTGTTGAATATTGAACCCTAGGGTAGACAATATGTTTATATCTGCCTGGGAATTTTTCTGGTTGTTTTGCAGGTGAGGGTTTGGGTGTGCATAATTTTCTCCCTTCACACACACACTTCTAGCATATCATGAGTGGGGCCCTATACCCGGGTCTGAGCGTAGCTTAGAATTAGAGGAGTTGTGTAGCGGTGTCACTCTGGGATGTACTTCCTGTTTGGCTATCGTGAGAACTCCAACTAGAGTCTGTTCTCTTCATATGTGTTTCCACACCTAGTTGATTACTCGACTGTTGTGGAGATGCTATGAAGGGGGCCATAGCTCTAGTGACCTTTGACCTTTAGGTTCAGGGAATCATCCTTGTGAGATTGCATATGGTTGACCTCGAATCCGAAGCGTTGAACCTTATCTAGGGCACAAAGGGAGATGTGTGCAGCCTTATAATCCTCATTGTTTCTTAATAAAATCCAACACCTTGTACATATCTTTATACCGTTTTTATACACCTTTTTCTTTTCTTTCTTTCTTTTTTCTCATGCATTTTTATAGTCTTGTCACTGGTTCTAGTCAGGAAATTATAAATTTGTGACTAAGCCTTTGAGATAAAATGGAAATTAACATGAGATCTGAAGTCAAGGGGGGTTCAAGTTCAGACATTTTAAAGGAAAGGATAGCCATTGAAGTAAGGAAGGGTAATATGGATGGCCTGAGAGAACTGCTGAAGAAAATGGAGACAACCCAAAAGGATGCATTCAGGAAGGAGTATGGGAATTTGTTGAGCCTGTTAGAGGTGGAAGTTCAAACACCGGCCATTACTCTTTTAGCCCAGTCTTATGAACCACCATTGAGATGTTTCACTTTCTGGGATTTCCAATTGGTGCCTATGGTAGAAGAATTCGAGCAAATCTTAGATATACCTCTTGAAGGAAAAATTCCTTACAACTACATTAGGCAGTATATCCCTATCTTACAGATAGCGAGGATAATGAAAGTTCACCCTATGCATTTGGAAAGTGAGGTCACAATCAAGGGTAGAGTGAGGGGCGTTCCTGAGGGATACCTAGAGGGATACATGCAGCGTTTGGATGAAGAGGAAAAGTAGGAAACATTTATGGATGTATTGGCTCTGGTCCTCTATGGTGTCATGCTTTTTCCCAAATGTCAAAAACCTCGTCAATTATGCCGCTACGAATGCATTTGTGGGATATAAAGAGCGCTGTGAGAATCCAGTCAGTGCCATCCTGGATGAAGTTTATGGGACCCTTAATCGTTGTTACGAACTTAAGGGGGGAAAGATGTTATGTTGTCTACCAGTGTTGTATATGTGGTTCATTTCCCGAGACGCCTTAAATTCCCCGTACCCCACGGACGAGTTATTGCAGAGTAAACCGAATGTGAAAGGAGCAAATGAATGGGCGCAACTTTGTGCAAGTTTAAACGAAGAACAAGTTAAATGGCGTGTCCCTTGGCAGCATAGATCGCAGATTATATATCATTGCAGGAGCTAAAAACGAGCTTGGAAGAGTCTCCAACAAATTATAGAGATGAATCAACCACAAGGCACGCAGAAACGCTCGTCACACATGCCGAAACGCTCGGCGCAAGAGTGACGCCAAGTGAACGTTCGTCCAGCTCTTTGAAGATGACGCTCGTCCTGAAGCAGAAGAGGACGCTCGTTTTGAAGACGCTCGTCCAGATGACGTGAGAAGAGAACGTTCGTCCAGGACTCTTAGAGAGGACGATCGTCCAGGCAGAAATGGACGCTCGTCCTAGAGCAGAAGAGGACGCTCGTTTTGAAGAAGACGCTCGTCCAGAAGACGTGAGAAGAGGACGTTCGTCCAGGACTCTTAGAGAGGACGATCGTCCAGGCAGAAATGGACGCTCGTCCTGGAGCAGAAGAGGACGCTCGTTTTGAAGACGACGCCCGTCCTGAAGCAGAAGAAGACGCTCGTTTTGAAGACGCTCGTCCAGATGACGTGAGAGGAGAACGTTCGTCCAGGACTCTTAGAGAGGACGATCGTCCAGGCAGAAATGGACGCTCGTCTTAGAGCAGAAGAGGACGCTCGTTTTGAAGACGCTCGTCCAGATGACGTGAGAAGAGGACGTTCGTCTAGGACTCTTAGAGAGGACGATCGTCCAGGCAGAAATGGACGCTCGTCCTGGAGCAGAAGAGAACGCTCGTTTTGAAGACGACGCTCGTCCTAGAGCAGAAGAGGACGCTCGTTTTGAAGACGACGCTCGTCCTGAAGTAGAAGAGGACGCTCGTTTTGAAGACGCTCGTCCAGATGACGTGAGAAGAGGACGTTCGTCCAGGACTCTTAGAGAGGACGATCGTCCAGGCAGAAATGGACGATCGGCCAGTAGAAGAGGACGCTCGTCCAGTGGGATAAGAGGGCGCTCGTCCAAGATTTAGGACGTTCGTCCAGGCCAGAAAATAGGACGCTCGTCCAAATGTCAGTGAACGCTCGTCTGCTGTCGATTTTTCCACGGGCGCAATTTTGCTGATGTGTCTATTTAATCCAGAAATACGAAGGGCTTACGGTCTTTGGTTCTTTGGAGATGCATCTCACTTAGAGGAGAGCTTGGAAGGCTGCTAGGACTCGTGGGAACACTCCCTTTTCCCTCTTGGTTTCTTCATCTTCTTTCATGGCCATTTTATGTTGTGAGGAATGAACTTTTGCTAAAATGCTTCATCGAGTTAAGAACGCTTACAAGAATGTTGTTCGTTTCAAGGGAGATCCAAGATAATGGACTTTTAATAAAGATTTCCTTAGCCAATGAATCGCAGAGAAGGTTAGGACAATCAAGTTACCATTCAAGTCAATCCCTGCTTACCGAAAAAAAAAAAAAAAAAAAAAAAAAAAAACTTCGTAGTGCTGAGCAGCAGACGAAAACAACATTTGAGAAACTAGAAAAAGAATGTTAGCATCAAGCTAAAAAGGAGACATCCATAAATAATGATTCAGATGAAAGAGCATGTCATTGAACAAGGACAAGATATAAAGAATTGGAAGTGACGTCTCTCACAGCTAGCTTCCCTTGCCGATGAAGCCATTGAAAACATCCCTAAGTTCTTAGCTGATGCTGAGTCTGTAATGTCAATCATCAACCCGCTTAAGGGGATTGAAACATTCCTCAATTGCTGCAGGGAACTTATCAGAGAAATGAAGAATGTTATGGCTAAAGCCTGAGATGGTTGACCAATACATCCTATGTCTCACGTCTTGGGAACTTCTGAATGATGAATCACCTTATTGACTTTGTTTCATGTTAATTTCCAAATTACACCGGAGCAATATTTTCGCGACTTTATAATTTCCGACTAGAGTATTTGAACTACATTGTCTCTTCTTTTTCTTTTCATTTTTTTTTTCTTTTTCTTAATTTGTTTCATCTAAAAAAAAAAAAAAAAAAAACTTAAAAAAAAAAAAAAAAAAAAAAAAATACGGCTAAACATCCAAGATACCCTAAAGGAATCGAACCAGTTAACAAATCTTGGAGAACCAAAGAGAAGTTCAAGAAGGGATGAAAGTCGATATCCAACAATTGAAGAGACAAATGAGCCAAATCCTAGAGGCCCTGAATGTCTTACAAAGCCTTGTAGATTCGCGCGCATCATGAGCGCAACAAAGAGTTCCAAGAGCACAAACTTTCCCTCCTTATGGTCTCCCCTAGAATTACATTACACCCTTGGGAGTGGACTCGGGACAACTTTGCACTCAAAAGGCAGAATATAACACAGTTCAAGGAAGAAACAAGCTTAGGGCAACCACTTTCATGGTCCCTGCAAAAATGATTCAGCCCAATGTAGTGAGCAAGACAATGACAAAGCAACCCGAGTTGAAATCTTCTCCTCATGGCGTTACGCCAATGGATGTTGAGGTTGACAGATGTAAATTGGAAATGCTGGAAAAGGGCAAGAGTCATAGAAGTTGGAGGAAGCCTTAACTTTGAAAATGTTGCAAGGCTATACTTAGTCTCAGAGGTGGTGATACCTCCCAAAGTTTAAATTACCTGGAGGGATCACTTGTCTTCAGAGGCATCTCATGATGTATGGAAAAAATGTTCACGCATGTGAAGTTGCTAATTCATTTCTTCTAAGGTAGATTGGCTGGCATGACACCAAACTGGGGCACTCACCTTGAACAATCGTGCATCCGGTCTTGGGAGGATTTGGTGGATGCTTTCTTGAGGCAGTACAAATATATCAGGGATGGGGCACTTGATTGATTACAACTGCAGACCTTAATGAAGGAGTCTAAATTGTTCAAAGAATATGCCAAAGGTGTAAAGAGACTGTTGCTCAAATGAAGTTTCATGAGAGTGACAAGGAAATGGTTCCCATATTCCTCAATACTCTGTAATCACCCTTCTGTGAGACCGTGGTGAGCAGTGTTTCCATAAGCTTTACAAACTTGGTGATAATCAAATAAAGAATTAAAATTTGTGTGAAGACTGAAGAGATCGCTCAAGGTCCTACCATGGCAGTAAATGTGAACAAGTATGGTCTAAGCTTGGGATAAGGAGAGAAGAAAGAGCTCAATCACATCCCACTGCTCAAATACCGTTGGCCTACCCTTTGAAACTGCTTTGAGACAAAATTGGACTCGACCCAAACTCAACTTCCCATCAAACTGTTAGGCAAACATGTTGATCAAGACAAAGGGCTTATGAGTTTCACTCCTAACCTTTGGACTTATGCAACGTTTCTTCCAAGTCTCCTGCATAAAAAGCTTGGTCTTTACTTGTTACATGAAGCCTGTAAAGCCTCATTTCCACAAGACTCGTGATGCATCATATACAAAAGGTGATTATCATGAAGGGGCTATCGGTCATTCCACCAAAAATGCTGGTGGTTCAAGCGCAAAGGCAAACTTTGATTCATTCAAGATGATTAAATTGTGAAGAAAGTCAATCCAACATTGAGGCAAGGCTTGAGAATGCCTCCACAAATGCCATGAAGAAATGAAGTGGGCTTTAAGATCACACAAGAAATCATAAGTCATTGTACAAGTGAATTTGATGTTGTGGAGTGTCTTGCTACTGGGAAGTATGCTCATTGGTATCACGTCTTCATCCATGACTTTGGATGCGAGCATTCACTACAGGGTTTCTCCAAGTAGTGCTGGAAATCGAGTCCTGAAAGGGTATCGTGAAAAAAAAAGGAAAACAAAATTGAAAAAAAAAATGAAATAAAGTCAATCTTGAGTCACTTATCTTTCTTGCAAATCGTCAAACTTTTGTTTTTCGAAAATAGAAATGAGCAAAAGAAAAAATGATGAATGATCAAAAGGAAAATTGGGATGTCAAGTTTTTCTTAGGTCAAGTGTTTAATCAAAAAATAACAATTTGACGCTTTCTCCCGAGACGTTTGTGCGCATTTTGCTTGAAAACCTTCACCCTTCACTGTTCCAAAATAAAGGATGTTCCCCAACAAACACTGTCACTGCCCTTAGTAATGATGTAAGCCTTTACACTGGGGCAGATTGACCTGGCCAAAATTTTCCTTGCTTGTGCTAGTTGTGTGATCCCTGAACCCATTGAGACAAATAAAAGATTTTTCAAAAGGAGAATAAGTCCACTAGATTGAAAACCCAAAAGGGCGGTCTAGAAAGAAAAGGAAAGGGAAAAATCACTCATGTTGAGGTCATCTAGTCGTAGAATTAATCTTTTGAAAAGAAAGCAATCAGAATTTGAAATGATGTGTGGCCATTTTTTTTCTTTACCAAAAAAAAAAAAAACAAAATATATCCATTGTCACCCCGTTTTGAGCCAAAAATAAATCCTTTTTCAAAATTATTCCCAAGCAAGGGTTGTCATCAGTATGAGTCAACTTAGGAAGCAGTTGAAGAGCACTCAATGATCAAACGGAGGAATCCTTCAAAAGGGTAACCAAAAAAAAAAAAAAAAAAAAAAAAAAAAAAAAAAAAAAGAGAACAAAAAATCACAAAGTGATGATGAAAAAAAATAAAAAAATGGAGTTCAAGAAAAGCAAAGTGCTCAAAATGTCAAATAGTTGACACAATGCCAGATGACAACCCTTGTTTCAAAAAATGTATCTGACAAACATTCATTTGGGCCTTTAACCCTTTCTTTCAATACCTTCTAGCCCTAGCCACATTACAAGCTTAATAAAGTCCACACAGATTGAATAATGTTTGCTCAAATTTTCAGAAAAGCTTAATTTTGCGATAAGACGAAATGACTTGCAATGTGTCAAAAAAAATATATATAACAAAAAGAACAAAAAATTTGAAAATGAATAAAAAAAAAGAGAGAAGAAAAAAAAAAGTAATGTCTCAGGAAGAGGGGATCTCTTTGCCAACGAGGCAAAAGCATGCAAAAGAAAATCAGACCAATTGGGGTCATCCTTTTAACCGATCCTTTTCATGCCCACTACCTCTTCCAAACTAAACCCTGGGCCAAAAAAAAAAAAAAAAAAAAAAAAAAAAAAAAAAAAAAAAAAAAAAAAAAAAACTGGGGCAGCTTTGTAGATCTCACCACGCGTCTTCGCCCTGAAATTTATCAACCCATAATTTCAAGACTGGGGCAGCTTTGCGAATCTCACTTGAACTTTTCACCCGTTTTCAAAGATCCATACCCTATGCTGGGGCAACTTTCGGGATATCCCGTTTCACTTTGACATTCACATACCACATCTTCGGCAAGGAGTGTATGAGGAATGATGTGCCCACGTGGTTGTCCTAGTCTTCTTCAAACCATCCTAAACATCTATCATTTTTCTCACTTGCCAGTAAATTCAAGCATGCGTGCATTAAGGTCACAAAAGAAAAAGTCAAAATGTAATCATATCAAATATTAGACCTCGAATGTATGACATTCCTCAATTTCACAAAACATTGAAAATAAAGATCAGTTTGATGATGATTGCAAGTAAGATGAATGACCCAAAAAAAAAAAAACAAAGCAAATGTTTTCCATATGTGTGCATTCATCCATCAAAAGAAAATCTTTTGGATCGAAACCCTCTTCATTGATATGAATGGTTGTCGAATCCTTCTTCAAAAATACAAAAAGAGTAACATTATGGTTTTCCCTTTCAAGTCATGTTGTTTCATGTTGATCATGTTTTTTCTCTCATTTTGGGGTTTTGTCACCCACATCTTTACACTTTGTTCACCGCCTTTAAGTTAGTGTTTCAACATTCTACCATGGTCTTTACACTTTGTTTCTCCTATCCTCATATTAGGACCTTCTCTTTGGAAATGGTCACAGATGTCTTTTCAAAAATCAAATTTTTGTCAAAAATTACAAAAAAAAAAAAAAAAAAAAAAACTATTTCACAAAACTACAAGTTCCAAGAATTCCAAAATTTGAAAGCCCAGTTTTACCTGGCCCCCAAAGCCCAGTTTTCACACTGGCCCCAAAGCCCAGTTTTCACACTGGCCCTCAAAGCCCAGTTTCCACACTGGCCCCAAAAGCCCAGTTTCCACACTGGCCCCAAAGCCCAGTTTTCACACTGGCCCTCAAAGTCCAGTTTCCACACTGGCCCCAAAGCCCAGTTTTCACACTGGCCCTCAAAGTCCAGTTTTCACACTGGCCCCCAAAGCCTAGTTTCACCTGGCCCACAAAGCCCAGTTCCCATACTGGCCCATAAGCCCAGTTTCGCCTGGCACCCTAAACTCAAGTTTTTCTTTTTGTAACGGCCCTCTGCTTGGCAATGGTCGAATTTTAGTTTTCTTCTGTGAGTTTGGCCCTCTGCGAGGCAATGGTCAAATCCAGGTTTTAGTTTTCTGTTATCGGCCCTCTGCATGGCAATGGTCGGATTTAAATTTCTGTTCTGTGAATTTGGCCCTCTGCGAGGCAATGGTCAAATCCAGGTTTTAGTTTTCTGTTATCGGCCCTCTGCATGGCAATGGTCGGATTTAAATTTCTGTTCTGTGAGTTTGGCCCTCTGCGAGGCAATGGTCAAATCCAGGTTTTAGTTTTCTGTTATCGGCCCTCTGCATGGCAATGGTCGGATTTAATTTTCTGTTCTGTGAGTTTGGCCCTCTGCGAGGCAATGGTCAAATCCAGGTTTTAGTTTTCTGTTATCGGCCCTCTGCATGGCAATGGTCGGATTTAAATTTCTGTTCTGTGAGTTTGGCCCTCTGCGAGGCAATGGTCAAATCCAGGTTTTAGTTTTCTGTTATCGGCCCTCTGCTTGGCAATGGTCGGATTTAAATTTCTGTTCTGTGAGTTTGGCCCTCTGCGAGGCAATGGTCAAATCCAGGTTTTAGTTTTCTGTTATCGGCCCTCTGCATGGCAATGGTCGGATTTAAATTTCTGTTCTGTGAGTTTGGCCCTCTGCGAGGCAATGGTCAAATCCAGGTTTTAGTTTTTTGTTATCGGCCCTCCGCTTGGCAATGGTCGGTTTTTAAATTTCTATTTTGTGAAGTTTGGCCCTCTGCGAGACAATGGTCGAACTCTCTTGTGTTGCATCAAGACATTTTTCTTTGAATTCAATTATCGTATTTGCTTGGATAAGTTTTTTATTCTTCCATCTTTCTCTTTTGGAAATCCAGACGAAATTAGTGTTTCTTTCTTTACTTAGCTTTTACTCCGATAATACGAAAATATCAACTTTTCATATTATCTAGTAAAATCTAAGTAAAGAGGGGCAGCTGTCAACACCCAATTTCGTCCGGATGACTAAATAATATAGGTCTCTCTTATTTTATGTTTTTTTATATAATTTTAATTCTGTTTTTGTTATTATTTGTTTTTTTTATTTCATTTGATTTTCTATATGAAAAAAAAAAAAGAGAAAACAAAAGAATAAAAAAAAGAGAGAGGCAAGATCATGGAGACCCTATTTCTCAAAAGAAGAAAAGGAAAAATGGTTCCTCCCTCACGGACACTGACACATGCACTGCCCTTTTGCTCTCGACCACCCCTCTGCTCCTCACACACCCGTAACCACCCCAACAACTTTTCCATTCACTCCCAATTCCTCATCTCCATTTTAGAATCCATCATTCACCTTTGGCCATTGGCCATTGCTTCAAACACTCACCATATTCATCTTCAGGTCCTCTTACACTACGGCCTCACCTTCTTCTTCCACTTTCATCACCCAACGACATCCTTTCATCACCTGCAATTCTAAGACAACAACACAGTACTCATTATTTTCTCTTCATACTTCACCTTCTTCATTTCCCCTACCATCTTCTTCAACAAAAAAATCATTTCTCCAACCTCATTCGTTCTATACTAAAGCCATCTCCAATCATCGGCAAAATGGAATCCTCAAGCAAGAAACACTGTACCTCCAGCCACGATGTCGTGGTCTAGTGATGGTGATCAACAGTACCGGTAAGGAGCCGTGTCTGGCAGCGATGCTGTAAAGAGGTAAACCCAACCAAGGATTTGGTCTCACATTGTACAAGGGAAAAGTGACGACAATGACACTGACGAAACTTCAGTCAGCGACGATGACGGCGGTTGGGCTCTGGTTGGGATGACGATGATGGCATGCTAGCAGTCAGTGTTTGGCGTGATGAAGCTCCAGAAGATTGATAGGCGTCTTGATGGTGGCTGGTTCGGTGAAGCGAGGTTCGCGTTGGAGAAGACGAAGTTGCTGATCCGCGGCGACGCTCTTTGCTCGAGGTAGCGTCACAACGAGCACCTGTAGCAGCGGAGGTGCCTACAACAGCGGAGTGGCGAGCAACGGCGATGATGTCTCGTCGTAGTTGAGTCTCGGTCCCACGCGTGAAAGAGAGAGCGCGGAAGGAGGAGGGTCGTAGAGGGCGACGGCGCTTCCAACATTGGCGTTGTCGCCGGCAATGTTCTTGGCCAGCCGTGAGGAACAGGGAGCGCGAAGATAAGAAGGAGGAGATAGACCTAGTGCCGTGGACGGTGGTAGCTCCAGCGGCGGGTGTCGTCATTGGCGACGCCGCGAACCGCGGCTAGCGGTGGCCGGTTGGAGTGGAGGCTGAGTCATGGCCGTGGGTGGCAGAGATGAGTGTCTCTGTGTTCTTTCATTCAGAGGAGAAGACCTGGATCTCGGCGTTGCTCACACAAATGAGATGAAGTTGGAGGAACCCCTAATGGGTTTCTGATTAGGGTTAAGAGGCCTTGGGCCTGGTGCGGTTTGCTTCCCTTCCCTTCCTGCCACACGCGTAACTCCATTCGCACCCCCTTCCATTTGGGTTGAAACCCATTTTGTTTCTGCAAACAAAAATAAAAAAAAGGGAATTGGACCTGAGCACGCATTTCGGGATGCACCTCCATTCTCATCTTTACACCTTGGCAGATACAAAGTTGGAGAAAAAAGGTTTTGGCCCAAACTAAAGAGCTTCAATTTTACTCCGCACCTCTGGTTTTTATCTTTGCACCCCTATTCTTGTTGGGCTGTTTCTCTTGCTTTATTTTTATGCTTTTGTTTCTTTATTTTTATTATTATCTGTTTGGTTATTAGTTTTTACTGTATGTAACCCCTTTATGATAGTCCACACGCTTTTGTTTTATTTATATCGGTTAGACTTGTTTGTTTCATTCTCCATAAAAATCAAATAAAAATATTTTGAAAAGGTTTAAGCACACGTGCGACCGCTCGCGTAGGCCTTGTGCTGAAAATCTTTTCCTTTTCTTTTACAAAAAGTTAAAAATCGAATAAAAATATTTTGAAAAGGTTTAAGCACACGTGCGACCGCTCGCGTAGGCCTTGTGCTGAAAATCTTTTCCTTTTCTTTTATAAAAATTAAAAATCAAATAAAAATATTTTGAAAAGGTTTAAGCACACGTGCGACCGCTCGCGTAGGCCTTGTGCTGAAAATCTTTTCCCTTTCTTTTACAAAAGTTAAAAATCAAATAAAAATATTTTGAAAAGGTTTAAGCACACGTGCGACCGCTCGCGTAGGCCTTGTGCTAAAAAACCTTTTCCTTTTCTTTTACAAAAGTTAAAAATCAAATAAAAATATTTTGAAAAGGTTTAAGCACACGTGCGACCGCTCGCGTAGGCCTTGTGCTGAAAATCTTTTTCTTTTCTTTTACAAAAGTTAAAAATCAAATAAAAATATTTTGAAAAGGTTTAAGCACACGTGCGACCGCTCGCGTAGGCCTTGTGCTAGAAAACCTTTTCCTTCTTTATTAAAAATACTAAAATATTCCCAAACTACAAGTAATCTCTCAGCTAGAACTACGTAACCCTGATTTCTCTTTTTGAATGAGAATACGTAGGAGCAAGGTCAATCCTTGTCGGGCCCAAAAAACTAAAAAATATATTTTGTTTATTTAGAATTTTATTTTAGGGGATAGTTAAACATTTTGAAAACCACATCACATTCGCGCATTTAGTTAAAGGTACTGCCCTCGGGCAGGCGCTGTAGGGTGCTAATACCTTCCCTACGCGTAACCGACTCCCGAACCCAGAATCTGGTTTTCGCGGACCGTGTCTTATTATTTTATGGTTTTTCCGTAGTTTTCCAGAATAAACTATGGTGGCGACTCCAAAATCTCTTTTCGAAACCCGTTTCTTTTTGGATCGTCGTCCCGTCGCGATTCCGGTTGCGACAGAAGGTGTTTTTGTTATTGTTATTTTCTATTCACTTTCATTGTAATTGTGAAACTATTTTAGTGAAAAAGTTAATCACTATTCATAGTGATTAATGACTGGACGTAGAATCTTTTGATTCAAACCAGGATAAAAATCATTTGTGTGATTTTTCTACTCCTTACACTCTTATATTTTCTGCTCATCAACTGTTTGATAAAAAGTTTATAAGAAAATTAAAGGAACCATTTTTTAAATTGACCGAACAAGCTATTTGCTTTTAACAATTTGTATTGTACTCTGTTTTAATATTTTCGCTGCATAAAATCGGTACCGATTGTTTCAACAGATTCAAGGTTCCCTATTGTCATGATTTGGGGGTTTTGGTTCGTGATTTGATATGGCGTTGGTTTCTGATTTTTTCTTGTTGTAAGTGTGGTTGCCATGGTGGCGCAATGGTTCACGATGTCATAGCGTTTGGTTTCATGATGTTGGAACTTGTTGACGACGTCAATGGAGAAGATACATAGCGACGCAATGAAGGAGGTGATTTTTGCAGGTTTGAGGTGCGATGATGGGTTTCGCGAATGTCCAAGGAAGATGTTGTGGTGGCGCGACTTGTAAACAATGACATCGTTCTAGATTTGTTTTTCATGTGCCGCCAGTGTTGTTCTGACATGGTGGCTGTTGATCTAGTTTTTTTGTGCAGGTTGGGATGAAGATGATGATGATGTGGAAACCTACCATTGGTTTGGCTTGTGTGTTTAGGATGCTGCCACATGGCAATATTTGGTTGAATATTCTTTTATAAGTAGTAGGACGGGTGTAAATGGACATATAGGAGGTGTAGAACAAATTTTGTGGTTGGCCCATTTGGAAATGTAGTGTATAAGTAAAATGTAGGACATATTTTTTCCGGAATTTATGATTTCATATTTGTTTTATAACTCAGAACAATTTAATTTCACATTTTGAATTAATCAAAATTTAACTTTAGCTACATCAACAAACAATAGAATATCCAAAAATAATTTGTGCAACTAAAAATAATTTTTTAAGACCTTTTAATCCTCAAACTCGATAAGTCCAATTGTCACAAATTCTATTCAAATCAATTATTTAAACACAAAAATTTCTATCAAAATTTTGAAATTAAACCTAAAATGTGGGCATAAATATGCACTCATCCTAAAGTGCTATCAATAATATCTAAAACTAAAGTCCTAAAGGTCACTTCGAAGTCTCTCAAATCTGTCCAGAGTGCTGATATTTATAAACTCTGACAATGTGGCTCAAGCGGTGATCCATGGCGCCAACCATGAGGTTTCCTCCCATTGTGAGTTTCCTTGATGGCTTAAGCTGTGAATATTTAGGTTGGAGTTACCTGACATTACTTCATAGTGAAGAATTCTCCATGGCTCAAGCCTCAGGCTAGGATCAAAGGAAATCTTCTTTGTTGGGTTTTCTTTGTGCTCAAGCCCTAAAAAATGGCGTTGCAGTCGTGTTGTGGTAGATTTCATTAAAAGTGTTTGAATTCTTCTTCTTTCTTTAAAATGAATACTTAACTCCCTGGATTCTTCTAATCCTACAAAACGAGTGAAATTTTTGTAGCTATCAAACATTTTATACAAAATCAAAGCAAGATAAGTGTCAAATCATCATTGAAATCTACTAATACTAGGCACTTGTCAAACTAGAGGTAAACTTGCTGCCAATTGGGAAGGTCTCTTTCATGTGGAAGACTCTCTCTAAAATGATCCTTACAAATTAGAAGAGCTTGGAGGAAAGCTCGTCCCAAGAACATGGAATGCCACGCACTTGAAAGCCTATTACAACTAAATGTGTCATGTTATATGAGCCTTTTTCTTATCATCTTTGCTTTTAACTTTTAAAGATCTATTATAAGGATGTGTATACTCTTTTTTATTCGACCAAATTTTTCCCTAAGGTGGGTTTTGTCGGGCAAGATTTCTAATGAGACATACCTTGATTTCTAATAAAAACCCCCATTTTTGATTCATGTTCATTCCATAGAAAAACACAAAGTTGACACTCAAAGTTATTAGATTATAACATGAGAAAAAGACCACATAGTTGACACTTAAAATTACTAGATTGTAACATGAGAAAAAGACTACAAAGTTAGCACTCACAATTACTAGATTTTAACATGAGGAAAAGACCATAGAGTATTAAGACAGGATCGTCTAAAGAATAGACTATCTAAGCAATCTAGGTTTTAAAGTTTAACAAAAAGCGCTAAATGAAATATTGTTGTATACGAGAAGTTGTTTAAAATAGTAGCGTCCAATGAAGAGCTATTTTATAATGTTTGAAGTCAATCTTATAAATAACATTTTCTAGACCAAAATATTTAAATGAATCAAAAAATCATAAACAACATCTGAAAGAAAGTATCTCTCTTTGAAATCATCTAATAAACTATATAAGCAAAACAAGCTAACGTCATATAAAAACAAAAGTTTGTCTCTTATATAACACTAAAGTTAAAAGAAGTCTTTATTTAATACAATGTTATATCAAGCAAAGCCTTCTAAAGAAAATATTGTCTGATGAATGGCCGCTAAATGCTTTAGCCTTTGAAAAAGATCTTATATTTATACCATCTAATGATTATACATGTTATATGTCTTACCAAATGATGTATTTATGAATGAAATGAAAAATGATAAAATGTCTTGAACACACTACACTGTCTAACGCTTATCAACATTCAAAACATTTAATATATGTACGAAAAAGTAATTTAATGCTTGTATACTTTGTTTCTTGATATTCATGTAGACTAATAAAGTAGAAGATATGATCAGAATCACCGTATCGAAGAAAAAGATATTGTGAGAGAATAAAAACATTATGAGAATTTTTTCTTTGAAGCCATCTACTTTGTCATATCGTACAAGCTCAAGCTTCACTTAAGGCTATAAGAAAAATCTTTCAACCCTACAAAGTAGACTAAAGTCTGACTTCACATCTAAAGGCTACTAGTTCTCCAAAAGTAAAATTTTCTGTCTAACGGTCATCGTTCAAGAGAACTATATATATAGAAGACAACTTGAAGAGAAGTAGTCGTTGATGATAGCGCTAGAAAGATAGCATAAGAAGAATATAAACGTGAAAAAGGAATAAAAAGAAAAGCTTGTAGTGCTTATATATCGTTTGAAGCTCAATATCTTTTGAGAGAAAAATCTTAGCAAAATATTGAACACCTCATACTGTCTATATCCTCTCCTTGAGAGTTATCATCTGTACTTTTATTCTTAACACTGCTTGTGTTGTAAATTTTGAAGAGAATTAAAATACTTGTCTAGACGTGTTGTATATGTTCAAACTAGAAGTGGTTAAACTTAGTCTAGTCGTGTTGACTAGGGAACCAAGAGTGGTTAGAATAGTTATTGTAAACCAAGAGTGATGAGAATACTCGGTGAGATCGTGGACAGGTAAAACTCATGTAATCTTGAAAAATATTAGTGGAATATCTTAAGAGTTCTTACGGGAGAACTTGATGTAACTCAGGTTGAGTGAACCAGTATAAAAATTTGTGGTTTATTGCTTTCCTATTCAGAACGTTTTCCATTTACTCATCTTATAAAACCCAACATACGAACATCTTATAATAGTTATACATTCTCTTTAAAAATTATTAGACACTGCTTTGTGAAATAATTTAAAAAACACTATTCACCCCCTTTAGTGTTTTTCCTATGCTTTCACGGAGTTTGCACTCAAAGTTACTAAATTGTAACATAAGTAAAAGACTATAGAATTGGCACTCAAAGTTACTCGATTGTAACATGAGAAAGGACCACGAAGTTGACAATTAAAGTTACTAGATTATAATATGAGAAAAAAAACCACGGAGTTGGCACTCAAAGTTACTAGATTTTAACATGAGAAAAAGAACACTTAGTTGACACTCAAGTTATTAGAATTGTCACATGAAAACAAATTACTAGAACTGCAACATAAGAAAAACCTTCAAGCAAGGCCCTAAAAGCCCTTGAATTAGGGCAAATCAACAAAATGAAAGCTACCAGGTACATAGGAGCTCGACATCCCAATAATTGACTACAAAAATGAAAGCTATCAGATATAGAGGAGCTCAACATCTCAATAATCAAGTACAAAAATAAAAGCTACTGAGTATAGAAGAGCTCGACATCTTAATAAACAAGTAAAAAATGAAAACTACCAGGTACAAAGGAGTTCTGCATCCCGTGTCCAAAATACAAAAATGAAAGCTAATTAGCATTACAATACACGAATCACCTAGGCCATCCATCTCGATCTTCACCTTATCCACTCTCACTTAAATTCTTACAAAAGGCATTTTAAAAAAGTTCTAATGGTTTGTTAAGACAATTAATGATCACTTCCAAACTTAACATATTGTTTTAATTCATTATAAATAAAAATATTTAATTATAATTTAAGTTAATATATATATATATATATATATATATATAGATTTTTTAATACTTTATTCATAATTATTATTTTTTTAATTCAAAATTACATATAAAGTTAATTAATTTTATATTTGTTATAAAAAATATTTATATTATTAAATATTAAAATGTTATAAAATAATATAGTTATTTATAATTGTTAATAAAAAGCAAGATCATTATATTTTTACAAATATTTCATTAATTATAATATTAAAATTTATTTACCATTTTCGTGCATTCCACGGTATAGGAACTAGTTGATTTAGATATAGCTGCATTGCCGACTATTTGACGCTTATCAGCAATATCGATAGCAATTGGCAGATCTGATCTATCTGAAGGTTTCACCAACTGGTGATGAGGATGAGGTCTTCATCTTGCTCCTTCTTCCTCCTCCTCGTACTGGGCCTTCTCCCCTTGTCCCTCTCAGAGATCCGCTTCTCTGAGGTTCGAAACGACGATCGGCCCATTGTTCCCTTCGATCAGTTTGGGTTCACCCACAAGGGTCGTCTTGAGCTCACTGTTTCCAGAATCTCCCTCTCCAATTCCAATTTGGACCTCTCAAAGGTTGGCTTCTTTCTCTGCACCCTGGATTCTTGGCTCCATGTCCTCCAGCAGCTGGAGGATGGTGAGATTCGGTGCACCCTTCAATCAGATCTCGTGAAGTCCGTATACACCTTTAATTCTCTGAACGGCAAAGAGTCTTTCAACATCGAGTACAAAGAAAACGACGCCGATCAGTACAACCTGGTGTTCGCCAACTGCCACCCTCAGCAGCTGAAAGTGAGCATGGATGTTAAATCTGCCATGTACAATCTGGACGGAAGGAGCAACACCCGCGATTACCTTTCTGCTGGGAGAACCATCCTTCCCAAGGTCTATTTCCTGCTGTCGCTGGTGTATTTCGCTTTGGCTGCTATTTGGATCAGCGTGCTCTACAAGAAGCGATTGACCGCATTCCGCATCCATTACTTCATGCTTGCCGTCGTCATCTTGAAGGCTTTGAATCTCTTGTGTGAGGCCGAGGACAAATCCTACATCAAGCGCACAGGCAGCGCCCACGGCTGGGATATCATCTTTTACATCTTTAGCTTCCTCAAGGGCATTTCTCTCTTCACTCTCATTGTCTTGATTGGCACCGGCTGGTCCTTCCTCAAGCCCTTCCTTCAGGATAAGGAAAAGAAGGTTCTCATGATTGTCATCCCCCTTCAAGTCATCGCTAACATTGCTCAGGTTGTCATTGACGAGAGTGGCCCCTACGGCCACGACTGGGTTACCTGGAAACAGGTCTTCCTCCTCGTAGATGTCGTTTGTTGCTGCGCCGTGCTCTTCCCCATTGTCTGGTCCATCAAGAACCTCCGTGAGGCTGCCAGGACCGACGGCAAGGCCGCTGTTAATTTGATGAAGCTTACCCTCTTCCGTCATTATTACATCGTCGTCATTTGTTACATATACTTCACCAGGGTTGTGGTTTATGCCTTGGAGACCATAACATCCTATCGCTATTCTTGGACCAGTGTGGTTGCTGCTGAGTTAGCCACGCTTGCTTTCTACATCTTCACCGGCTACAAGTTCAAACCTGAAGCTCACAATCCTTATTTTGTCATCGATGACGAAGAGGAAGAGGCTGCTGCCGAGTCATTGAAGCTTGAAGATGAATTTGAATTGTAATTCTGTCAAAATACAAAAACATTGAGCTTTTCCCGATTCAGGTGTTGAACAACTCGGTACGATGTTCAGCAATGCTCAGGTTTCATCTCAACGACAGTTAGAAATTTTTAAGTTACATTTTATGGATATAGTCATTATTCATAAATCATTGTTCTATATTTTGTGTTCTGGACTCATGCCAGTTTTTTGAACTAGTGTCATAATATCCTAAAACCCTTGTGTAGTGCTATGAACATATATCACGTCGTCTAAGTATTGATACGGATACCTTACAAACATTTTTTTGTCATGATTGTTTTTATTATAATTATCTTCTACCTTCAAACTTCGGTTGCATTGGAATTTGTTCGATCATTAGTACCATTACTCTAAATTTATCGGAAGCATTGGTATTATCACTGGACTTCTGAGTTTTCTTGAAGGTATAGGCAGAAGTGTCAAATCAGCTTCATCCCTGCGCTAATAGTATGAAAGAATCACGGTTGTTGTTGTGGAATTTTATCGATACAATAGGAAATCCGGTATCCTAGGTTTGGGGTTGGGAAGGGGAAATTCTAAAGTGGGTACCTGGGCCCTAGCAGCATCTATCCCCCAACCCTGTTCAAGACAAAACTTAATGAAGTCTTGTTCTGATGTGAGAAGGAATGCAGTGACACTCCAATTCTATTACAGAAATGGAGGATTGGATCCTCCGGAGAATGTAAGAAGTACAATTGGGGTTCTTTTTCACTAGTGAGTCTGTTAGCGATTCAGGTAGGAATTCTAACTCACTCGCACTCTTACCCTCACGGAAGACAAACACCACGGAGTATGGGATGAATAATGGGTGTGTATTCACAAGAAAGAAACTAGAATACAAAATAGTCTAGGAGCTTAACCTCCTTCACCAGGTGCTAAGACCGGTCAACAAATCAACAAATGTCTAACTAACTAACTGATACAACAAAGAGGTCCTTATATAGGCCTCTTTCCCCAAACCCACTTAACTGACTAGCAGTTAAGTCCTCTGTTTTCCCTTTCTTCTCTCATAGACCCTCCATTCTCTAACATTACTCCCCCCTGAAAACTGACCTTGTCCCCAAGGTCGAACTCGGGGAATTGTTCCTGCATCAATCTCCGATCCTCCCACGTTGCACTGTCTGCCCCTCCATCTTGCCACTCTATCAAAACTTGTTCACGTTGTTCCCCCTCTTGCTGCTGGACTCTTCTATTCAACACCTTAGTTGGCCAGCACGTATATCCCCCGACTTGCAAATCTGCTGGCAGCTCAGCTTCCACCTGCTTCGTCCCAATCGCCAATTTTAGCTGAGACACGTGGAAAACCGGGTGAATCCTGGCGGTCGCGGGCAATTCTAATCTGAACGCCACTTCCCCTATCTTTTGGAGCACCTTGAAGGGCCCACAGTATCTAGCCGTTAACTTCGGATGCAATTTCACCGACATAGAGGTTTGTCGGTGGGGCCTTATCTTTAGAAACACCCAATCATCTACCTTAATGGTTACCGGCCTTCTCTTACGATTTGCTTGCTTCACCATCGCGTCTTGCGCCTCCGACAAATGATATCGCAGCTGCTGCAACGCTTCATCTCTTGTTTGTAATTCTTGGGCCACAGCTTCCACCATTGTTTCTCTCGGAATAAACCTTGACAGCGACGGCGAGGCTCTCCCATACACCGCTTCAAACGATGTGCATTTGGCAACTCCTTGGTAGCTGGTGTTGTACCAGTACTCCGCCCATGGAAGGACCACATTCCATGTCTTAGGTTGCTCGGAACAAAAACATCGTAAGTATCCCTCCAGCACCCGGTTCAGCACCTCTGTTTGGTCGTCCGTCTCCGGATGGTAGGCTGTGCTCATCCGGAGATGGGTCCCCTGCATCTTAAACATCTCTCTCCAAAATGCGCTGAGAAATAAGGGGTCACGATCACTCACTATGGTCTTGGGAATCCCATGAAGCTTTACTACCTCTCTCACAAAAACTTCCGCGACTGTTCAAGCAGTGTAGGGATGTCTGAGCGGTATGAAGTGCCTGTATTTACTCAGTCGATCGACAACCACCAATATAGCGTCATGGCCTTTGGATTTTGGGAGCCGCACAATAAAGTCCATGCTTACGTCCTCCCATATAGCTTGTGGAATGGGCAGTGGTTGCAACAGGCCCTGCGGTGATGCCGTCATGTATTTGTGCTGTTGGCACACCAAACAACAGTTGACATACTCTGTCACTGATTTCTTCATCCCGTCCCAGTGCAGCGACTGTGCCAATCTCCGGTAAGTTCTATAGACCCCCGAATGGCCCCCCGTCGGTGTTGTATGAAACTCGGCCAACAATTTCTGTACCCACTCAGACTTTGCCAGAATAACCAGCCTCCCCTTGTAGTGCAACCGTCCGTGTGACTCCTTCTCTGATTTTATTCAAGTCATCATCTTCCTCCACTTCTCGCATCACGTCTTGAAAATCTTGCCAATACGACCTCATTATCCCCATCAATTCAACACCCCCGTCGTCCCCTTCGATCTCAGCCTCGCCCTCCAACTCCTTGCTGCCTTTTTGTGACAGCGCGTCAGCCACCCGGTTGCTGGCTCCCGTTTTATACACTGTCGAAATCGTAGCCGAGCAGTTTGGCTATCCAGTGTTGCTGCGCTTGGGTCGTCACCCTCTGTTCCAACAGAAACTTTAGACTTCTCTGATCCGTATACACCACGAATTTTTTGGCCCAACAAATATGGTCTCCAGTGTTGCACCGCCAGGGCCACCGCCATCAACTCTTTCTCGTAGATCGACTTGCCCAAGGTCACTTCCGATAATGCTTTGCTGAAGTAAGCTATCGGTCTCCTTTCCTGGGTGAGCACCGCCCCTATCCCCGTGCCCGACGCGTCGCATTCTACCTGGAAGGGTTGTGAGAAGTCTGGCAACGCCAACACCGGTGCGGTGGTCACCGCTATTTTCAATCTTCCCATCGCTTCCCTGGCAGTCTCAGTCCACGCAAAATTCCCCTTTTTCAACATCTCTGTAAGAGGCTTGGCTATCTTCCCATAGTCTCGGATGAATCGCCGGTAATATCTGGTGAGACCCAAGAATCCCCTCAACGCCTTCAACGCTTTTGGTTCTTCCCACGCGATTACCCCCTCTATCTTCTCCTGATCCATCTGGACCTCCTCCCCTGATATGACGTGCCCCAAATATCTGATCGTCTTCTTCCCGAACTCACTCTTCTTTTGATTGGCCACCCAGTGATGTTGCTGTAAACAGCTCAACACCTGCTCAACGTGTTGTAAATGCTCACCCCAAGTCGCACTGTAGATGAGTATGTCGTCAAAAAAGATGAGCACGAATCTTCGCAGGCATGTTCTGAGGGGATCGTTCATGGCGCTCTGGAAGGTTGAGGGGGCATTTGTGAGGCCGAACGACATCACAAGAAACTCGTAATGTCCCAAGGGAGTGCGGAACGCCGTTTTCTGCATGTCATCCTCATTCATCCTAATCTGGTGATACCCAGCCTTGAGGTCCACCTTTGAAAAATACCGAGCGCCGTGGAGCTCGTCCAGCAGCTCTTCGATCACTGGAATCGGAAACTTGTTGGGAACAGTGGTGCGATTGAGCGCTCGGTAGTCGATACAGAACCGCCAACTCCCATCCTTCTTCTTGACGAGGATGACCGGACTTGAATATGGATTTATACTCGGTTGTATAATCCCTGCATGCAGCATTTCCGACACCTGTCGCTCAATCCCTTCCTTCATGGCGTGTGGGTAACGATATGGACGTACGTTTACGGGGTCGGTGCCTTCTTTTAACGTAATCCGATGCTTCTCTTTTTTATTAGGTGGCAAACCTTGGGGTTCCTGAAATACCCCTGCATGTCGTGTTAAAATTCTCTCCAAGTCCCTGTTCGGCTCTTCAGTCGACTCTTCTCTCTCTACCTCCTTCTTGCTCCCCTTCTCGCCCTCCAAGCTCCAGACGATCGCCCAAGCCTCCACCTCACTTAGCTTCAGCAACTTCTCCGGTCCGACCACCCTTTTGTCCAACTTCGGATCGCCCTTAACAACCACCCTTCTCCCTGCATGTTCGAACGCCATGGTGGACTCCCGCCAGTTGAGGGTAATTTCCCCAGCCTGGCCAACCACTCCACGCCTAGGATCATGTCGACACCCCCAGGTCGAATAAGTAAAATCTTTCCCATATCGCAACTCCCCCCAATGTCGACCACTACCTTCGGGCAACATCCACGGGTCCTTTTCTTACGTCCGTCTCCCAAACTCACCTGATAGGGAGGGGTGTCCTCCTGCGCAAGCTGCAATTCCTCCACCAACCGTCTACTCACGAAGTTGTGGCTGGCACCACTGTCAACCAGAATGATAACGTCTTTTTCCCCCACTCGACCTTGCAGTTTCAGCATCTTGGGCTAGGGTTAATCCCCCGGCCGAAAATGCCGACAGCTCCATGCATGGGGTTTCTGCTTCGACCTCCATCCCCTCGTCACCACCTTCTTCGTCTTCGGCTAATAACACCACCCGCAAACTCTTCTATGGACACTGATGGCCAGGGCTGAAAGGTCCCCCACAGCGAAAGCACCGGCCTTCCTCCCGGCGTTTCAGAAACTCTGGGTAAGGTAAGTTACGTGTGTTTCTTCCCCTGTTCTCCCCTCCGCCGACATTCCCGCTTCTCGTTGTCAAAGTCCCCGTCGCTCTGTCGTGTCTCACCGACCCACTGCTTTTGGCCGGACTCGTTCGTCCCGAAGTGCTTCTCTGTGGCTCGGTCCTAGCCACCACTGCTCCTCCGCCAGAAGGTCACCCTCATGGAGACGGGTTCTTGGTTCCGACCTATCCCGTCAATCCTAGACCCCGAAGAGCCTCTTCGACGTCACGCGCGATTTTCATCGCGATCATCAGATCTCGCGGGTCGTGTGGCCTCATCTGACATCTCAACTCCTCTCGTAATCCCGCCAAAAAATATCCCAACGGCTGGTGATTAGAGAATTCCTTCGTCTGTCCCGCTAACGCCTCGAATTCCCTGACGTATTCTTCCACGGTGGCCGTTTGTCGTATCGTCGCCATCCTCTCAAAAATTCCCCCACGGTGCCGACTCTCGAATCGTATCAACAACGCTTCCTTCAGCCCCTCCCATGATTGATTCTTCGCCTTATCTTGCCAGAATTTAAACCAATACCTGGCGCTCCCCTCCATACTAATGTGCGCCAGCTCGACCTTCTCCTCTTCCGCCACTCTTTGGATCGCGAAAAACTTCTCTGCCCGACTAATCCAGTTCAAAGGGTCAGGTCCTTCAAAGGTGGGTAATTCCACCCTTCTTCTTCAATTGGGTAGCGTTTCAGGATGCTCCCTGCCTCCTCCTCCTCCACCATCAAGGGGACGGCCTCCCCCGTGATCGTTGACGGACCCTTGGCTTTCGTCAGAATGGTCATCAGTTGTTTTGGCGCGAGCCCCCATCATCCGCATTAGTTCTTGAATGTCTTTGCGTATGACCATAGATTCTTGCCGATTCGCCGCTGATTTCGCTTTCATTCCATCCACCGCCATCTCGATGTGCTCCAATCGCCCCTCAACAACGTTCATCCTTCCCTCCATAGCACCCTCTCTCCTCCGCACAGATCCGGCAGGTCGGACCATTTTGTTAGCGATTCAGGTAGGAATTCTAACTCACTCGCACTCTTACCCTCACGGAAGACAAACACCACGGAGTATGGGATGAATAATGGGTGTGTATTCACAAGAAAGAAACTAGAATACAGAATAGTCCAGGAGCTTAACCACCTTCACCCGGTGCTAAGACCGGTCAACAAATCAACAAATGTCTAACTAACTAACTAACTGATACAACAAAGAGGTCCTTATATAGGCCTCTTTCCCAAACCCACTTAACTGACTAGCAATTAAGTCCTCTGTTTTCCCTTTCTTCTCTCATAGACCCTCCATTCTCTAACAGAGTCCGTTACAAGTGATTGAACATGATTTTGGTAATTTTCCTTATTACCTTGACTCTAACTAGTTCTAAGGCTAGCGGAAAGACTTCCATTATAATGAGCTTTCTCATTTTTAAATTAGTAGTATGCAATCTTTGCAAATTGGGTAGTGTGTTTTGCTTTTTTACATTAAAATTTTGTGGTGGTGGTGGTGTGTACATACAAGAAAAACTATAAGGTCTTCCACTCTTTCTTCTTATATATAATTATTGTTAGTGAGAAAGACATTGGACATTGTAGTTTCAATTTCAAAAGTAATGTTATGATTTCTAACAAAATCATATTATCTCGATTGTATCTTTGGTGCTTTGTATTTATGAATTAGACACATATGCAAAGACTAACCCGTGTCATGACATGGACAATGTTCAATTATAGTTCACAAGGATATCTATCCTAAATTTACTGCGACCGAGGTAATAAAAGTCTAACTTGCGAATTAGGATTATGAATTAATCTTCTGAAAACAAATTGCTAAGTTTTGCATTTATTACGAGTTCCACAAAATAATTTAGAAATAGGTTTTATTTTACAGCATAAGCTGTAAGATAGGAGGAATTCCCAATTCTTAGAAGGATAAGCCACAAATAAAGAGTCATTGAAAATATCATAAGCATTTTGCGTTCTTTCATTATATTTTTTTTTTCTTTTTTTTTATCTTTTATCATATTTAAGTTCTGAATGATGAGACTATATTTGGTGTCTGCTAAATTGCTAGGCCGTTTCTAGTGTGTCTGAGTGTGGCAAGTTTTTTTATTTGGATAATAGTTTATCAGTGTACTCTGAATAGATGTTGAAGGAGTATAATCCAATTCTTGATGCAAAAAGTTACTATGTTGGTGGTGGTCCTCATTTATCAACACGAAAATTATTCTTAGTTATGTTCCAAAAAAGTATCTCCATAGCTGTATAAGGAGTATCAATCCAATGCTCTGATAATAAATGTAACTATGTTGATGACGGTGCCGTTTGCACTAACTGAATATTTTCCTTATTTATGTTCCCAAAAACAATCTCCTTCGTTGTCAATTTTATCTTTCTGAACCTTCTATACCATCCTACAAAGGAGTATCAATCCAATGCTCTGATACAAAATACAACTATTTATTTGGTGACGTTGAGTCACGTACGAACACAGAATATTTTCCATAGTTTTGTTCCCAAAAAGAATCTCATTCGCTGTTAGTTTTATCTTTCTGAATCTTCTGTTCCAATTTTATCTTTCTGAACCTCCTATACCAATTTTATCTTTCCGAACCTTCAATACAATCCTCCCATCACTATTCCTTTCTGAATCTAACTTCCCCACGATGAAGTTCCCTTTTCACCCGATGTCTCCTTTGTTATCTTTTATATGGCCAATCTGATGTCTCTTTGGTCTTGGTTTGTGGCTTTCCAAGATGTGATTGGCTGTGTGTTTTGGGTCTGATTGGTATTATTATTGGTTTCTGTGAGAGATCATGCATTGGCTAAAGATATAATCAAATTATACAATATAAGTAGATGAAAATTTCACTGAATTTTGAGACTACTCTACCTTTAGCTATATTTTAACGTGCAGTGTGAATTAAGATCTGCATGAGCAGAAGTCAAATATGAAAATTTCCGAGTCATTTGGCCCCAAATTTTGGAATCTCATGTACCTCGGTATAAAGGAGGATGTTTCTTCTTTATGAAAAGAATGCCAAATAAACATCCGGCAGTTTTATAGTTTGTGGGTCCATGGTCATACACCTGTCAAAGGAAGAAGACAACGACTTAATTAGAACATCAACGATGAACTATTTGAAGACGCTTTTGAAGAACATGATCACGAACAAAATATAAATCTAATTCTAAGTGCTTGGATCAAGAGTGTTTAACAAGGTTGGAGGCAAGTAAAACAGCGCCAAGATAGTCCGAATAAAGTTTTGGAACATTTACTTTGATTCGAAATTCAAAGTTTTTTTTTACTTGGTAAATTTGGTGTCAAAATTATAGGAAATAGACAACTTTTTAAACATGAAGTTAACTCCTTAGCGACTTTTGATTCTAACAAATTAATTAGGAAAGCCTTGTGGAGAGTGTACAACTTGTTTATTTAAAGTCGTCATGCTTCCAGACGGTTTTCTATTCTCCTAATTTTTTAAAAATTTGTCTATTCATGTAATTTTGGCACTAGATTTTTCTATTTGTTTTTTTTACAAAAGAAGGAAAATTATAGAAATAAGCAAATTTTAAAAGAATTATGAAAATAAGCAAATTGCGTAGATCCCACACGATTTCAATTGAAATGAAGAATTAGTACACCCTCTACATAACTTTTGTTTTTGTGTCAATCAACACGCGTTCAACTTGGAAGTTGTTAGGCACCCCAATAACTTCCAATTACATTTCATGAAAGTTGTTAGAATATAGTGAAAACTATGAATGAAATTAATCTCCCTTGTGTTGAATATATATTAAAGACAGGATTAGAATTAATATGAAGAACAACTTGATTGTCACATATAATCTTCATTTGAGTGACATCTCCAAATTGTAACTCTCTAAACAATTACTTAAGCCAAACAAGCTCACAAGTGGCTGAGGCCATAACTCTATATTCTACTTATACACTAGATCTTGTCACAACACTTTGTTTATTGCTTTTCCAAGAGATCAAGTTACCACCAATGGAGACACAATATCTGGATGTAGACCTTTTAACAGAAGGAGATCCTACCCAATCGGTATTACAATAACAAATCACTCTTGTATGGTTATTAGAACCATATAACAATCCTTTTCCAAAAGATCCTTTAATGTACTTTGATATACGAATAACTGAATTCCAAAAATCTTCACACGGGGAATTAAGAATTTGGCTTATCACACTAACTGCAAAGGAAATGTTAGGACGAGTAATTGTAAGATAATTCAATTTTCCAACTAGTCTTCTATATTTCTCAGGGTCTCACATAGGCTTCCCGTGTTTTGGTAAAAGTTTAGTATTAGGATTCATGGGTGTGTCCACAGATTTTGAATTCATCAACCCAGTTTCCTCTAAATCATCTAATGCATACTTCCTTTGAGATATAATAATACCATTTCAAACATAAACACGCGCGCACACACACACAAATATATTACGCACACACACAAATATATTACGCACACAAACACACATATAAATATGTTATACACACACAAACACACAAACACATAAACACACACAACTACACACACGCAACTATATTACACACACACACCACCACTCACACACAATATACTACACTCACAAACACACATTAACAAACACACATTCACAAACATACATACTCACACATACGCACACACAGTCACACATACGCACACACAGTCACACATACACCCACACACACACACACTCTTACACACACATAAAGAGACACACACAATAAAACATACACGCATACACACATATATTACACACATACACAGAAGAACATCATCCCTCCCACACACACATACTCACATACATAAACACACATACACACAAGCGCATACACATATAATACAAACACAAACACCAACACACACACATACTCACACACACAACACAAACACACACACACACACACATAGATAACATAGACACATACACATACACACACATGTGCATTCACACAGATACACATACACTTACACACACGTATTATACACACACCTACCCACCTACTAATAGACACACAAACACTCACACACACTCGCGCACACACAGAAAACCCCCTCCCCCCGCACACGCACACACACAAATACATACACATACATTACAAACACACAAATACATATTACATACCCACAAACCCCCAAACTAACCCGCCAACTCACAGACACACATAAACATACACACAAACATACACATACACACACGTAAACATACACATACCCACACACTCACACATACACAAACAAAAAAAATATACAAACAACAAACACACACAAAAAACACAGATACACACAAACACACAGACACACGCCCACACCCACACACACATCCCCAAACACAACCCATAAAACCATAACCCAAAAAAACACACCCATCTGTAGACACATTTACACACACACACACACACACACTAACACACACCCACCCACACAAAACACACATACACACATCAACAAACACACACCCACACATACACTATGAATTAGGGTGTGTCTGTTCATGCATGCGTTTGTGCGAGTTTTTGTGTGTACGAGAGTGCGTGTATGGGCGTGCGTCCACGCATGCGTGTGCACGTGCATTCATTCGTCTGTGTGTGTGGGCATGAGCAAACAAACGTGCGTGAGTGGGCGGTTTTGCAAGCATATGTGTGTGGGAATGAGTGTTGCGTACGTGCATATGTGCGTGACACGATTGTGCATGCGTGCGAAGGTTCGTGACTTCGTGCAACCAACACACACACATCCCCAAACACAACCCATAAAAACACACCCATCTATAGACACACATCTACACACACTAACACACATCCATCCATACAAAACACACACACAGCAACAAAAACACACCCACACACACACTATGAATTAGGGTGTGTGTCTGTTCATGCATGCGTTTGTGCGCGTGTTTTTGTGTACGAGATTGCGTGTATGGGCGTGCATCCACGCATGCGTGTGCACGTGCATTCATTCGTCCGTGTGTGGGCATGAGTGAGCAAACGTGCGTGGGTGAGCGGCTTTGCAAGCATATGTGTGTGGGAAGGAGTGCTGCGTACGTGCATATGTGCATGCGAATGTGCATGACACGAATGTGCATGCGTGCGAAGGTTCGTGACTTCGTGCAACCCACACACACACATTCGCAAACACAACCCATAAAAACACACCCATCTACATACACACATCTATAGACACACACTAACACACACCCACCCACACAAAACACACACTCTCACACACATACTATGAATTAGGGTGTGTGTCTGTTCATGCATGCATTTATGCGAGTGTTTGTGTGTACGAGAGTGCGTGTATGGGCGTGCGTCCACGCATGCGTGTGCGCGTGCATTCATTCGTCTATGCGTGTGGGCTTGAGCGGGCACACGTGTGTGGGTGGGAGGTTTTGCAGGCTTACGTGCGTGGGAAGGAGTGTCGCGTACGTGTAAATGTGCATTCGAATACAAGTGACACGAATGTGCATGCGTGCAAAGGTTCGTGAGTATTTGTGTGATAGCAAGCATGACTGCGTGCATACATGTGTACCTTGCATGCGGGATTGTGTTTATAGGTGTGTATGCATAGGGGAGGACATGGATGTGCGTGTGTGTGCATGCCTGCTTGGGTGAGTGCGAGGGCATTCATGTGTGTGTTAATGTATGCACGGGCGTGCATGCACATGTTTGTGAGTGTATGCGTGCGAAAGCGTGTGCGTCTGCATACATGCGTGCTCGATGGCGTGTAGAAAGAATGTAAAAAGGGTGTACAAAAGGTGTTGAAAGGATGTAGAAAGGATGTACAAAGAGTGTACAATAGTGTGTACAAAGGGTGTAAAAGGGGTGTAGAAATGGTGTAAAAGGATGTATAAAGTGTTAAGAAAGGGTGTAGAAAGGATGTAGAAAGGGTGTAGAAACTTACATCCTTCTTACAACCTTGTTACAGTCTTCTTATACCATCCCTACTTCCTTCCTAGAATTTTCCTACATCTTTCCAACAGCATTCCTATACAATTTCTACACTTATCCTCACCTTTTGTACAACCTAGTACATCCCTTCTACACTCTTCCCACATCTTTTTTATAATCTTCCTACACACTTCTTACACCCTTCCTACAACATTTTTATATCCTTCCTATAATATTTTTACATCTTTCTTACACTCTTTCTACACTCTTGCTACACTTTATACCCTACACCCTTTCTACAACCTTCGTACACCTTACGTTATAGATATAAAAATACACACACACACACAAACACATACTCACATACAACAAAAACACACACACACGCACCACACATATATGCACATTAATATATTACACACACACAAAAATATTATACTCACACACACGCATTCACACACACAGAGATGCATACACACACATAACTATATTACACACACATATGATGCACACAAACACCCATATAAATATATTATACATACACAAAGACACAAACACACAGAAACATACACTTACACACACACACACACATATATTACACACAAACACACCACCACTCACATACAATATACTACACTCACAAACACATTCAAAAACATACACACACATACACACACACGCACACAGTCACACATACACCCACACGCACACTCACACACATATAAAGAGTCACATACACAATAAAACATACACGCACACACAAATATATTACACACATACAAAGAAGAACATATACACCCCCCTCCCCACACACACTCACATACATAAAGACACATACACACAAGCGCAAATACATATAATACAAACACAAACACCCCCCCCCCCCCCCCCCCCCCCCCCCCCACATACTCACAAATACAACACAAAGACACACACACACACACATATACACACACACATAGACACACTCATATATGTTAGAACACAAACATACATACACAAACACACATAAAAGCACACACACACACTGATAACACAGACACATACACACACACACACAGATGTATATTCACAAAGATACACATACACTTACACATACGTATTACACACACACCCACCCACCCAAACCCACCCACTTACTAACAGACACACACACACACACAATCACACATACACGCATCACACACACGCACACTCACACAGACACACACACTCACACACACAGACAATCCCCCTCCCCCCTCCCCCCACACAGCCGCACACACAAACACATATTCATATATTACAAACACACACATACATACTCACACACATACTCACATACCCACAAAAGCACACATGCGCACACACACATATAGGCACATTAATATATTACACACACATACATTTTACTCACACACGCATTCACACACACATACACCCACATGCACACTCACACACACACACACATAATAAAACATACACGCACAGACACATATATTACACACATACACAGAAGAACATATACCCCCTCCCCACAAACACTCACATACATAAACACACATACACGCAAGCACATGTACATATAATACAAATACAAACACCCACACACACACACACAAATACAAACACACTCAGATATGTTAGAACACAAACACAAACACACATTTATATTCACATAGATACACATACACTTACACACATGTATTACACACACACCCACCCACCCAAACCCACCCACTTACTAATAGACACACAACCACACACAATCACACACACACGCATCACACACACACACACACACTTACACACACAGACAACCCCCCTCACTCCCTCCCCCGCACACACCCACACACAAACACATACACATATATTACAAACAAACACACACACACATACATATTACATACCCACACACATACATATTACATACCCACACCCCCCAAACTAACCCGCCAACTCATAAACACACATAAACACATGCATACACAAACATATATATATATATATATATATATATATATATATATATACACACACACACAAACATACACATACCCACACACTCTCACACACAAACACACAAAAATATACAAACAATCAAACACACACACACATTACACACAAACACACAGACATACACAAACACACAAACACCCACATACACATACACCCACACCCACACACACACATCCCCAAACACAACCCATAAACACATACCCATCTACACACACATCTACACACACACTGACACACACCAATCCTCACACAAACACACACACACATCAACAAACACACACACCCACACACACACACACGTATGAATTAGGGTGTGTGTCTATTCATGCATGCGTTTGTGCGAGTGTGTGTGTATGACAATGCGTGTGTGGGCGTGCGTCCGTGCATGCGTGTAGAAAGGGTGTAAAAAGGATGTAGAAAAGGTGTACAAAGAGTGTAGAATGAGTGTAGGAAGGGGGGTAAAAGGGATGTATAAAGGGTGTAGAAATGATGTAAAAAAGTTTTAGGAAGGATGTAAAACGCGTGTAAGAAGATTGTTGGAAAGTTGTAAGAAGGTTGTGGGAAAAACGTAAGAAGAATGTATTAGGTTGTTTAAAAACCAAAAATCCAAAACCTTAAACCTTAAAACTGCAAACCCTAAACCCTAAACCCTAAACTCTAAACCTTAAACCCTAAACCCTAAAGCATAAACCATAAACCATAAACCATAAACCATAAACCATAAACCATAAACCATAAACCATAAACCATAAACCATAAACCATAAACCATAAACCATAAACCATAAACCCTAAATCATAAACCCTAAACTCTAACTCATAAACCCTAAACCCTAAACCTTAAACTTTAATATCATAAAACCATTAAACGCTTAAACCAAAAACCCAAAACCCCAAGCCCCAAGGCCAAAGACTGAAGACTAAAGCCCAAAGCCCTAAATCCTAAATTATAAACCAAAACCCCTAAAAAACCATAATCCCTAAAAAAATATTTAAAAAATTCAAAAAAACCACAAACTGACATGTGACACCTTTTTAAACGGTGTTAGTACAAAACTAACGACAAAGATCTAATTGCTTAATTTTTTCAAAAATAGAGATCCAATTGAGACAAAATTAATGAGGGACCTATTTAGGAAAAATCTATTTGTATGATTAAACCATAAAAGAATATTAAATGAATAAACACTTAGTGAAAATTTATTGGCTTAGTGGTAAAGTGCTAAGGATGATTGTTAAAAAATAGTTGGAATGAAACTTGATTTTATTTTTATTTGTTGTCCTTATTTATTTTCTCTTTATCTATGTTACTTCTTTCATGGGGCTAGGCCGAGAAGCCCAAAGAAATCGACGACAAAGGATTGAAGGTCGAAGGCACGCTTACACCATTTGTACACCCTTTCAACACCCTCTGTACATCCTTTTTACACCATTTCTACATACACGAGCACACACGTATGCAGACCGACACGCTTATTCGCACGTACGCACTCACAAACATGCGTACGCACGCCCGTGCAAACACTAACGCACACATGCATGGCCTTGCACTCACCCACGCACACATGCCCACACACACGCGCATCCATGTCCTCCCTTACGCATACACATCCATAAACACAATCTCGCATGCAAGGTACACATGTATTTGTTGTATGTATATTTTTGTGTTTTTGTGTGTGTAATGTGTGTGTATTTGTTGTATGTATATTTTTTGTGTTTTTGTGTGTGTGTTGGTATGTGTATGTTTGTGTGTGTATGTGTCTGTTTGTGTGTGTGTGTTTATGTGTGTCTGTGAGTTGGCGGGTAAGTTTGCGGGGTGTGTGGGTATGTAATATGTATGTGTGTGTGTCTGTTTGTAATGTATGTGTATGTATTTGTGTGTGTGTGCGGGGGAAGGGGGTTTTTTGTGTGCGAGTGAGTATCTATGTGTGTGTGATTGTGTGTGTTTGTGTGTCTGTTAGTAAGTGGGTGGGTTTGGGTGGGTGTGTGTGTGCACAATACGTGTGTGTAAGTGTATGTGTATCTGTGTGAATGTACATGTGTGTGTAAGTGTATGCGTCTATGTTATCTTTGTGTGTGTGTGTGTGTGTTTGTGTGCTTTTGTGTGTTTGAGTGTATGTGTGTGTGTTTGTGTTGTGTGTGTGAGTATGTGTGTGTGTTGGTGTTTGTGTTTGTATTATATGTATATGCGACACTTTAGTACACCCTTTGTACATCCTTTCTAAACCACTTGTACACCCTTTCAACACCCTTTGTACATCCTTTTTACAGCATTTATAAACCCTTTCTACACGCACACGAGCACACAAGTATGCAGACCAACACGCTCATTCGCACCCATGCACTCACAACTATGCGCACGCACGCCCGTGCAAAACCTAACAGACATATGCATGCCCTCGCTCTCACTCACGCACGCATGCCCACACACACGCGCATCCATGTCCTCACGCATACATATCCATAAACACAATCTCGCATGCAAGGTACACATGTATGCACGCATGAGCGCACACAGTCATTCACACTCTTACACAGATACTCACGCCCGTGTGGCGCGTTAATAATCGCTCGCTTGCATGAAGTCACGAACCTTTGCACACATGCACATTTGTGTTACGCACATTCACATGCACATATGCACGTACACAACACTCCTTCCCACACACATATGCTTGTAAAACCGCCCAGCCACGCACATTTTCCCTCTCATGCCCACACACACAGACGAATGAATACACGTACACACGCATGCGTGGACGCACACCCACATACGCACTATCGTACATACAAACACTCGCCCAAACGCATGCATGAACAGACAAACACCTTAATTCATAGTGTGTATGTGCGGGTGTGTGTTTGTTGATTTGTGTGTGTGTGTGTGTTTATTGTGGGTGGGTGTGTGTTAGTGTGTGTGTAGATGTGTGTCTCTAGATGGGTGTGTTTTTATGGGTTGTGTTTGGGGATGTTTGTGTGTGGTTGTGTGTGTGTGTCTAGGTGTTTATGTGTGTATGTGTTTTTGTGTGTGTAATGTATGTCTGTGTGTTTGTTGTTTGTATATTTTTGTGTTTGTGTGTGTGTGGGTATGTGTATGTTTGTGTGTGTATGTGTATGTTTGTGTGTGTGTGTTTATGCGTGTCTCTGACTTGGCTGGTTAGTTTGGGGGGTGTGTGGGTATGTAATATGTATGTGTGTGTGTGTGTGTGAATGTAATGTATGTGTATGTATTTGTGTATGTGCGGTGGGAGGGTGTTTTCTGTGTGTGCGTGATTGTGTGTGTCTATGTGTCTGTTAGTAAGTGGGTGGGTGGGTGTGTGTGTACAATATGTGTGTGAAGTGTATGTGTATCTGTGTGAATATACATGTGTGTGTATGTGTATGTGTTTATGTTATCTGTGTTTGGGTGTGCGTTTGTGTGCTTTTGTGTGTTTGAGTGTGTGTGTGTTTGTGTTGGTGTTTATGTTTGTATTATATGTATATGCGACACTTTAGTACACCCTTTGTACATCCTTTCTATACACTTTCAACACCCTTTGTACATCTATTTTACACCATTTCTACACTCTTTCTACACGCACACGAGCACACAAGTATGCAAACCGACACGCTCATTCGCACACACGCACTCAGATACATGCGCAGAATGCCCGTGCAAAGACTAACGCACATATGCATGCCCTCGCACTCACTCACACAAGCATGCCCACACACACGTGCATCCATGTCCTCCCTTACTCATGCTAATCCATAAAGTTGATCTCGCATGCAAGGTACACACGTATGCACGCATGAGCGCACGCGTTCATGCACAGTCACAAACAAATACCCACGCATGTGCGGCCCGTGCATAATCGCATGCTTGCACAAAGTCACGAACCTTCGTACACATGCACATTCGTGTCACGCACATTCGCATGCACCTATGCACGTACGCAACACTCCTTCCCAGACACATATGCTTGCAAAACCGCCCACCCATGCACGTTTTCCCTCTCATGCCCACACAGGCGAATGAATGCACGTGCACACGCATGCGTGGATGCACGGCCACACACGTACTGTCGTACACAGAAACACTCGCACAAACGCATGCATGAACAAACACACACCCTACTTCATAGTGTGTATGTGCGGGTGTGTGTTTGTTGACTTGTGTGTGTTTGTTTTATGTGGGTGGGTGTGTGTTAGTGTGTGTGTAGATGTGTGTATGTAGATGGGTGTGTTTTTATGGGTCATGTTTGGGCAAGTCTGTGTGGGTGTGTGTGTGTGTGTCTGAGTGTTTATGTGTGTATGTGTTTTTGTGTGTGTAATGTGTGAGTGTGTGTTTGTTGTTTGTATATTTTTTGTTTTTGTGTGTGTGTGTTGGTATGTGTATGTTTGTGTGTGATTGTGTATGTGTATGTTTGTGTGTGTATGTGTTTATGTGTGTATGTGTTTATGTGTGTCTGTGTTTATGTGTGTCTATGAGTTGGCGGGTTAGTTTGTGGGGTGTGTGGGTATGTAATATGTATGTGTGTGTGTCTGTTTGTAATGTATGTGTATGTATTTGTGTGTGTGTGCGGGGGAAGTGGGTTTTCTGTGTGTGTGAGTGTCTGCGTGTGTGTGATTGTGTGTGTTAGTGTGTCTGTTAGTAAGTGGGTGGATATGGGTAGGTGGGTGAGTTTGTGTACAATACTTGTGTGTAAGTGTATATGTATATGTGAGAATATACATGTGTGTGTATGTGTATCTGTCTATGTTATTTGTGTGTGTGTGTTTGTGAGCTTTTGTGTGTTTGAGTGTGTGTGTTTGTGTTGTGTGTGTGAGTATGCGTGTGTTGATGTTTGTGTTTGTATTCTATGTATATGCGACACTTTAGTACACCCTTTGTACATCCTTTCTACACTCTTTTTACACCCTTTCAACACCCTTTGTACATCCTTTTTACACCATTTGTACACCCTTTCTAAACACACACGAGCACACAGGTATGCAGACCAACACGCTATTCGCACGCACGCACTCACAAACATGCATATGCACGCCCGTGCAAACACTAACGCACACATGCATGCCCTCGCACTCACGCCCGCACGCATGCCTACACACACGTGCGTCCATGTCCTCCCTTACGCATACACATCGATAAACACAATCTCGCATGAAAGGTACACATGTATGCATGGACATGCGCACGTAGTCATGCACGCTCACACACATATACTCACGCACGTGCGACACGTGCATAATCACTTGCTTGCACGAAGTCACGAACCTTTGCACGCGTGAACATTCGTGTCATGCACATTCACATGCACATATGCACGTATGCAACACTTCTTCCCATACACATATGCTTGCAAAACCGCCCACCCACGCGCGTTTGCCCTCTCTTGCCCACACACATTGATAAATAAATGCACGTGCACACGCATGCGTGGATGCACGGCCATACACGCACTCTCGTACATAAAAATACTCGCCCAAACGCATGCATGAACAGACACACACCCTAATTCATAGTGTGTATGTGCGGGTGTATGTTTGTTGATTTGTGTGTGTGTTTTGCGTGGGTGGGTGTGTTTTAGTGTGTGTAGATGTGTGTCTATAGATGGGTATGTTTTTATGGGTTGTGTTTGCGGATGTCTGTGTGTGGGTGTGTGTGTGTGTCTGGGTGTTTATGTGTGTATGTGTTTTTGTGTGTATAATATGTGTGTGTATGTGTATGTATTTGTGTGTGTGTGTGTGTGTGTGCGGGGGGTGGGGTTTTTCTGCGTGCCTGTGAGTGTTTGCGTGTGTGTGATTGTGTGTTTGAGTGTGTCTGTTAGTAAGTGGGTGGGTGGGTGTGTGTGTGTACAATACGTGTGTGTAAGTGTATGTGTATCTGTGTTAATATACATGTGTGTGTATGTGTATGTGTCTATGTGTGTGTGTGTGTTTGTGTGCTTTAGTGTGTTTGAGTGTGTGTGTGTCTGGGTGTTTATGTGTGTGTAATGTGTGTGTGTGTTTGTTGTTTGTATATTTTTTGTGTTTGTGTGTGTGTGTGGGTATGTGTTTCTTTATGTGTGTGTTTGTGTGTGTGTGTTTATGTGTGTCTGTGAGTTGGCGGGTTAGTTTGGGGGGTGTGTGGGTATGAAATATGTATGTGTGTGTATGTAATGTATGTGTATGTATTTGTGTGTGTGTGCGATGGGAGGGGGTTTTCTGTGTGTGTGTGATTGTGTGTGTCTGTTTTTCTGTTAGTAACTGGGTGGGTTTGGGTGGGTAGGTATGTGTGTGTACAATAAGTGTGTGCAAGTGTATGTGTATCTGTGTGAATATACATGTGTGTGTATGTGTATTCGTCTATGTTATATCTGTGTGTGTGTGTTTGTGTGCTTTTGTGTGTTTGAGTGTGTGTGTGTGTGTTTGTGTTGTGTGTGTGAGTATGTGTGTGTGTTGGTGTTTGTGTTTGTATTATATGTATATACGACACTTTAGTACACCCTTTGTACATTCTTTCTATACCCTTTCAACACCCTTTGTACATCTTTTTTACACAATTTCTACACCCTTTCTAGATGCAAACGAGCACACAGGTATGCAGATCGACACGCTCATTTGCACGCACACACTCACAAACATGCGCACGCACGCCCGTGGAAACACTAACGCACACATGCATGCCCTCACACTCACCCACGCACGCATGCCCACACACACGTGCATCCATGTCCTCCCTTACGCATACACATCCATAAACAAAATCTCGCAAGCAAGGTACACATGTATGCATGCATGAGCGCACGCGGTCATGCACGCTCACACACAGATACTCACGCACGTGCGGCGCATGCATAATTGCTCGCTTGCTCGAAGTCACGAACCTTCGCACACATGCACATTTGTGTCACGCACATTCGCATGCAGATATGCACATACGCAACACTCCTTCCCACACAAGTATGCTTGCAAAACCGCCCACCCACGCACGTTTTCTCTCTCATGCCCACACACACAGACGAATGAATGCACGTGCACACGTATGCGTGGACGCATACCCACACACGCACTGTCGTACACACAAATACTCGCCCAAACGCATTCATGAACAGACACACAGCCTAATTAATAGTGTGTATGTGCGGGTGTGTGTTTGTTGATTTGTGTGTGTGTGTGTGTTTGTGTTTATTGTGGGTGGGTGTGTGTATAGATGTGTGTCTATAGATGGGTGTGTTTTTATGGGTTGTGATTTTATGGGTTGTGTTTGGGGATGTCTGTGTGTGGGTGTGTGTGTGTCTGGGTGTTTATGTGTGTATGTGATTTCGTGTGTGTAATTTGTGTGTGTGTGTGTGTGTTTGTTGTTTGCATATTTTTTGTGATTGTGTGTGTGGGTATGTGTATGTTTGTGTGTGTGTGTATGTGTATGTTTGTGTGTGTGTGTGTTTATATATGTCTGTGAGTTGGCGGGTTAGTTTGGGGGATGTGTAGGTATGTAATATGTATTTGTGTGCGTGTTTGTAATGTATGTGTATATATTTGTGTGTGTGTGTTTTTACGGGGGAAGGGGGTTTTCTGTGTGTGTGTGAGTGTCTGCGTGTGTGTGATTGTGTATGTCAATGTGTCTGTTAGTAAGTGGGTGGGTTTGGGTGGATGGATGGGTGTATGTTTTTGTGTATATGTGTATGTTTGTGTTTATGAGTGTCTGTGAGTTGACGGGTTAGTTTGGGGGTGTGTGGCTATGTAATATGTATGTGTGTGTGTGTGTGTTTGTTTGTAATGTATGTGTATGTATTTATGTGTGTGTGTGTGCGATGGGAGGGAGTTTTCTGTGTGTGTGTGATTGTGTGTGTCTGTTAGTAAGTGGGTGGGTGTGTGTGTGTACAATACGTGTGCGAAGTGTATGTGTATATGTGTGAATATACATGTGTGTGTATGTGTGTGTCTATGTTATCTGTGTGTGTGTGTGTTTGGGTCCTTTTGTGTGTTTTAGTGTGTGTGTGTGTGTTTGTGTTGTGTGTGTGAGTATGAGTGTGTTGGTGTTTGTGTTTGTATTATATGTATATACGACACTTTAGTACACCCTTTGTACATCCTTTCTATACCCTTTCAACACCCTTTGTACATCTTTTTTACACAATTTCTATACCATTTCTATACGCACACGAGCACACAGGTATGCAGACCGACACGCTCATTCGCACGCATGCACTCACAAACATGCGCACGCACGCCCGTGCAAACACTAACGCACACATGCATGCCCTCGCACTCACCCACACACGCATCCCACTCACACGCGCACGCATCCATGTCCTCCCTTACGCATACACATCCATAAACACAATCTCGCAAGCAAGGTACACATGTATGCACGCATGAGCGCACGCGGTCATGCACACACACACATAAATACTCACACACGTGCGGCGCGTGCATAATCGCTCGCTTGCACGAAGTCACGAAGCTTTGCACGCATGCACATTTGTGTCACACACATTCGCATGCACATATGCAGAACTCCTTCCTACACACGTATGCTTGAAAAACCGCCCATCCACGCACATTCTCTCTCTCATGCCCACGCACACAGACGAATGAATGCATGTGCACACGCATGCGTGGACGCACGCCCACACACGCACTGTCGTACACACAAACACTAACACAAACACATGCATGAACAGACAAATACCCTAATTCATAGTGTGTATGTGCGCGTGTGTGTTTATTGATTTGTGTGTGTGTTTTTTGTGGGTGGGTGTGTGTTAGTGTGTGTCTGTAGATGGGTGTGTTTTTATGGGTTATGTTTTTATGAGTTATGTTTTTATGGGTTGTGATTGGGGATGTTTGTGTGTAGTTGTGTGTGTGTGTGTCTGGGTGTTTATGTGTGTATGTGTTTTTGTGTGTGTAATGTGTGTGTGTGTGTTTGTTGTTTGTATATTTTTTGTTCTTGTGTTTGTGTGTGTGGGTGTGTGTATGTTTGTGTGTGTGTATGTGTATGTTTGTGTGTGTGTTTGTCAGCTGGCGGGTTAGTTTGGGGGGTGTGTGGGTATGTAATATGTATGTGTGTGTGTGTGTGTGTGTTTGTAATGTATGTGTATGTATTTGTGTGTGTGTGTGTGTTTGTGCGGTGGGAGGGGATTTTCTCTGTGTGTGTGATTGTGTGTGTCTGTGAGTCTGTTAGTAAGTGGGTGGGTTTGGGTGGGTGGGTGTGTGTGTGTCCAGTACATGTGCGTAAGTGTATGTGTATCTGTGTGAATATACATGTGTGTGTGTATGTGTATGTGTCTATGTTATCTATGTGTGTGTGTGTTTGTGTGCTTTTGTGTTGTTGAGTGTGTGTGTGTGTGTTTGTTTGTGTTGTGTGTGTGAGTATGTGTGTGTGTTGGTGTTTGTATTATATGTATATGCGACACTTTAGTACCCCCTTTGTACATTCTTTGTACACCCTTTCGACACCCTTTGTACATCTTTTTTATACCATTTCTATACCCTTTGTGTATGTGTGTGTGTTTGCGGGGGGAGGGGGTTTTCTGTGTGTGTGTGAGTGTCTGCGTGTGTGTGATTGTGTGTCAGTGTGTCTGTTAGTAAGTGGGTGGGTTTGGGTGGGTGGGTTGGTGTGTGTACAATACGTGTGTGTAAGTGTATGTGTATCTGTGTGAATATACATGTGTGTGTATGTGTATGTGTCTATGTTATCTGTGTGTGTGTGCTTTTGTGTGTTTGAGTGTGTGTGTGTGTGTGTGTTTTTGTGTGTTTGAGTGTGTGTGTGTGAGTATATGTGTGTCTTGATATTTGGGTTTTTATTCTATGTATATGCGACACTTTAGTACACCCTTTGTACATTCTTTATACACCCTTTGTACACGCTTTCAACACCTTTGGTACATTCTTTTTACACCATTTCTACCCGGACACGAGCACACAGTTATGCCGACCGACACGCTCATTCACACGCACGCACTCATAAACATGTGCACGCACGCTCGTGCAAACACTAATGCAAACATGCATGGCCTCGCACTCAGCCACGCAGGCATGCCCACACACACGTGCATCCATGTCCTCCCTTACGCATACACATCCATAAACACAATCTCGCATGCAAGGTACACATGTATGCACGCACGTGCACACATAGTCATGCACGCTCACACACATATACTCACGAACGTGCGACGCGTGCATAGTCACTCGCTTGCACGAAGTCACGAACCTTAGCACGCAACCACATTCGTGTCACGCACATTCGCATGCACATATGCATGTACGCAACAGTTCTTCCCACACACATATGCTTGCAAAACCGCCCACCCATGCACGTTTGCCCGCTCATGCCCACACACACGGACAAATGAATGCACGTGCACACACGCACTCTTGTACGCAGAAACACTCGCACAAAGCATTCATGTACAGACACACACCCTAATTCATAGTGTGTGTGGGTGTGTGTTTGTTTATGTGTGTGTGTGTTTTGTGTGGGTGGGTGTGTGTTAGTGTGTGTGTGTAGATGTGTGTCTTTAGATGGGTGAGTTTTTATGGGTTGTGTTTGGGGATGTATGTGTGGGTTGCACGAAGTCACGAAACTTCGCACGCATGCACATTCGTGTCACGCACATTCACATGCACATATGCACGTATGCAACACTCCTTCCCACACACATATGCTTGCAAAATCGCCCACCCACGCACGTTTGCCCGCTCATGCCCACACACACGGACGAATGAATGCACGTGCACACGCATGCGTGGACGCACACCCATACAAGCAATCTCGTACACATAAGCACTCGCACAAACGCATTCATGAATAAACACACACCCTAATTCATAGTGTGTGTGTGTTTTTTGATGTGCGTGTGTGTTTTGTGTGGGTGGGTGTGTGTTAGTGTGTGTATAGATGTGTGTCTGTAGATGGGTGTGTTTTAATGGGTTGTGTTTGGGGATGTGTGTGTGTGGGTAGCACGAAGTCACGAACCTTCGCACGCATGCACATTCGTGTCACGCACATTCGCATGCACATATGCACGTACGCAACACTCCTTCCCACACACGAATGTTTGCAAAACCACCCACCCGCGCACGTTTTCCCTCTCATGCCCACACACACAGACAAATGAATGCACGTGCACACGCATGCATGGATGCACGCCCACACACGCACTATCGTACACAAAAACACTCGCCCAAATGCATGCATGAACAAACACACACCCTAATTCATAGTGTGTATGTGCGGGAGTGTGTTTGTTGAGTTTTGTGTGGGTATGTGTTTTGTGTGGGTGTGTGTGTGTTAGTGTGTGTGTGTAGATGTGTGTCTGTAGATGGGTTTGTTTTTATCGGTTGTGTTTGGGGATGTCTGTGTGTGGGTGTTTATCTGTGTATGTGTTTTTGTGTGTGTAATGTGTGTGTGTGTTTGTTGTTTGTATATTTTTTGTGTTTGTGTGTGTGTGGGTATGTGTATGTTTGTGTGTGTGTGTATGTCTATGTTTGTGTGTGTGTTTAGGGGTTAGGGGTTTGGGTTTAGGGGGTTTGGGGTCTGGGGTCTGGGGTCTGGGGTCTGGGGTCTGGGGTCTGGGGTCTGGGGTCTGGGGTCTGGGGTTTGGGGTCTGGGGTCTGGGGTCTGGGGTCTGGGGTCTAGGGTCTAGGGTCTAGGGTCTATGGTCTAGGGTCCAGGTGCTAGGGTCTTTGCTCTAGGGTCTTTTAGGCTCTAGGGTTGGTTTAGGCTCTAGGGCCTTTTAGGGTTTAGGCTCTAGGGTTTTTCAGGGTTCAGGGTTTTTCACGGTTCAAGGTTTTTAATGGGTTTAGGGTTTTTAATGGGTTCAGAGTTCAGGGTTCAGGGTTTTTCACGGTTCAAGGTTTTTAATGGGTTTAGGGTTTTTAATGGGTTCAGAGTTCAGGGTTCAGGGTTCAGGGTTCAGGGTTCAAGGTTCAGGATTTAGGGTTCAGGGTTCAGGGTTAAAAGTTCAGGGTTCAGGGTTTAGGGTTCAGGGTTCAGGGTTCAAGGTTAAGGGTTCAGGGTTATGGGTTCAGGGTTCAGGTTGCCGGGTTCAAGGTTAAGGGTTTAGGGTTTAGGGTTTAGGGTTGGGGGTGTAGGGGTTGGGGGTTTAGGGTTGAGGGTTGGGGGTTGGGGGTTGGGGGGTTGAGGGTAGAGGGTTGAGGGTTGAGGGTTGAGGGTGGAGGGTTGAGGGTTTAGGGTTGGGGGTTTAGGGTTGGGGGTTGAGGGTTGGGGGTTGAGGGTTCAGAGTTGAGGGTTCAGAGTTGAGGGTTTAGAGTTGAGGGGTTCGGGTTTCGGGGTTGGCGTAAGGGTTTGGGGTTTCGGGTTTGGGGTTTGGGGTTTAGGGTTTAGGGTTTAGGGTTTAGGGTTTAGGGTTTAGGGTTTAGGGTTTAGGGTTTAGGGTTTAGGGTTTAGGGTTTAGGGTTTAGGGTTTAGGGTTTAGGGTTTAGGGTTTAGGGTTTAGGGTTTAGGGTTTAGGGTTTAGGGTTTAGGGTTTAGGGTTTAGGGTTTAGGGTTTAGGGTTTAGGGTTTAGGGTTTAGGGTTTAGGGTTTAGGGTTTAGGGTTTAGGGTTTAGGGTTTAGGGTTTAGGGTTTAGGGTTTAGGGTTTAGGGTTTAGGGTTTAGGGTTTAGGGTTTAGGGTTTAGGGTTTAGGGTTTAGGGTTTAGGGTTTAGGGTTTAGGGTTTAGGGTTTAGGGTTTAGGGTTTAGGGTTTAGGGTTTAGGGTTTAGGGTTTAGGGTTTAGGGTTTAGGGTTTAGGGTTTAGGGTTTAGGGTTTAGGGTTTAGGGTTTAGGGTTTAGGGTTTAGGGTTTAGGGTTTAGGGTTTAGGGTTTAGGGTTTAGGGTTTAGGGTTTAGGGTTTAGGGTTTAGGGTTTAGGGTTTAGGGTTTAGGGTTTAGGGTTTAGGGTTTAGGGTTTAGGGTTTAGGGTTTAGGGTTTAGGGTTTAGGGTTTAGGGTTTAGGGTTTAGGGTTTAGGGTTTAGGGTTTAGGGTTTAGGGTTTAGGGTTTAGGGTTTAGGGTTTAGGGTTTAGGGTTTAGGGTTTAGGGTTTAGGGTTTAGGGTTTAGGGTTTAGGGTTTAGGGTTTAGGGTTTAGGGTTTAGGGTTTAGGGTTTAGGGTTTAGGGTTTAGGGTTTAGGGTTTAGGGTTTAGGGTTTAGGGTTTAGGGTTTAGGGTTTAGGGTTTAGGGTTTAGGGTTTAGGGTTTAGGGTTTAGGGTTTAGGGTTTAGGGTTTAGGGTTTAGGGTTTAGGGTTTAGGGTTTAGGGTTTAGGGTTTAGGGTTTAGGGTTTAGGGTTTAGGGTTTAGGGTTTAGGGTTTAGGGTTTAGGGTTTAGGGTTTAGGGTTTAGGGTTTAGGGTTTAGGGTTTAGGGTTTAGGGTTTAGGGTTTAGGGTTTAGGGTTTAGGGTTTAGGGTTTAGGGTTTAGGGTTTAGGGTTTAGGGTTTAGGGTTTAGGGTTTAGGGTTTAGGGTTTAGGGTTTAGGGTTTAGGGTTTAGGGTTTAGGGTTTAGGGTTTAGGGTTTAGGGTTTAGGGTTTAGGGTTTAGGGTTTAGGGTTTAGGGTTTAGGGTTTAGGGTTTAGGGTTTAGGGTTTAGGGTTTAGGGTTTAGGGTTTAGGGTTTAGGGTTTAGGGTTTAGGGTTTAGGGTTTAGGGTTTAGGGTTTAGGGTTTAGGGTTTAGGGTTTAGGGTTTAGGGTTTAGGGTTTAGGGTTTAGGGTTTAGGGTTTAGGGTTTAGGGTTTAGGGTTTAGGGTTTAGGGTTTAGGGTTTAGGGTTTAGGGTTTAGGGTTTAGGGTTTAGGGTTTAGGGTTTAGGGTTTAGGGTTTAGGGTTTAGGGTTTAGGGTTTAGGGTTTAGGGTTTAGGGTTTAGGGTTTAGGGTTTAGGGTTTAGGGTTTAGGGTTTAGGGTTTAGGGTTTAGGGTTTAGGGTTTAGGGTTTAGGGTTTAGGGTTTAGGGTTTAGGGTTTAGGGTTTAGGGTTTAGGGTTTAGGGTTTAGGGTTTAGGGTTTAGGGTTTAGGGTTTAGGGTTTAGGGTTTAGGGTTTAGGGTTTAGGGTTTAGGGTTTAGGGTTTAGGGTTTAGGGTTTAGGGTTTAGGGTTTAGGGTTTAGGGTTTAGGGTTTAGGGTTTAGGGTTTAGGGTTTAGGGTTTAGGGTTTAGGGTTTAGGGTTTAGGGTTTAGGGTTTAGGGTTTAGGGTTTAGGGTTTAGGGTTTAGGGTTTAGGGTTTAGGGTTTAGGGTTTAGGGTTTAGGGTTTAGGGTTTAGGGTTTAGGGTTTAGGGTTTAGGGTTTAGGGTTTAGGGTTTAGGGTTTAGGGTTTAGGGTTTAGGGTTTAGGGTTTAGGGTTTAGGGTTTAGGGTTTAGGGTTTAGGGTTTAGGGTTTAGGGTTTAGGGTTTAGGGTTTAGGGTTTAGGGTTTAGGGTTTAGGGTTTAGGGTTTAGGGTTTAGGGTTTAGGGTTTAGGGTTTAGGGTTTAGGGTTTAGGGTTTAGGGTTTAGGGTTTAGGGTTTAGGGTTTAGGGTTTAGGGTTTAGGGTTTAGGGTTTAGGGTTTAGGGTTTAGGGTTTAGGGTTTAGGGTTTAGGGTTTAGGGTTTAGGGTTTAGGGTTTAGGGTTTAGGGTTTAGGGTTTAGGGTTTAGGGTTTAGGGTTTAGGGTTTAGGGTTTAGGGTTTAGGGTTTAGGGTTTAGGGTTTAGGGTTTAGGGTTTAGGGTTTAGGGTTTAGGGTTTAGGGTTTAGGGTTTAGGGTTTAGGGTTTAGGGTTTAGGGTTTAGGGTTTAGGGTTTAGGGTTTAGGGTTTAGGGTTTAGGGTTTAGGGTTTAGGGTTTAGGGTTTAGGGTTTAGGGTTTAGGGTTTAGGGTTTAGGGTTTAGGGTTTAGGGTTTAGGGTTTAGGGTTTAGGGTTTAGGGTTTAGGGTTTAGGGTTTAGGGTTTAGGGTTTAGGGTTTAGGGTTTAGGGTTTAGGGTTTAGGGTTTAGGGTTTAGGGTTTAGGGTTTAGGGTTTAGGGTTTAGGGTTTAGGGTTTAGGGTTTAGGGTTTAGGGTTTAGGGTTTAGGGTTTAGGGTTTAGGGTTTAGGGTTTAGGGTTTAGGGTTTAGGGTTTAGGGTTTAGGGTTTAGGGTTTAGGGTTTAGGGTTTAGGGTTTAGGGTTTAGGGTTTAGGGTTTAGGGTTTAGGGTTTAGGGTTTAGGGTTTAGGGTTTAGGGTTTAGGGTTTAGGGTTTAGGGTTTAGGGTTTAGGGTTTAGGGTTTAGGGTTTAGGGTTTAGGGTTTAGGGTTTAGGGTTTAGGGTTTAGGGTTTAGGGTTTAGGGTTTAGGGTTTAGGGTTTAGGGTTTAGGGTTTAGGGTTTAGGGTTTAGGGTTTAGGGTTTAGGGTTTAGGGTTTAGGGTTTAGGGTTTAGGGTTTAGGGTTTAGGGTTTAGGGTTTAGGGTTTAGGGTTTAGGGTTTAGGGTTTAGGGTTTAGGGTTTAGGGTTTAGGGTTTAGGGTTTAGGGTTTAGGGTTTAGGGTTTAGGGTTTAGGGTTTAGGGTTTAGGGTTTAGGGTTTAGGGTTTAGGGTTTAGGGTTTAGGGTTTAGGGTTTAGGGTTTAGGGTTTAGGGTTTAGGGTTTAGGGTTTAGGGTTTAGGGTTTAGGGTTTAGGGTTTAGGGTTTAGGGTTTAGGGTTTAGGGTTTAGGGTTTAGGGTTTAGGGTTTAGGGTTTAGGGTTTAGGGTTTAGGGTTTAGGGTTTAGGGTTTAGGGTTTAGGGTTTAGGGTTTAGGGTTTAGGGTTTAGGGTTTAGGGTTTAGGGTTTAGGGTTTAGGGTTTAGGGTTTAGGGTTTAGGGTTTAGGGTTTAGGGTTTAGGGTTTAGGGTTTAGGGTTTAGGGTTTAGGGTTTAGGGTTTAGGGTTTAGGGTTTAGGGTTTAGGGTTTAGGGTTTAGGGTTTAGGGTTTAGGGTTTAGGGTTTAGGGTTTAGGGTTTAGGGTTTAGGGTTTAGGGTTTAGGGTTTAGGGTTTAGGGTTTAGGGTTTAGGGTTTAGGGTTTAGGGTTTAGGGTTTAGGGTTTAGGGTTTAGGGTTTAGGGTTTAGGGTTTAGGGTTTAGGGTTTAGGGTTTAGGGTTTAGGGTTTAGGGTTTAGGGTTTAGGGTTTAGGGTTTAGGGTTTAGGGTTTAGGGTTTAGGGTTTAGGGTTTAGGGTTTAGGGTTTAGGGTTTAGGGTTTAGGGTTTAGGGTTTAGGGTTTAGGGTTTAGGGTTTAGGGTTTAGGGTTTAGGGTTTAGGGTTTAGGGTTTAGGGTTTAGGGTTTAGGGTTTAGGGTTTAGGGTTTAGGGTTTAGGGTTTAGGGTTTAGGGTTTAGGGTTTAGGGTTTAGGGTTTAGGGTTTAGGGTTTAGGGTTTAGGGTTTAGGGTTTAGGGTTTAGGGTTTAGGGTTTAGGGTTTAGGGTTTAGGGTTTAGGGTTTAGGGTTTAGGGTTTAGGGTTTAGGGTTTAGGGTTTAGGGTTTAGGGTTTAGGGTTTAGGGTTTAGGGTTTAGGGTTTAGGGTTTAGGGTTTAGGGTTTAGGGTTTAGGGTTTAGGGTTTAGGGTTTAGGGTTTAGGGTTTAGGGTTTAGGGTTTAGGGTTTAGGGTTTAGGGTTTAGGGTTTAGGGTTTAGGGTTTAGGGTTTAGGGTTTAGGGTTTAGGGTTTAGGGTTTAGGGTTTAGGGTTTAGGGTTTAGGGTTTAGGGTTTAGGGTTTAGGGTTTAGGGTTTAGGGTTTAGGGTTTAGGGTTTAGGGTTTAGGGTTTAGGGTTTAGGGTTTAGGGTTTAGGGTTTAGGGTTTAGGGTTTAGGGTTTAGGGTTTAGGGTTTAGGGTTTAGGGTTTAGGGTTTAGGGTTTAGGGTTTAGGGTTTAGGGTTTAGGGTTTAGGGTTTAGGGTTTAGGGTTTAGGGTTTAGGGTTTAGGGTTTAGGGTTTAGGGTTTAGGGTTTAGGGTTTAGGGTTTAGGGTTTAGGGTTTAGGGTTTAGGGTTTAGGGTTTAGGGTTTAGGGTTTAGGGTTTAGGGTTTAGGGTTTAGGGTTTAGGGTTTAGGGTTTAGGGTTTAGGGTTTAGGGTTTAGGGTTTAGGGTTTAGGGTTTAGGGTTTAGGGTTTAGGGTTTAGGGTTTAGGGTTTAGGGTTTAGGGTTTAGGGTTTAGGGTTTAGGGTTTAGGGTTTAGGGTTTAGGGTTTAGGGTTTAGGGTTTAGGGTTTAGGGTTTAGGGTTTAGGGTTTAGGGTTTAGGGTTTAGGGTTTAGGGTTTAGGGTTTAGGGTTTAGGGTTTAGGGTTTAGGGTTTAGGGTTTAGGGTTTAGGGTTTAGGGTTTAGGGTTTAGGGTTTAGGGTTTAGGGTTTAGGGTTTAGGGTTTAGGGTTTAGGGTTTAGGGTTTAGGGTTTAGGGTTTAGGGTTTAGGGTTTAGGGTTTAGGGTTTAGGGTTTAGGGTTTAGGGTTTAGGGTTTAGGGTTTAGGGTTTAGGGTTTAGGGTTTAGGGTTTAGGGTTTAGGGTTTAGGGTTTAGGGTTTAGGGTTTAGGGTTTAGGGTTTAGGGTTTAGGGTTTAGGGTTTAGGGTTTAGGGTTTAGGGTTTAGGGTTTAGGGTTTAGGGTTTAGGGTTTAGGGTTTAGGGTTTAGGGTTTAGGGTTTAGGGTTTAGGGTTTAGGGTTTAGGGTTTAGGGTTTAGGGTTTAGGGTTTAGGGTTTAGGGTTTAGGGTTTAGGGTTTAGGGTTTAGGGTTTAGGGTTTAGGGTTTAGGGTTTAGGGTTTAGGGTTTAGGGTTTAGGGTTTAGGGTTTAGGGTTTAGGGTTTAGGGTTTAGGGTTTAGGGTTTAGGGTTTAGGGTTTAGGGTTTAGGGTTTAGGGTTTAGGGTTTAGGGTTTAGGGTTTAGGGTTTAGGGTTTAGGGTTTAGGGTTTAGGGTTTAGGGTTTAGGGTTTAGGGTTTAGGGTTTAGGGTTTAGGGTTTAGGGTTTAGGGTTTAGGGTTTAGGGTTTAGGGTTTAGGGTTTAGGGTTTAGGGTTTAGGGTTTAGGGTTTAGGGTTTAGGGTTTAGGGTTTAGGGTTTAGGGTTTAGGGTTTAGGGTTTAGGGTTTAGGGTTTAGGGTTTAGGGTTTAGGGTTTAGGGTTTAGGGTTTAGGGTTTAGGGTTTAGGGTTTAGGGTTTAGGGTTTAGGGTTTAGGGTTTAGGGTTTAGGGTTTAGGGTTTAGGGTTTAGGGTTTAGGGTTTAGGGTTTAGGGTTTAGGGTTTAGGGTTTAGGGTTTAGGGTTTAGGGTTTAGGGTTTAGGGTTTAGGGTTTAGGGTTTAGGGTTTAGGGTTTAGGGTTTAGGGTTTAGGGTTTAGGGTTTAGGGTTTAGGGTTTAGGGTTTAGGGTTTAGGGTTTAGGGTTTAGGGTTTAGGGTTTAGGGTTTAGGGTTTAGGGTTTAGGGTTTAGGGTTTAGGGTTTAGGGTTTAGGGTTTAGGGTTTAGGGTTTAGGGTTTAGGGTTTAGGGTTTAGGGTTTAGGGTTTAGGGTTTAGGGTTTAGGGTTTAGGGTTTAGGGTTTAGGGTTTAGGGTTTAGGGTTTAGGGTTTAGGGTTTAGGGTTTAGGGTTTAGGGTTTAGGGTTTAGGGTTTAGGGTTTAGGGTTTAGGGTTTAGGGTTTAGGGTTTAGGGTTTAGGGTTTAGGGTTTAGGGTTTAGGGTTTAGGGTTTAGGGTTTAGGGTTTAGGGTTTAGGGTTTAGGGTTTAGGGTTTAGGGTTTAGGGTTTAGGGTTTAGGGTTTAGGGTTTAGGGTTTAGGGTTTAGGGTTTAGGGTTTAGGGTTTAGGGTTTAGGGTTTAGGGTTTAGGGTTTAGGGTTTAGGGTTTAGGGTTTAGGGTTTAGGGTTTAGGGTTTAGGGTTTAGGGTTTAGGGTTTAGGGTTTAGGGTTTAGGGTTTAGGGTTTAGGGTTTAGGGTTTAGGGTTTAGGGTTTAGGGTTTAGGGTTTAGGGTTTAGGGTTTAGGGTTTAGGGTTTAGGGTTTAGGGTTTAGGGTTTAGGGTTTAGGGTTTAGGGTTTAGGGTTTAGGGTTTAGGGTTTAGGGTTTAGGGTTTAGGGTTTAGGGTTTAGGGTTTAGGGTTTAGGGTTTAGGGTTTAGGGTTTAGGGTTTAGGGTTTAGGGTTTAGGGTTTAGGGTTTAGGGTTTAGGGTTTAGGGTTTAGGGTTTAGGGTTTAGGGTTTAGGGTTTAGGGTTTAGGGTTTAGGGTTTAGGGTTTAGGGTTTAGGGTTTAGGGTTTAGGGTTTAGGGTTTAGGGTTTAGGGTTTAGGGTTTAGGGTTTAGGGTTTAGGGTTTAGGGTTTAGGGTTTAGGGTTTAGGGTTTAGGGTTTAGGGTTTAGGGTTTAGGGTTTAGGGTTTAGGGTTTAGGGTTTAGGGTTTAGGGTTTAGGGTTTAGGGTTTAGGGTTTAGGGTTTAGGGTTTAGGGTTTAGGGTTTAGGGTTTAGGGTTTAGGGTTTAGGGTTTAGGGTTTAGGGTTTAGGGTTTAGGGTTTAGGGTTTAGGGTTTAGGGTTTAGGGTTTAGGGTTTAGGGTTTAGGGTTTAGGGTTTAGGGTTTAGGGTTTAGGGTTTAGGGTTTAGGGTTTAGGGTTTAGGGTTTAGGGTTTAGGGTTTAGGGTTTAGGGTTTAGGGTTTAGGGTTTAGGGTTTAGGGTTTAGGGTTTAGGGTTTAGGGTTTAGGGTTTAGGGTTTAGGGTTTAGGGTTTAGGGTTTAGGGTTTAGGGTTTAGGGTTTAGGGTTTAGGGTTTAGGGTTTAGGGTTTAGGGTTTAGGGTTTAGGGTTTAGGGTTTAGGGTTTAGGGTTTAGGGTTTAGGGTTTAGGGTTTAGGGTTTAGGGTTTAGGGTTTAGGGTTTAGGGTTTAGGGTTTAGGGTTTAGGGTTTAGGGTTTAGGGTTTAGGGTTTAGGGTTTAGGGTTTAGGGTTTAGGGTTTAGGGTTTAGGGTTTAGGGTTTAGGGTTTAGGGTTTAGGGTTTAGGGTTTAGGGTTTAGGGTTTAGGGTTTAGGGTTTAGGGTTTAGGGTTTAGGGTTTAGGGTTTAGGGTTTAGGGTTTAGGGTTTAGGGTTTAGGGTTTAGGGTTTAGGGTTTAGGGTTTAGGGTTTAGGGTTTAGGGTTTAGGGTTTAGGGTTTAGGGTTTAGGGTTTAGGGTTTAGGGTTTAGGGTTTAGGGTTTAGGGTTTAGGGTTTAGGGTTTAGGGTTTAGGGTTTAGGGTTTAGGGTTTAGGGTTTAGGGTTTAGGGTTTAGGGTTTAGGGTTTAGGGTTTAGGGTTTAGGGTTTAGGGTTTAGGGTTTAGGGTTTAGGGTTTAGGGTTTAGGGTTTAGGGTTTAGGGTTTAGGGTTTAGGGTTTAGGGTTTAGGGTTTAGGGTTTAGGGTTTAGGGTTTAGGGTTTAGGGTTTAGGGTTTAGGGTTTAGGGTTTAGGGTTTAGGGTTTAGGGTTTAGGGTTTAGGGTTTAGGGTTTAGGGTTTAGGGTTTAGGGTTTAGGGTTTAGGGTTTAGGGTTTAGGGTTTAGGGTTTAGGGTTTAGGGTTTAGGGTTTAGGGTTTAGGGTTTAGGGTTTAGGGTTTAGGGTTTAGGGTTTAGGGTTTAGGGTTTAGGGTTTAGGGTTTAGGGTTTAGGGTTTAGGGTTTAGGGTTTAGGGTTTAGGGTTTAGGGTTTAGGGTTTAGGGTTTAGGGTTTAGGGTTTAGGGTTTAGGGTTTAGGGTTTAGGGTTTAGGGTTTAGGGTTTAGGGTTTAGGGTTTAGGGTTTAGGGTTTAGGGTTTAGGGTTTAGGGTTTAGGGTTTAGGGTTTAGGGTTTAGGGTTTAGGGTTTAGGGTTTAGGGTTTAGGGTTTAGGGTTTAGGGTTTAGGGTTTAGGGTTTAGGGTTTAGGGTTTAGGGTTTAGGGTTTAGGGTTTAGGGTTTAGGGTTTAGGGTTTAGGGTTTAGGGTTTAGGGTTTAGGGTTTAGGGTTTAGGGTTTAGGGTTTAGGGTTTAGGGTTTAGGGTTTAGGGTTTAGGGTTTAGGGTTTAGGGTTTAGGGTTTAGGGTTTAGGGTTTAGGGTTTAGGGTTTAGGGTTTAGGGTTTAGGGTTTAGGGTTTAGGGTTTAGGGTTTAGGGTTTAGGGTTTAGGGTTTAGGGTTTAGGGTTTAGGGTTTAGGGTTTAGGGTTTAGGGTTTAGGGTTTAGGGTTTAGGGTTTAGGGTTTAGGGTTTAGGGTTTAGGGTTTAGGGTTTAGGGTTTAGGGTTTAGGGTTTAGGGTTTAGGGTTTAGGGTTTAGGGTTTAGGGTTTAGGGTTTAGGGTTTAGGGTTTAGGGTTTAGGGTTTAGGGTTTAGGGTTTAGGGTTTAGGGTTTAGGGTTTAGGGTTTAGGGTTTAGGGTTTAGGGTTTAGGGTTTAGGGTTTAGGGTTTAGGGTTTAGGGTTTAGGGTTTAGGGTTTAGGGTTTAGGGTTTAGGGTTTAGGGTTTAGGGTTTAGGGTTTAGGGTTTAGGGTTTAGGGTTTAGGGTTTAGGGTTTAGGGTTTAGGGTTTAGGGTTTAGGGTTTAGGGTTTAGGGTTTAGGGTTTAGGGTTTAGGGTTTAGGGTTTAGGGTTTAGGGTTTAGGGTTTAGGGTTTAGGGTTTAGGGTTTAGGGTTTAGGGTTTAGGGTTTAGGGTTTAGGGTTTAGGGTTTAGGGTTTAGGGTTTAGGGTTTAGGGTTTAGGGTTTAGGGTTTAGGGTTTAGGGTTTAGGGTTTAGGGTTTAGGGTTTAGGGTTTAGGGTTTAGGGTTTAGGGTTTAGGGTTTAGGGTTTAGGGTTTAGGGTTTAGGGTTTAGGGTTTAGGGTTTAGGGTTTAGGGTTTAGGGTTTAGGGTTTAGGGTTTAGGGTTTAGGGTTTAGGGTTTAGGGTTTAGGGTTTAGGGTTTAGGGTTTAGGGTTTAGGGTTTAGGGTTTAGGGTTTAGGGTTTAGGGTTTAGGGTTTAGGGTTTAGGGTTTAGGGTTTAGGGTTTAGGGTTTAGGGTTTAGGGTTTAGGGTTTAGGGTTTAGGGTTTAGGGTTTAGGGTTTAGGGTTTAGGGTTTAGGGTTTAGGGTTTAGGGTTTAGGGTTTAGGGTTTAGGGTTTAGGGTTTAGGGTTTAGGGTTTAGGGTTTAGGGTTTAGGGTTTAGGGTTTAGGGTTTAGGGTTTAGGGTTTAGGGTTTAGGGTTTAGGGTTTAGGGTTTAGGGTTTAGGGTTTAGGGTTTAGGGTTTAGGGTTTAGGGTTTAGGGTTTAGGGTTTAGGGTTTAGGGTTTAGGGTTTAGGGTTTAGGGTTTAGGGTTTAGGGTTTAGGGTTTAGGGTTTAGGGTTTAGGGTTTAGGGTTTAGGGTTTAGGGTTTAGGGTTTAGGGTTTAGGGTTTAGGGTTTAGGGTTTAGGGTTTAGGGTTTAGGGTTTAGGGTTTAGGGTTTAGGGTTTAGGGTTTAGGGTTTAGGGTTTAGGGTTTAGGGTTTAGGGTTTAGGGTTTAGGGTTTAGGGTTTAGGGTTTAGGGTTTAGGGTTTAGGGTTTAGGGTTTAGGGTTTAGGGTTTAGGGTTTAGGGTTTAGGGTTTAGGGTTTAGGGTTTAGGGTTTAGGGTTTAGGGTTTAGGGTTTAGGGTTTAGGGTTTAGGGTTTAGGGTTTAGGGTTTAGGGTTTAGGGTTTAGGGTTTAGGGTTTAGGGTTTAGGGTTTAGGGTTTAGGGTTTAGGGTTTAGGGTTTAGGGTTTAGGGTTTAGGGTTTAGGGTTTAGGGTTTAGGGTTTAGGGTTTAGGGTTTAGGGTTTAGGGTTTAGGGTTTAGGGTTTAGGGTTTAGGGTTTAGGGTTTAGGGTTTAGGGTTTAGGGTTTAGGGTTTAGGGTTTAGGGTTTAGGGTTTAGGGTTTAGGGTTTAGGGTTTAGGGTTTAGGGTTTAGGGTTTAGGGTTTAGGGTTTAGGGTTTAGGGTTTAGGGTTTAGGGTTTAGGGTTTAGGGTTTAGGGTTTAGGGTTTAGGGTTTAGGGTTTAGGGTTTAGGGTTTAGGGTTTAGGGTTTAGGGTTTAGGGTTTAGGGTTTAGGGTTTAGGGTTTAGGGTTTAGGGTTTAGGGTTTAGGGTTTAGGGTTTAGGGTTTAGGGTTTAGGGTTTAGGGTTTAGGGTTTAGGGTTTAGGGTTTAGGGTTTAGGGTTTAGGGTTTAGGGTTTAGGGTTTAGGGTTTAGGGTTTAGGGTTTAGGGTTTAGGGTTTAGGGTTTAGGGTTTAGGGTTTAGGGTTTAGGGTTTAGGGTTTAGGGTTTAGGGTTTAGGGTTTAGGGTTTAGGGTTTAGGGTTTAGGGTTTAGGGTTTAGGGTTTAGGGTTTAGGGTTTAGGGTTTAGGGTTTAGGGTTTAGGGTTTAGGGTTTAGGGTTTAGGGTTTAGGGTTTAGGGTTTAGGGTTTAGGGTTTAGGGTTTAGGGTTTAGGGTTTAGGGTTTAGGGTTTAGGGTTTAGGGTTTAGGGTTTAGGGTTTAGGGTTTAGGGTTTAGGGTTTAGGGTTTAGGGTTTAGGGTTTAGGGTTTAGGGTTTAGGGTTTAGGGTTTAGGGTTTAGGGTTTAGGGTTTAGGGTTTAGGGTTTAGGGTTTAGGGTTTAGGGTTTAGGGTTTAGGGTTTAGGGTTTAGGGTTTAGGGTTTAGGGTTTAGGGTTTAGGGTTTAGGGTTTAGGGTTTAGGGTTTAGGGTTTAGGGTTTAGGGTTTAGGGTTTAGGGTTTAGGGTTTAGGGTTTAGGGTTTAGGGTTTAGGGTTTAGGGTTTAGGGTTTAGGGTTTAGGGTTTAGGGTTTAGGGTTTAGGGTTTAGGGTTTAGGGTTTAGGGTTTAGGGTTTAGGGTTTAGGGTTTAGGGTTTAGGGTTTAGGGTTTAGGGTTTAGGGTTTAGGGTTTAGGGTTTAGGGTTTAGGGTTTAGGGTTTAGGGTTTAGGGTTTAGGGTTTAGGGTTTAGGGTTTAGGGTTTAGGGTTTAGGGTTTAGGGTTTAGGGTTTAGGGTTTAGGGTTTAGGGTTTAGGGTTTAGGGTTTAGGGTTTAGGGTTTAGGGTTTAGGGTTTAGGGTTTAGGGTTTAGGGTTTAGGGTTTAGGGTTTAGGGTTTAGGGTTTAGGGTTTAGGGTTTAGGGTTTAGGGTTTAGGGTTTAGGGTTTAGGGTTTAGGGTTTAGGGTTTAGGGTTTAGGGTTTAGGGTTTAGGGTTTAGGGTTTAGGGTTTAGGGTTTAGGGTTTAGGGTTTAGGGTTTAGGGTTTAGGGTTTAGGGTTTAGGGTTTAGGGTTTAGGGTTTAGGGTTTAGGGTTTAGGGTTTAGGGTTTAGGGTTTAGGGTTTAGGGTTTAGGGTTTAGGGTTTAGGGTTTAGGGTTTAGGGTTTAGGGTTTAGGGTTTAGGGTTTAGGGTTTAGGGTTTAGGGTTTAGGGTTTAGGGTTTAGGGTTTAGGGTTTAGGGTTTAGGGTTTAGGGTTTAGGGTTTAGGGTTTAGGGTTTAGGGTTTAGGGTTTAGGGTTTAGGGTTTAGGGTTTAGGGTTTAGGGTTTAGGGTTTAGGGTTTAGGGTTTAGGGTTTAGGGTTTAGGGTTTAGGGTTTAGGGTTTAGGGTTTAGGGTTTAGGGTTTAGGGTTTAGGGTTTAGGGTTTAGGGTTTAGGGTTTAGGGTTTAGGGTTTAGGGTTTAGGGTTTAGGGTTTAGGGTTTAGGGTTTAGGGTTTAGGGTTTAGGGTTTAGGGTTTAGGGTTTAGGGTTTAGGGTTTAGGGTTTAGGGTTTAGGGTTTAGGGTTTAGGGTTTAGGGTTTAGGGTTTAGGGTTTAGGGTTTAGGGTTTAGGGTTTAGGGTTTAGGGTTTAGGGTTTAGGGTTTAGGGTTTAGGGTTTAGGGTTTAGGGTTTAGGGTTTAGGGTTTAGGGTTTAGGGTTTAGGGTTTAGGGTTTAGGGTTTAGGGTTTAGGGTTTAGGGTTTAGGGTTTAGGGTTTAGGGTTTAGGGTTTAGGGTTTAGGGTTTAGGGTTTAGGGTTTAGGGTTTAGGGTTTAGGGTTTAGGGTTTAGGGTTTAGGGTTTAGGGTTTAGGGTTTAGGGTTTAGGGTTTAGGGTTTAGGGTTTAGGGTTTAGGGTTTAGGGTTTAGGGTTTAGGGTTTAGGGTTTAGGGTTTAGGGTTTAGGGTTTAGGGTTTAGGGTTTAGGGTTTAGGGTTTAGGGTTTAGGGTTTAGGGTTTAGGGTTTAGGGTTTAGGGTTTAGGGTTTAGGGTTTAGGGTTTAGGGTTTAGGGTTTAGGGTTTAGGGTTTAGGGTTTAGGGTTTAGGGTTTAGGGTTTAGGGTTTAGGGTTTAGGGTTTAGGGTTTAGGGTTTAGGGTTTAGGGTTTAGGGTTTAGGGTTTAGGGTTTAGGGTTTAGGGTTTAGGGTTTAGGGTTTAGGGTTTAGGGTTTAGGGTTTAGGGTTTAGGGTTTAGGGTTTAGGGTTTAGGGTTTAGGGTTTAGGGTTTAGGGTTTAGGGTTTAGGGTTTAGGGTTTAGGGTTTAGGGTTTAGGGTTTAGGGTTTAGGGTTTAGGGTTTAGGGTTTAGGGTTTAGGGTTTAGGGTTTAGGGTTTAGGGTTTAGGGTTTAGGGTTTAGGGTTTAGGGTTTAGGGTTTAGGGTTTAGGGTTTAGGGTTTAGGGTTTAGGGTTTAGGGTTTAGGGTTTAGGGTTTAGGGTTTAGGGTTTAGGGTTTAGGGTTTAGGGTTTAGGGTTTAGGGTTTAGGGTTTAGGGTTTAGGGTTTAGGGTTTAGGGTTTAGGGTTTAGGGTTTAGGGTTTAGGGTTTAGGGTTTAGGGTTTAGGGTTTAGGGTTTAGGGTTTAGGGTTTAGGGTTTAGGGTTTAGGGTTTAGGGTTTAGGGTTTAGGGTTTAGGGTTTAGGGTTTAGGGTTTAGGGTTTAGGGTTTAGGGTTTAGGGTTTAGGGTTTAGGGTTTAGGGTTTAGGGTTTAGGGTTTAGGGTTTAGGGTTTAGGGTTTAGGGTTTAGGGTTTAGGGTTTAGGGTTTAGGGTTTAGGGTTTAGGGTTTAGGGTTTAGGGTTTAGGGTTTAGGGTTTAGGGTTTAGGGTTTAGGGTTTAGGGTTTAGGGTTTAGGGTTTAGGGTTTAGGGTTTAGGGTTTAGGGTTTAGGGTTTAGGGTTTAGGGTTTAGGGTTTAGGGTTTAGGGTTTAGGGTTTAGGGTTTAGGGTTTAGGGTTTAGGGTTTAGGGTTTAGGGTTTAGGGTTTAGGGTTTAGGGTTTAGGGTTTAGGGTTTAGGGTTTAGGGTTTAGGGTTTAGGGTTTAGGGTTTAGGGTTTAGGGTTTAGGGTTTAGGGTTTAGGGTTTAGGGTTTAGGGTTTAGGGTTTAGGGTTTAGGGTTTAGGGTTTAGGGTTTAGGGTTTAGGGTTTAGGGTTTAGGGTTTAGGGTTTAGGGTTTAGGGTTTAGGGTTTAGGGTTTAGGGTTTAGGGTTTAGGGTTTAGGGTTTAGGGTTTAGGGTTTAGGGTTTAGGGTTTAGGGTTTAGGGTTTAGGGTTTAGGGTTTAGGGTTTAGGGTTTAGGGTTTAGGGTTTAGGGTTTAGGGTTTAGGGTTTAGGGTTTAGGGTTTAGGGTTTAGGGTTTAGGGTTTAGGGTTTAGGGTTTAGGGTTTAGGGTTTAGGGTTTAGGGTTTAGGGTTTAGGGTTTAGGGTTTAGGGTTTAGGGTTTAGGGTTTAGGGTTTAGGGTTTAGGGTTTAGGGTTTAGGGTTTAGGGTTTAGGGTTTAGGGTTTAGGGTTTAGGGTTTAGGGTTTAGGGTTTAGGGTTTAGGGTTTAGGGTTTAGGGTTTAGGGTTTAGGGTTTAGGGTTTAGGGTTTAGGGTTTAGGGTTTAGGGTTTAGGGTTTAGGGTTTAGGGTTTAGGGTTTAGGGTTTAGGGTTTAGGGTTTAGGGTTTAGGGTTTAGGGTTTAGGGTTTAGGGTTTAGGGTTTAGGGTTTAGGGTTTAGGGTTTAGGGTTTAGGGTTTAGGGTTTAGGGTTTAGGGTTTAGGGTTTAGGGTTTAGGGTTTAGGGTTTAGGGTTTAGGGTTTAGGGTTTAGGGTTTAGGGTTTAGGGTTTAGGGTTTAGGGTTTAGGGTTTAGGGTTTAGGGTTTAGGGTTTAGGGTTTAGGGTTTAGGGTTTAGGGTTTAGGGTTTAGGGTTTAGGGTTTAGGGTTTAGGGTTTAGGGTTTAGGGTTTAGGGTTTAGGGTTTAGGGTTTAGGGTTTAGGGTTTAGGGTTTAGGGTTTAGGGTTTAGGGTTTAGGGTTTAGGGTTTAGGGTTTAGGGTTTAGGGTTTAGGGTTTAGGGTTTAGGGTTTAGGGTTTAGGGTTTAGGGTTTAGGGTTTAGGGTTTAGGGTTTAGGGTTTAGGGTTTAGGGTTTAGGGTTTAGGGTTTAGGGTTTAGGGTTTAGGGTTTAGGGTTTAGGGTTTAGGGTTTAGGGTTTAGGGTTTAGGGTTTAGGGTTTAGGGTTTAGGGTTTAGGGTTTAGGGTTTAGGGTTTAGGGTTTAGGGTTTAGGGTTTAGGGTTTAGGGTTTAGGGTTTAGGGTTTAGGGTTTAGGGTTTAGGGTTTAGGGTTTAGGGTTTAGGGTTTAGGGTTTAGGGTTTAGGGTTTAGGGTTTAGGGTTTAGGGTTTAGGGTTTAGGGTTTAGGGTTTAGGGTTTAGGGTTTAGGGTTTAGGGTTTAGGGTTTAGGGTTTAGGGTTTAGGGTTTAGGGTTTAGGGTTTAGGGTTTAGGGTTTAGGGTTTAGGGTTTAGGGTTTAGGGTTTAGGGTTTAGGGTTTAGGGTTTAGGGTTTAGGGTTTAGGGTTTAGGGTTTAGGGTTTAGGGTTTAGGGTTTAGGGTTTAGGGTTTAGGGTTTAGGGTTTAGGGTTTAGGGTTTAGGGTTTAGGGTTTAGGGTTTAGGGTTTAGGGTTTAGGGTTTAGGGTTTAGGGTTTAGGGTTTAGGGTTTAGGGTTTAGGGTTTAGGGTTTAGGGTTTAGGGTTTAGGGTTTAGGGTTTAGGGTTTAGGGTTTAGGGTTTAGGGTTTAGGGTTTAGGGTTTAGGGTTTAGGGTTTAGGGTTTAGGGTTTAGGGTTTAGGGTTTAGGGTTTAGGGTTTAGGGTTTAGGGTTTAGGGTTTAGGGTTTAGGGTTTAGGGTTTAGGGTTTAGGGTTTAGGGTTTAGGGTTTAGGGTTTAGGGTTTAGGGTTTAGGGTTTAGGGTTTAGGGTTTAGGGTTTAGGGTTTAGGGTTTAGGGTTTAGGGTTTAGGGTTTAGGGTTTAGGGTTTAGGGTTTAGGGTTTAGGGTTTAGGGTTTAGGGTTTAGGGTTTAGGGTTTAGGGTTTAGGGTTTAGGGTTTAGGGTTTAGGGTTTAGGGTTTAGGGTTTAGGGTTTAGGGTTTAGGGTTTAGGGTTTAGGGTTTAGGGTTTAGGGTTTAGGGTTTAGGGTTTAGGGTTTAGGGTTTAGGGTTTAGGGTTTAGGGTTTAGGGTTTAGGGTTTAGGGTTTAGGGTTTAGGGTTTAGGGTTTAGGGTTTAGGGTTTAGGGTTTAGGGTTTAGGGTTTAGGGTTTAGGGTTTAGGGTTTAGGGTTTAGGGTTTAGGGTTTAGGGTTTAGGGTTTAGGGTTTAGGGTTTAGGGTTTAGGGTTTAGGGTTTAGGGTTTAGGGTTTAGGGTTTAGGGTTTAGGGTTTAGGGTTTAGGGTTTAGGGTTTAGGGTTTAGGGTTTAGGGTTTAGGGTTTAGGGTTTAGGGTTTAGGGTTTAGGGTTTAGGGTTTAGGGTTTAGGGTTTAGGGTTTAGGGTTTAGGGTTTAGGGTTTAGGGTTTAGGGTTTAGGGTTTAGGGTTTAGGGTTTAGGGTTTAGGGTTTAGGGTTTAGGGTTTAGGGTTTAGGGTTTAGGGTTTAGGGTTTAGGGTTTAGGGTTTAGGGTTTAGGGTTTAGGGTTTAGGGT